>NW_004444018.1:8102758-8119298 GCF_000243295.1 Trichechus manatus latirostris
AACCACCTGGAGTAAAGGAGAATGAAGAACACCAAAGACACAAGGGAAGTATTAGCCCAAGAGACAGAA
Organism: Trichechus manatus latirostris; assembly: GCF_000243295.1. NCBI lineage: Eukaryota > Metazoa > Chordata > Mammalia > Sirenia > Trichechidae > Trichechus > Trichechus manatus. The sequence goes on from NW_004444018.1 coordinate 8,102,828, forward strand.
AGGGCCACATAAACCAGAGACTTCATCCTCCTGAGACCAGAAGAACTAGATGGCGCCCAGCTACCACCAATGACCACCCTAACAAGGAACACAACAGAGAGTCCCAGATGGAGCAGGAGAAAACTGGGGTGCAGAACTCAGATTCTAGTAAGAAGACCAGACTTAAGGATCTGAATGAGACTGGAGGAACCCCAGAAAGCACGGCCCCGGGATTCTCTATCAGCCCAGAATGAAAACAATTTCCAAGGCCAACTATTTAGACAGGGATTGGACTGGACTGTGGGACATAAAGTGATACTCGTGAGGAGTGTGCCTCTTAGCTCAAGTAAATACAAGAGACTAAATGGGCAGCTTCTGTCCGGAGGTGAGATGGGAAGGCAGAAACAGGAGCTGGTTGAATGGACATGGGGAATCAGAGGTGGAAAGGAGGAGTGTGCAGTCACAGTATGGGGAGAGCAATTAGGGTCACATTACAATGCATGTATAAATTTTTGTATGAGAGACTAACTTGAAATGTAAACTTCATTTAAACTATAATAAACAAAAAAAATTTCCCATATACATATATCCAGATACATAGGTACATTTGCATAAATACAACCCTATGAGTGCTTCTTTAAATGCAGTCTTTTTTGTCCTTCTTTTTACTTTTCTCAGTCCCCACTGTCTCTGCTGTCCTTGACCAGCATTAACCTCCTGCTCTTCCCCCAGTCCAATACAGCTATATGGAAAGTAGAAGCAAAGACATGGGAAGATTGAAAAAATTAAGATGGAAAAAATATACCAGGCAAATCCCACCAACTAGTAGAAAACTATTATGTTATTATCAGACAATACAGTCTTTAAAACAAAAATCATTATTAAGAATACAGAGGGGCACCACCCAATGGTCAATGATTCAGTTCACCAAGAAGGTGTCTAAACTGTATGCACCCAATAACAGAGCCTTGTAACACACAGAGCAAAATTTTTCCAGACTACAAGAAGTTGCTTGCACTATGATGGACTTTTCCTCCATGTTCCCGGTAGCACAGAGTTGATTTCTGCAATAGCAGTAAACTGGAGTAGGGACAGGATTTGAGAGACATGAGAACAAAAGCAAGTGATTAAAAATATATTTCACCAATAGAATAATGGTACATCTTTTGTTAAGGGACAGTGCCAGCACAAGTGTATTGGAAATGATCATTTTGTTTGTGGAGAAGTAAAGGAAATCAAGGTAAATTTAGAGGGAAGACGCTTGAAGGAATGAGAAACCAAACTTTCAAGGAAAATCTCGAAGTTTTTTTCTGGGTTTGGCAGTTCATGTGTGTGTTGCATTTTAATTACAAAGTGCAGTGCTTCAACACTTGGTTAGGGAATCATTCATAATTGGGACCTTCCTGACCACAGTCAGAAAACCTTCCTTCACCTCCAGGAGGTTTGGCAAGTCAAAACAGAGCCCATTCGCCAGAGAGCTGTGGTCCTCATCAAATAGAGCAGTCCTACCATTGGCACAGTGGCACACTGGTGCTTAAGAAATGGCCTCAGCTACAAGATGTGTTGGTCTCTGCTAAGCATCTCTCAGGGCTAACTGGGAAAGGAGTGAATTCAGAATACAGAAACTGGTTTGTGTGAGTCAGTTGGAGCCAGTCGGTATGTGGCTTGTGGAAAGAAAAGAGGTTTAATTTCTATTTCTTTCCATCCCACATCACAAGGACAAAAATTGCTGTTGAACATTCGGCTAGTGGCTCTAGTACCTTTCCCATTCTGAAACGCTGGAGGGAAATGTATATTCTCCTGAAGCTCCCTCTATTCAAGGATTTCTCCACGAGGGAAAGGGATACGGGAAATAAAAAGAATCGTGAGAAGTTTATTTTCTGTCTGAATGTATGCAAGTACTTTTACCGATAAATGTTAGCCATGTGCAGAAGTGTAGTTTTCAAATGAAAATATTTTTACAATTACCGCTGCCCACAAAAACGGAGGCATTAATAATTTCTTATTATGTGGCTTCTCACCAAAGCAATGAAGCAATGACCTAAGTTCCACACACCAGAAATATATGACAACTTCCAGAAAAAGTCAGTGAAAATTGGAGAAAGAGAAAAAAATAAGTATACAAGGATCATGAGGCCATAAGTTGAAGAATTTCATATTAAAAATCTTTTAGGAAACACATAATGCTACCTTAGAAAGCCAAAGTAGCACAAACTTTTAGCCATAGTTATACAGATGTTTATTAATGACCACCTTTCTAGAGCATTCTAGAAAGCGTCTAATCTTCCTTAATGCTTTGAGTTCACTTGCTGAATATCATTAAAACATCTCAGGATCTTAGCTTGTGAGGATTTCAGTATATAATACCACGCAGAACCATGAGATAAACTTTGAAGAGGAAAACTTCCACTCTGGAAAATCATCATTCAGTAGAAAGGAGAGTGCAGAGATGAGGGTCAGGGCACTTGATGGCTAACTCCAGTGTGCCTCCAGGCAGCTTAGGACTTCTAGTACCTCCCTGGGCCTCAGTGGGCTCCACTGTCTTATCAAAAGAATGAGGCATGTGGAGCTCTCCAGATGATCTTGTTGACCCTTCCAAAATATAACACTGGGTCCTCATCAGGCCTTGTCTCTGCATCTTGCCTCTCTTCTCTTAATCTCTGGGGTCAGCTGACCACCAGAGAAGATCCCTAAACCCACTGCCAATGAGTCAATTTGGATTCATGGCAACCAGCAGTTTGTGCTCAACTACTAATCTAAAGGTTGGCAGTTCACACCCACCCAGTGGCATCACAGAAGGGAGGCCTGGATCTGCTTCTGTAAAGATTACAGCAGTTCTACTCCGTAACATGTGGGTTCATTGTGAGAGGATTCCTAGGCAGGGACAATTTAAAGGTCCTCAGCAAGGTTCGGAGACCCAGTACTGTGTTACCTTGGTTGCCAGCCTAGTTCTAGCCTTTATACCCAGATGTGGGAATGGCTTCTCTGTATTGTTCCTGAGACTTCGCACCCAATTTGACCCTTGATCTGGAAACTAAATACTTGGTTCTTCCGAAGCTGAATTGTATTTCTCTCCAACATGCCCCCATAGCATTCTGTGATTATCCCAGTGAGAGGACTTATAAGCAAATACACACACACGTAAATTAATAAAAAATTGCAATGATTTGTGGCAAGTAGTAGACATGAGGGTAATACTCACTGGGAGTCCCATAGAGATATTGTGATAGTGTGGTCCCTCTGTGTATTTCACAAGTTTCATTTCAATAATGATTAGTTCTTTACAAAATAGATACAGACATGGGGAAAGGGTATGGTCTAAAAAATGTGAAGATATGGGCTAGGAGAGAGCCCATCAAAAGATGAAGCAGCAAAGGATTTAGCAAACCATGCATGATTGAAAAAGAGAAGTGCTCCTGATTCTGATGGGTGCACTCCTGAGTTCTCCAAATTCCTGGGCATTCCATAGTCATTGTTCCTTCCCTATCCTGCATTTGCACTTCCTATATTCTGTATTACTAGCATGTATTACAATGACTTATTGGAAGAAGGTAAACACACACACACAATGAAACAAAAATGCCGACAATGTGATTTTTTAATATATTTTTTTAGAGAAGTTTTAAGTTTACAGAGAAATTATGCAGAAAGTCTAGAGAGTTCCATACATCCCATCCCTCCCATCCACCCCCACACACAGTTTGCCTTATTATTAACATCTTGCCTTCCCGTAGTACATTTGTTACGATTGATGAACCACAACATTCCCTCAGTTTAAAATGCTTTCTCTCAAATTTGTCCCTCAATGTTGGACCCACTGTCAAAGCTAAGAACAAATTCCACCTCGTTACTAACTTTTCTGAATCCCTGCTCTGAACTTCACAGCAATTTTTGTGTCTTCTACTATATTTAATGTGCTTCATCACATTCTATCCTTATTACTAGTACAAAAACGTGGGGAGTGAATATGTTGAATGTGTCTTTATGCACCTTCATTCTTCCAGTCCTATGCCCAGAGCAGACATCATTAATCAACAGTCTTTCTCACTAAATCCAGACATGGTCTCAGAATCCATGTGAACACCATGCTTCAGGCAATCACTGCCAGTTCATTAAAGTTGATACGTGAAAACAACACCTGGATCAAAAAAATGTTAGCTGTTATTATTATTATTATTATATCCTAGGGCAATAATCATCACATAATAGAGAAAATTATTTGAGATCAGATTGTTAATTAAACAAACTGCTGTTGAAATGCTGACTTGTCCACATTATTGAAAGGGGCAGCGTGGTTCCCAGCCAATGCACCTCAAGCACAGCCACAACCCATCTGTCAGTGGAGGCCTGTGTGTTGCTATGACGTTGAATACATTTCAGTGGAGCTTCCAGACTAAGATGGACTTGGATGAAATGCCCAGTGATCTACTTCTGAAAATCAGCCAGGGAAAACTCTATGGATCACAATGGTCCAACCAGCAATTAATCATACAGATGGCGCAGGACTGGGCAGCATCTTTTTCCATTGTGCAAAGGGCCACTAACAACAACAATGTACTTACTGAAGAAGTCAGCACGCTTGTATTCTTCTCAAGTCAGAAATAAATAATTCTGTCATGCTGAAGAAAACTATGCTGTTCCCCAGAATTAAGTGTCATAATTCTCTCTGATACACACTGATTCCCAGAAAATGCGATCAAGCCTCCAATTCAGAATGGGTTGAAATTTTATCCACCTCAGAGAAATCTGAGGAAATGATTTAGTCACTCAGTGTACAAGACGGCTGATTTTGTGTCAGCTAGCATAACAGCTGCATTCCTATGGAAAAGCTGGGTCCTGTTTGAAGTGGACACAGGATGGAAGTGTTGTGTTTGTGCTGAGAGTTTGATTGTCAGGAGATTTCCTCAAGAGAAATGCTGCCAGAGGGGACATACACGTGGAAGCCCATGTAGAGACATCTGTTCTTAGACGACATCTGTTTACCCAGGATGCCTGCAAGTTTACTCTTGCAAAGCCTTTAGTACTTAGGCAGTGACTGCTGTCCACGTGCTGCTTCTTGTCACCCTGAGTAACAACGACAATGACCGTGATAATGGCGATGACGGTGAGGATGGACGCATTGCTTCTGCCTAATCCTCTGCAATTTGCAAGTGTCAGGAATGGCTGGCAGAAACGAAAAACTATAAACAGGGAGAAGTAAGGCAAAGGGCACTCCAGATTGAAAATTACAAAGCTCCTTATGAGAGGAAGATTCTAAGCCCCATTGCAAGATGGGGGTCAGGAGCTATGCCCCGTCCCCTGGAGCCTCAATCAAAGTCGGATAGTGCACCTCAGAAGGGACAGGAGAGCAAAACCAAATCCAAAACACTGCATTTACGTGGGAGATCCTTGATCTGATGCGAGATGTTCCAAAGTGTTAAATTACCAGTCTCAATTTTATACCTTTTTTAAAATTCTCTCTCCCTTCTCTATGACCCCTTCACAGAATGAAATAGTTTGCCTACCCCTAAGACCCCTTAGATCACTCATTTCCCTGCAGCAATTATCTCCAGCATCGGTTATATTTGTGCTATGTTGCTGGACTGTTTTTTCGGGGAAAGGAATCAAGTTTTCATGGTGATGACAGAACAATCCAATGTGGTGTCTTTCGTCCACTTGGGGTGCCCCTCACAGGGGTGGGCCAGAGGACCACCGAGGTGTCACGATGTCTGCTGTTGTCTCCCATTTGTGTGGATCTTATCAAGGGGGGGAGGGGACAATGAAGACAATCATGTGGCAGTGGTTGGGGTTGGAGTTGGGCTGAACATAAATGCCTTTTATTATTATAATTAACTTGTGACTTCAGATATTTATTGATTACTGCTTCTGTAGGTATTTTATAGAACTTTTTTCTACCCTAAGTTGGTGCTAAAAAAAAAACAAAAATAAGATTTGGTAAAACAGCTTTTACCTCCTGAAAACCTAGAGCATTTAGATGACAGAATTTTCTGTACATGACTTTTTAGAAAAATAAACTGAACCCTTTGTAGTTCATTTTAAAAATCACACCATAATGACTAAAGTATGACTGTATGAGACACATGGTATCAGTATCACAGGGCTGGTAGCAAATTGACCAGGAGGTGATGTCAGGATAGCCCTGTAGGTTACTTAGAAAGAGTGAGGCAAATAAAGCCACAAACAACTGCAAAGCAGACTCTTTAAAGAAGGGGAGTCACAATGTGAAAATCTCATAGATTTCAGAGAAGATAAAGCATTCAATCCTGAGTATATCAGTCAGGGTTCTCCAGAGAAGTAGAACATAGAGTAAGAGAGAGACCGTGCACGGTGCAAACTGTTTATGCACTCAGTCACTAACCAGCCCACCCAGAGGCACCTCAGAAGAAAGGCCTGGCAATCTACTTCCAAAAAAACCCTACTGAAAACCCTATGGAGCACAGTTCTACAATTCTCATCTCACATCTGGGCCCACCATAATTCAATATCAGCCTGACAACAACTGGTGGTAATATACATAGAGAGAAAGACAGAGCAACTGGCAAGTCTGAAGTCTGTAGAGCAGGTCACCAGGCTGGAAACTCAGGAAAGAGCTGATGCTGTAGCCTTGGGCATGAAATCTGTAGGTCAGGTGACAAGCTGGCAGTCTTGAGTTGGAAATCTATAGGGCAGTCCAGCAGGCTGGAAACTCGGTCAGGATTTCTGTTACAGTCTTAGAGTCTTTTTCGTCTTGTAAACCTCAGTTTTTGCTCTTTAGACCTCCAACTGATTGGATGAGGCTCACCCACATTGTCAAGGGTAATCTTTTACTTAGAGTCTGCTGATTACAGATGTTAACCACATCTACAAAAAATACCTTCCCAGCAACCTCTAGACTACTGTTTGACCAACAACTGGGCACCATGCTCTGGCCAACTTGACACATACAATTAAACACCACATTGAATCTGAGATATTTAAAGCTGAAAGAGAATTCTGAAAAAGTAAGACAAAGCAAGAGCAAGCAGATGACGCTGCAGGTCTCTTCAAAAGAATTGACCTCACATTCAGTTCTGCTGGCGCTGTTACAGCAAATACTTGCAGGAGACTTTAGTGCACTTCTGTCTGCAGCTTAGCGAGGATTTCCTGAAAAGTAAGAATTACACACACACACACACACATATACCATAGCATATATGTATATATATATAATAATAGCAAAATGTTTTCTTTTGCCATTTTTAAGAGAGCATGCATTGCAGATTCATTTTCAAGTATCCAAATTGTTAAGAAAAATTTAGTCACTGGGCTTTTTAATCTAATGTGGTTTTCCCATTTTCCAATAAACCTGGATGTTTTGAATTAGTACAAAATGATAACAAATGCTTAATGTATTTTTTGCATGATATATTTAAATGAAATCCAACATTTCCTGAGACTGATATTTTTTTAAAACTGAGTCGTGCTCGACCATGCCCTAACATCTCATATTAGGTACCAGATGCTATTATGGCAAAACATATGTCTCTTTGGATCACTGTGCTTTTCTTGGAATAAAAGTATTTAGAAACCTTTAGACATCTGGGTCAAGCCTGTATTATTTTTTTATTATAGAGATATCATTTACACCATTCTACTGTGCTAATATGTTTGAACCCACAAATGCTAACATTTGAAAGGGAGCTTGTAACGCTTTCTAAGCCTAAGGAATGTAGTTTCTAGGCAATGTAAGATCCCCTGCGCATGGAGCATCCTCTCATGTGGAAGGTGAAGCTCCATTGTTGTATCTCTTAAAGCCTTCACTGTGTCACTAAGAAATAAGGGGCAGTGACAACCTTCCAGGAGTCCCTGGGTGGTGCAAACGAATAGCATGTTCGACTGCAAACCGAAAGGTTGGAGGCTTGAGTCCACCCAGAGCTGCCTTGAAAGAAAGGCCAGGTGATATACTTCCCAAATATCAGCCACTGAAGAGCTTAAGAGCACAGCTATATTCTGCACTCATGGGGCCGCCATGAGTCAGAGGTGACTCAATGGCAGCTGGTGGTGGTGGTAGACAACATTCCAGATTCTGGTCGGTACCGTAGAAAGTCAACAGACGTTTGTCTTCTGTTTGTTTCTTTTTTATAAAAAATGCCCTTTGGATAAGAAAACTTCTCAGGCAGTGTTCTGGTGATGTAGATTCACCTGTGAGAGACCTGTTACTATGTGTTAGCGGCTTGCTTTCTGCATTCTTAGGAATAAAGGTAAGGCGTTTGCTTATTCTCTGAGCAGCTTCTTATGCCAAGGGGGAAAGTCCTAGAAAAAAACAAAAGGGGAGAAGGACCTCAAAAACATTCGGCCAAGTGAAAAAAAACAGATGGAAAGGACCACATATTGTATGATTCCATAAAATGTCCAGGAACAGGCAAATCTATAAAGACAGAAAGTGCATTTGCCTGGGTCTGGGGGTGGGAACAGGCATTTACTGCAAATGTGCGCCAGGCATCCCTTTGGGGTGATGAAAAAGTTTTAAAACTGGATGGTGGTGATGGTCGAACAACTGTATAAATTACTAAAATAGTTGAATTTTGCCTGTAAAACAGGTGAATTTTATGGTATGTGAAAGAACAGAAAGGATATCTAACAAAGTAGTTATCACCTTCTCACATGTGAAACATATACTACGTTCAGAAAAAAGCAGAGAGTTGCCCTGTAATTGTACAGCTGCATACAAAGAAAGTTACAAGAATGTGCTTAGTTTGTTTTATATTTCAGTATAAAACTATGAACTGAATATATGGTCATGCTGTCCTTCAATGTACAATAACTTCTCCCTCGGCCTGAAGTTTATTATATATTATATGTTGGATTATGGACAAGGCCTGTAATCTAGGCACTGTTGGGATTTCTAAGAAAATTCCAAGCAAATTGATTGGAATTACACATTTTAAACATTACCTAAGAATTATATTTCTTTCATCTTTTTTATGCCATTATTGTAACTTTTTTGTCCTGATATGGTTTCAAACTTACAATAAAGTTGCAAGAATAGCACAAAGAACCCCATATGCCATTATTACTCAAATGCACCATTTGCACACAATTTGTCCCATTTGCTTTGTCACTCTTTCTCTATACACATTTCTTAAATCTTTTTTTTTTTTTTTCCAAATGCAAACATATTGCATGTGCCTTGGAAAAAGAAACTTACTTAGATAAGTGTACTGGTCCCCCATTATCTTACTCCCTAGGAAAAAAATATTATTAACAATTTTTTGAATACTCTTCATAGAGTTTTTGAAAAGCAAAAGAAATAATCTATGCTAAAATGCTTTGCAAACTGGTAAAGTACATGTACATATATGAGTTACTATCAAAAACAAAACAAGCAAAAAAACTCCCGTTTCTTCCTACAGTTGCACTTCAGATATAGAGTGGCTTCTTTCAAAGGTCATGTGGAGGTTGGGGTGATCACTAACTTTATTGGACTGAATGAAGTAGCTAAGGTAAAAGTCCCAGCAAAAATAGAAGGAATACTCAACCAAGCAGTTATCACACTTCTATTGGGTGATGCAAATGGTTAATGCATTCGATTGCTAACTGGAAGGTTGGAGGTTCAAGTCTACTGAGAGGTGCCTCAAAAGAAAGGCTTGGTGATCTGTTTCCAAAAAATTAGCTACTGTAAATCTTATGGAGCACAGCTCTACTCTGACCGTGAGTCAGAATCGACTTGACAGCAATTGGTTTTTTAATGATAAGCAATGAAGACATTTTTCCTTTCTACAAAACCCATCTTTGGAATTCACCTAAGCTTATTTTGATCAAAGCAAAGGCTGTAAAGGATTAAAGGAGGGATGGGGAGGGAAGCTGGACTTTATTTAGTTCACACATGAGTGGAATGACAAGTTATCCCAATTATTACACTTCAGTAGAAAAATCACTAATTCCCTGAATAGCAAATTTCCTAACTCAGTCAGAACTTGGAATTCCAACAGCTTAGATGATCTAGTGACATATTGACAGCATCCCCACACATCCATCCTATCTATACTTGGGTGGCCACAAAATCCAAAAAAGTGTCTGAGGGGAAAATTTTGCTAGTAGAATCAATACAGGACTTACTTAAGTAGAGAATTTATGTTGAGATTTCAGAACCCACTAAACACTTTTGTACAGACCTATTGAGTCAGAATCGACTCAACGGCAACAAGTTTGGGATTTTTTGGGTTTGTTTTGTTTTTGTTTGTTTTTTTAACCATCATATACGAAATGAGAATTCAAGGTTGAACACATTGGTCCCTACAAACCTAAGAAAAATCCATTGCCGTCTAGTCGATTCCAACTCATAATGACCGTATAGGACAGAGTAGAACTGCCCCACAGGATTTCCAAGGAGCAGCTGGCAGATTCAAACTGCTGACCTTTTGGTTAGCAGCCGAGCTCTTAACCACTGTGCCACTAGGGCTCCATTCCTTCCAAACTCCTGGTTGACAGTATCCATAATTGTACATCCCAAACTAATATCCCATTGCTCTGCATCCATTATCCCTGTCAAATGGATTAAATGGAACACTTATTTTCCAGAGGAACTGGGGGAGATTTCTTCTAGTAACAACTATAGGGAAAAAAAAATTTGAGGGAGGTTTATGCTGCTAAAACTCAAGGACCAACATATTCACAGTGGTGTCTACCCTTACAGAGAGCTAGCCAGAGAAGCTAAGTTTTTTCATGGTCCTCCCTAATCTTCAAACAGAGAACTTCAAATATGCCAAGCTTCTGACATTCTGCCAGTATCAAAAAATAATAATAACAGTAATAATTTACCAGAACAGACGGACTCAATCAGGAGAACTTGGCCCAGTACTATAGGAGGTACAGGGAAGGATGTAGCATGATTTCTGCCATCACATATCTTACAATAAGATAAAAATATAAACCTAAAATGCTAAGATGAAGCCACGCTCAAATGGCACAGCTCAGATAATAAACAGGAAGAAGACAGAGAAGGAATAAGCAGTGCAAGCTTAGGTAGTATGACAAGATTTTACTGAGAAAGCATGTCATAAGCCAGGCCTGGAAAGATGGAAAGGATGCAGATACAGAGTGGGGAGGAGGAGAAAGATGCCTGATAGGGAGACACTCATGACCTTTTTAAATGATATGCTTGTCCCCAGGCTTGCTGTCCACCACAGAGATTGCACATGGCTATCACACTGGTGGTAGCAGACATTGTGTGTGACTCCCACATCCATTACTTCTGCCCCCTATTGAAGGAATTGATCTTAGCTCAAGGGTAGTGCCAAATGAGACTCAATTCTTGAAAATAAAACTCAAGAAGGTTCTCCTGGCTCTTAAGAGACAGTCAGGGAGCCAGGATTTCTCTCTTATTGGGCTGAGTAAGTAAGCAGGTAGCATGTAAGAAGAATGGAGGAAGCTAGCCTTAGGACGATGCCAACACTGTGGATAGCAGAAGGAAGCTGGGCTCCTGGTAACCCTGCTGAGCCACAGAGTCAAACAACCCTGGACCACACACATACCTCTTGACTACTGCGCATCTGTGCTATTCTGTTCTATTCTATTCTGCTCTATTCTATCCCATTCTATTCTATTCCATTCATTTCATTCTATTCTACTCTTTCTGTTTAAAAAAAAAAATATGCTGGTTAAAACCTAGTAGACAGATTTCATAATCCACAAATGGGTCATGACCTGCAGTTTGAAAAACACTGGACCACAGCTTTTCAACGCCCAAAGGCATGAAACAGTGGCTACGTAACTGGAGACAGAGCTTGAATCAGTCTCCTCAAATTTATACTTTTTCCAAAGTCTCCTGTTTCCACTAAATATGGGTGTGAACATCACAAGATACTGTATGATGGAATCTGATACATTATAATATTAAAGGAAAGCTTCTTCCCACATTTCCCAGTAAAAACTGATTCTCCAGGAAGTTGTGCAGTGTTTACTGAACAATTCTCATGCCTGGTACTCTGCTTCTACCCCCAGGACACCTTCCTTAGTGGGAAGCACAGCCCAGTGGGACAAAGCCCAAGCCCCTTAACAGGCTTGACACAGTCTTTGGAGCCAAGCCGTTCCTCATGAAGTTCAGGAGGACACTAGAAAACCAGAAAGTGAATCCAAACTTAAAGTTATAGGCTAAAAGGCCACTGAAGGTTTTTATGCATGGAAGTACATGTTGTAATCAGGACATGGGTGTGCAATTCATAGGAGCTAGATCATTAAATCGGGGCTTTTGGAAATTTAGTTTATCAGGGAAAGGAGCGAATGATTCAAGAGGGAAAAACTGAGAGGAGAGAAAAACAAAAATTAAAAAAATAATAAAAACAGCTGGATGACTATAGTAGTGATCCAGAATTGAGACATGAGGGGTAGTGCAGAGGAAACATCACAGAGGAGATTGACCCCTGGCATTCTGGAACCATTAATTAAAGTAATTAATTAAACTAAAACAGTAGAGACATACTGCAGTGATTCTGCAGGAGACGGGAAGGCCCTCAAAGCCCAGGCAAAGTAGGAATGAGAGGAGAAGAGAAATTCTAATGGGAAGAAAATTGTCTTCAGACTTTGGATGGCTATTCTATCTGCATCCAATTAGCAAGATTACAGGTAGATTAATATTTAACCCTGTGGCGTAGCGGTTAAGAGTTCCGCTGCTAACCAAAATGTCAGCAGTTCGAATCCACCAGTTCTCCTTGGAAACTCTGTGGGACAGTTCTACTCTGTCCTATACAGTCACTATGAGTCAGAATCGACTTGACGGCAATGGGTTTTTTTAATTAGGAAACATTATTAATTATTACAGGCATTTCACTATAGAATGGGTGGCTTCTGAAGGACAGAGACCTCTATCATTGAAGGTGGTCAAGACTGATCACTCACCTGGGTTCATGTTGTTGGGTTAGAGCCTAAAGACAAACAGTAAGAGAGCAGGTAATGCACCCAGAGCTTAGCACAGGTCCAGGCATGTGGCAGATATCCAAACACTGTTGGTTACATGAAGTATGCCCAAGATTCCTTTTCAACTAATTATATGATTCTATTAAGTCTTACCACCACTCTGTCAATTTGTCATACTGTGGTGGTTTGTATGTTGCTGTGATGCTGGAAGCTATGCCACCAGTATTTTTAATACCAGCAGGGTCACCCATGATAGACAGGTTTCAGCAGAGCTTTCAGACTAATACAGTCTAGGAGGAAAGGCCTGACACTCTACTTCAGAAAATTAGCCGATGAAAACCTTATGGATGAGGACAGAACGTTGTCTGTCTCACTTGCTTTGGACAAGTCATCAGGAGGGATCAATCACTGGAGGAGAACATCAAGTTTGGTGAAGTAGAGGGCCAGCTAGGGTTGGAGAACCCTTGGTGAGATGGATTGACACAAGAGCTGCAAAGATGAACTTGAACATGCCAGCAATCATGAGGATGACACGGGACCAGGCAACGTTTCATTCTGTTGTACATGTGAGGCTATGACTCAGAACCGATTTGACGGCACCTATCTATCTATGCAATCTTGGGAGACGAAGGGAGGGTGAGGGTGCAAAGACAGACCTAATTTTTTATTAAAGCACAGTATGCTCTTATACAATACATAACTGATAATGTCATTGGAAAAATAATTATGAATGTTTTCAAGACAAAATTTCTACAGAACATATACAATGACCAGTTCCACAGCCACTGTCTTAGTTAGGGTATTGTTAGTTCCTTGCTGCTGTAAAAAAAATAAGCACCAAAATTTCAATAACTTAGTTCAACAAAAGAAACAGACCAATACATGTGATCCTGGTGAATAGGCAGCTCTCCTCCACGTGAGGACTCAAAACCCATGCTCTTGTCATCTTATAGTGCTGCCCTCTCTAAAGGCCTTGGAGCCATCTGTATCCAGCCAGCAGGCATGGGAAAGGGCTTGAAGGAACATGAGTGTGAAGATTTATGGGCCAGGCAAAGAAGGAACACATTTGTTCTGTTCTCATTCCATGAGAGAGCCTTTGGTAACATGGCCACACCAAGCAACAAGGGAGTCTGGGAGCTATAGTCTAACTGGTATAAGGAGGAGCAGGATAATTTAGGTGGCCAGCTAGCAAGTTCTCCACAATATCCTGTGTACCCATCTTCCTACACAGAGATCACACTCAATCCCTCCTCAAGGAAGACATCCCAAAGCTCCATCTGTTATAGCAACCATTTCAAAGAATACATTTTTAAAAAATCATAGCCAGATCAAGCAGTTAAATATATGCTAATAAATTTTGCAATTGAGCCAATACAGTATTGAGAGAAATCCAAAGTCACATTCCAGTGGCGTATTTTCCAAAGAAGGGAGCTTATAACCCTGTCAGCTGGACTTCTGAAGCCAATTACTGCACTTCTAATATTTTCAATCCTGCCTCTGAACATTGAAAGAGATGGTATTTCAACCAATACCTGAGATGATACATGCTAGTTTTTCAACTACTCTTATTGTTTAAAAGGTTCTTTAATACCTAGCCAAGGTATCTTTCTTCTTGGCATCAAACCCAAACAATTTGCTCATGCTTGTCAGAGGGAACAGCCTGCTGGGCCCATAAACAGAACAGCAAGATCCAACATGAGAAAGAGCAACAACCTTTGCATTCCTGTCTCCTGCCTTTTCTAGTGCAGAGTGATCGGCACATTCCTGCCTTGAGATACCTGATACCAGGATACCTGAGTTATGTCAAGGACTACAATAGCCCAGTGTTCTTAGGAAGTCCACAGAGTAACCAGCCACTTACCTAGCATACTGCGAGTTGAACATTCCATCGACTCATACCTAATAAAGCATTATTTTCTCTACATTAATAACCAATTTCCTGTTTATTGCTAATTTCAACCACCTCTCTCTTACTAACATTTCTTTATATGACTTTGCTTTGTTTTGAGGTCTTTCTTCTATTTGGTTTTTTAGGCTGATACTTTTGTTTTTGACAGGAATGTCTTTCCCTCATTCATCCACTGACTTTTTAAATGTAAAAAATAGTTTCTTATTCCAGAAAGTCAGTTTTTGATTATTTTTATGGTTCGAGTTGTGATTTATTGGTCTCCTCATGCAGCATGTTTTTCGGGTTCAGCTTGTTCCTTTTCTCGAGGGTTACCTTGAAAAGTTTGTTTACCTTCTCCTGTTTCTCTTCACCCTCAGGGCCCAGGTCACATCGGCAGGTACCTGGAGCAGTGACAGCCTCGTGAGTAGTGGGAGGCATGGGTTCCTGCTGACAGGGATTCAGTCTTGAGTGAGGCACCAGAAAAAAGTCTCTCTTCACCCCCTCAGCGGAAAGATCTGCTTTCGCCCAGCCTCAAGGGAAGGCAGGGACTCAGTGCATCCAGGCAACTTCTCCCAGTCTTCTGGGGAGACTCAGAGGTCCTATTAGGATTACATGCAAGGGAGGCACAACCTTCAGTCTCGGTCCACAGATCTTTGGGTCTCCTGTCCTCACTCAGATGCCCGGGCTCCTGTGCAAAGTCCTGCCCTCCTCTGGCCCCTTTCAGAGCCTGAAGGTCACCCTACTTCCAGGTTCTGTCCAACATTTGTACACCCAGGACAACCGGTAGGTAATGGGAGGGGGTTAGGCAAGAGGGTATCAGAGGTGCTTGCTCACTGCTGCCTTCCAGACTGTCCTCCACTAGATGCAATTTAAGAATTTTAATGTTTTTTCTGAAAATATTTCATTGCTCCCTTATCTCCTTTAAAAGGGGGCATTCGACTGTAATTCAAATCTTTTCCCCAGGACTCTTGAGAACCAGGAGATAATTCCACAGTTGACTTGAGAATTTGGAGAGGAAAATAAAACTTTTTATTCTGATAACTTGATCTTGTTTCTGGGATCTACAGGCTTTGAGGTAGTCACTGACGTTTTTGTATCTCTGAATCACTGTCCTCATGTACCTCAGTTTGGGGATGTTAATTGTTTTGCCAGGACTAGTTATGAGGAAACAGTTACAAGAACTTCCAATTTCATTGTGTGTAAAACCAAACTAAATCCATTGCATTCAGTCAGTTCTGAATCATGGCAACCCCATGTGTGTCAGACTGGAACTGTGCTCCACAGAGTTTTCAATGGCTGATTTTTCAGAAATAGATCACCAGGGCTTTTTTCTGTTGTGCTGCTGAGTGGATTCAAACCACCAACCTTTAGGTTAGTCATGGAGCACAAATCCTTTGCACCACACAGGGACCTATCATTGTATATAGGAATGTTGTGTTGCTGTTAGGTGCCGTCTAGTTGGTGCTGACTCATAGCAACCCTATGTACAACAGAACAAACTACTGCCCTGTCCTACACCATCCTCACAATCGTTGCTATGTTTGAGCCCATTGTTGCAGCTGCTATGCCAATCCATCTCATTAAGGGTCTTCCTCTTTTTCACTGACCCTCTACTTTACCAAGCATAAACTCCCTCTCCAGGGGCTGGTCCCTCCTGATAACATGTCCAAAGCATGTGACACAAAGTCTCGCCATCCTTGCTTCTAAGGAGCATTCTGGCTGTACTTCTTC
>NW_004444018.1:8119398-8178324 GCF_000243295.1 Trichechus manatus latirostris
TCGCCATCCTTGCTTCTAAGGAGCATTCTGGCTGTACTTCTTCCAAGACAGATTTGTTCATTCTTCTGGCAGTCCATGGTATATTCAGTATTTTTCACCATCACCGTACCTCAAAGGCATCAATTCTTCTCTGGTCTTCGTTACTCACTGTCCTGCTTTCACATGCATATGAGATTGAAAAATACCATGGCTTGGGTCAGGTGCACCTTAGTCCTCAAAGTAACATCTGTGCTTTTTTTTTTTTTTTGGTATAGGAATAGATAATAATAATGTTTTCTCAGATTTGTTATGTATTTACTGTATGCCAGACATTCTAAAAAAGTATTTTCTGTAAATAATGTCATTAAATTATCACAACAATCCCAAATTCACTTTGCTGATGCAACAGCAAGAAATAATAAAAGGAAAGACATTGTAATATTCTCAATGTTCTAAAATATGTAATGGCAGAACTAGGCCTCTGTAACTCCACAGCCCTTGCTGTTAACAGCCACACCGCATGCCTCCTTCTGGTATGGAAGAGATTCCCAACTTTGGGATATCAAAGAACCAGTAAAGTGTTAAAATAAGAATATTTTGATAATGGACGTAGGCCTCCCAACTCTTTTGTTGCCAAATATCTTCATGAGAAAACATCTACAAACTATTCTTACTACCACTTTATAAAACGAATACTAATCCCAAAAAAGGTAGGAAGGACATAATCTCATAACGTTAAAAGTAGATAATAAAAACATTGAGGGCAGTGGTGGTTCAGTGGTAGAATTCTTGCCTTCCATGCAAGAGATCCAGGTTCTATTCCCAGCCAACACACCTCATGTGAAGGCACCACCCGTCTGTCAGTGGAGGCTTGCATGTTGCTATGACACAAAACAGGTTTCAGCAGAGCTTCCAAACTAAGATGGACTAGGAAAAAAGGCTTGGCAATCTACTTCCAAAAATCAGCCAAGGAAAACCCTATGGATCACAATGGTCCAACCTGCAACCATCAAGGGAATGGTGTGAGACTGGGTAGCGTTTCATTCCATCGTGCGAGGGGTCATCTTGATTGGGGCCAATTCGATGGCCGCTAACAACAATAACAATTTAAACGTTATGAAAAGCTCACTAAAATGTAAAAGGTCCACCACCACTGACTCCACACTACAGAGAAGCATTTGGAAACCAACTGTCGTTGGTCACTAGAGCTGTTTGCTTTGGGAAGAGGGTGAGGAGTCAGGAGCAAGTTCAAAGCTAGAGCCCAGCCAGCTTGCGCACCTCACTTCCAGTTTCAAAGAGATTCAGTCAATCAGGTGCCATCTACTTCCCTCATGTAAGGACTTAAAAATTTTAACAGACTATGTGGTGCAGTGATTAAGAGCTTGGCTGCTAACCAAAACGTCAGCTGTTCAAATTGACCAGCGTCTCCCTGGAAACCCTAGGGGCAGCTCTACTCTGTCCTATTGGGTTGCTATGAGTCAGAATCAACTCAGTGGCAACAGGTTTGGGTTTTTTTGTTTTGTTTTGTTTTTTGTTTTTTGTTTTCATGAACAAGATACCAGTAGAAGCAGCCACAGGGAATATAATGGTGATTCAATGATCCCATGGAAGAGTAAACCACAAAAAAAATCTCATCACTCTCTCTTTCCATAGAGGCCCTGCACATTTAACCTCTGTAGCCAGGCTGCCCAGAGCCTGGCTTCTAATCTCACATTTTACTAGCTAAGTAATCTTGGGCAATTTATCTAACATCTTCAAGTGTGTTTCCCTTGTAAAAGGGAGATAACATACTTCAAAGAGTCGTGAGGATTAAATGAGATAATACATGTAAAATGCTTAGATAAGGGAAGCTCATTAAATGTTAGCTTTTATTACAGTTGAGTAACTAACTATGTTCCAAGCACATGCTAAATGCTAGAAATAAATGTTTCCAAAAATGACTGCAACAATCTCCCCCATCACTCACTCCCTTCTGCAGTGGGGCTTTGCTATCCCTGCTATCAAAGGGTAGACTCCATTTCTCTTCCCCTTGAATCTGATCTGGCCTTGTGATTTGCTTTGGCTGAAGCAGGGATGGATTACCCAATAAACAATGTATACACAGGTTTAATTGTGCTTATTTACTAATCTGTTGTACACAGTTTCACAAGGGTTTCACCCAGGGATGGACTGATCACCCAATAAGCAAGGTACACATGGGCTTAATTGTGTTTACTTACTAACCTGTTGTGCCCAGTTTCACATGGATTTCACCACATCTTTGAAACCCGTGTGAAATTGGGCACTACAGATTAGTAAGCAAACACAATTAAGCCCTATGTACGTTGCTTATTTTGTAATCTGTCCATCCCTGGGTGAAACCCATGTGAAACTGTACAGCAGATTAGTAAATAAACACAATTAAGCCTGTGCATACATTGCTTACTGTAAGCTCATGCCTACCTTGCTTACTGGTTAATCCATCCCTTGGCTAAAGCGTCTCCGGCATTTCCAGGCTATGTTTTAAGAGATATTGTAGCTTCAAGTTTTGCCTTTTTGATGGTGAGAGGCCATGTAACAAAGCTCCAGCTAGCATACTGAGTGATGTAAAACCCCTAGAGAGAAAGTCTACATACAAGAGAACTGAGGCACCCAGGCTAACAACCAGCACCAAGCCCCAGACGTGTAACTGAGGCCATGGTGGATCTTCCAGCCCCAGCTGAGCCACCCCAGGCAACATCACGTGGAACAGAAGTGAGTCAGACCCACTAGCCCTGACCCACAGAATCCTGAGCAATGCCAATGGTTTAAAGCCACTACATTGTGGGATGGTTTGTAATGCAGCAATAGATAACTGAAACATAAGACGTAGCTCAATCCAGAGTGAAATCTAGCAGAGACCCATAAACCACTCCACAGGCATGTGGAAAATGCTATGATAGAGATGCCAGGTCCATCCCATCTACTGTGGGCATGGAGGAGACAATGATTAATCCTGCCAGAGCTGGAGCAATGAGAAAGGGGGGCCTTGGGAGGTGGAAGGGGAGCATCTGAGCAGCCTGACTGGACATGGCCAAGTGGAAAAGTGTAGGACGCTCCTGTTTCCCGCAAAGGGACCCCACACCCCAAGCAGGGGGTGTGGCAGGTCTGGACCCCTCAGAGAGGATGCACATTCCCATGCTGTCAGTCATACAGGGGCCATTCTAATGAAAGGGACACAGCAGTCTCCCTTATCTAAGCCAAGGATGGCTTGCCATTGTCTTTTCATATGTAAGACAAAATACCGTAAGTCCCTTCAGAGCAGGCATTCTCTTTGCTTTCTCTTGTTTTCTAACCTCAGGCCCCACTATGCCTAACCCCCCTACCCTAGCATTGTGCTTCCCCTTAGTAAATGCTCAGTAAATGAGAGAGATTGATGGATTCACAGAACTTCATTCTTGAAGGGAAGCTTTGAGTTCCTCTTGTTTAAACTCACACTTACACTCCTTCCAAGCTAGACGTCCCTAGATTTGGCCACTGCTTGTTAGTCCACGGAGCCCTGGTGGCACAGTGGTTAAGAGCTGCTAACAAAAAGGTTGCCAGTTCGAATCCACCAGCTGCTTGCTGGAAACCCTATGGGGCAGTTCCACTCTGTCCTATAGGGTCACTATGAGTTGGAATGGACTCAACTGTAACCGGTTTTGGATTTGTCGATAGACAAATTCCATACATCTCTTGCCATACTCACAGAAAAAATACTGCCCCAAGCTAGTGTCCAGAGAGCCTGCCTTGGCCCCCAGGCTGAAGCAGGGCTTAGTTCCTTAACACCGCCATGACTCTTGGTGCTCCTCTGGAAGTCATCAGATACTTCCTAAGTGTCTAAGTGTTTGTTTGTTATCTGTCTTCCCCTTTGGACTGTAAACTTTATGAGTACAGAGCCTGACAGAGTATGCTTGTTGTATGAATGTATGAATGAATGAATTACAATTATAGGATACGGTCTCAGACATCTGGCACGTACTCATTTTTAACATAGCTATATATTTATACTGCTGCCTAATAAGTAGTCAAATTCATATCAGGAAAGAGGTCCACATCTAGTTTCTGTATTTATTCTATATAGGAGTCCCTGGATGATGCAAATGGTTAATGCGCTCAGCTGCTTACTGAAAGGTTAGAGGCTCAAGCTGACCCAGAGGTGACTTGGAAGAAAAGCCTAGTGATCTACTTTAGAAAAATTAGCCATTGAAAACCTGTGGAACACAGTTCTACTGTGACATACATGAATTTGTCATGAATCAGAATGGACTTGATGGCAATTTTTTTTAATTCTATATAATTCGTATAATAGTTAACATAAATTGAATGCCTACTATGTGTCAGACACTTTTCTAAGTACTTACATATGTTTATCTCATATGACAGACAGGGAATTTCTTTAAGGTAGTTATTATTGCCCTGATTTTAGAAATGAGAAAATTTGAGGCACAGAGAGGTTGAGTAACTTGCTCAAGGTCACACAGCTAGTGAGTGGCTGAACCTGAATTCTAACCCACGCAGTTTCCAGAGCAGCTTCCCTTTACCATAGCACAGTTATGCTTTTCTTAATGAGAATCAATTAAATATTTATTAATCAGTTATATTTTGTATTTAAATAAGAATAAATGGTAGCATGACCCAAAGAGTTCAAATATAAAAAGCATCCAAAAGCTCAGGGAAGTGGTGACAAGATGTGGCCACTTTTCCCCATGAGGGTTTTTGCACAATTCCAGCTAGGTCTGTAGTAGATACTTGCTGTATGTCCTCAGCAGCCTATAGGAACTAAAATCAAGGCCAGAGACTGATTCTCAATGGAAAGGAATCCAGGCAAACAATGGCCAATACGTATTCCGCACACACACTGCATACATCACCACTTAGTTAAATTTGTCTGGGGATCATAGTGATTGGGGTGGGGGCTCCTTCCAGAGGTATGTCCTTCCTCTTCAAAGTAGGGGAGCACATTGGACAGGGCACAGCTTCTAGGTCCAGTTCTGTCATCAACCAAGGGCTGGGAACATTCAAGGTCATGCTCATCTATAACAAGACCTCACAGCCTTTTCCCAACAGCGAAACACTACAGATTATTTTGGAATTCACTTGGAAACCTAACAGCTTCAGGAAAAGCAACTCTAACAGCACGTCTGACAGCTTCTCAGCCTACTTCCAAGCAGTGGCCAAACGCACACGGCAGACACTAGCAGTCCTCAAGCACAGTTAAACCAAGGCAAGTTCTGCTTGTTGTTAGGTGTTTGATTAGTGACTCATACAGCAATGAGAACTACAGTCATGACAACTTGCCTCAAAACAAGAACTCTCTGACACTAACATCTTTTTGTTTTTAATAAACAGAGAAAGAGACATAGTTATCGCTGCTGCACTCAATGTGAATTTTCTCTTAACAAAGTCTTGGAAGATGTCAACATCATTCTGCCTCTTTTGGCCTTACTGTACAGAAATAGCAGGAAGGAGAAATTGCCTTCACAATGCTTTCTGTCCGTACACTGGTAAATGTTAAAACATGCTAATAAAAACAGTATTCTCCAAAGTTCCAGCTCAAATCTTTATATCTCTTTGCCCACGCTGATGAAGGACATGATACAACTCTGGTGGTTCCACTCACCCATCTTGCTTCAGTGAAAGAAAAATTAAGAAAGAAATATCTGCATTAGGATTTCAACAGTCTTTGCCTGTGGGCAAAAGAAACTACAGACCTATAAGAAGGCAAGAAGCAGGGAGAGACCCTCTAGGGTTAGAGGAAACCACTTTTTCCACTTCTCTTCTTCTCCCATGGAGTTCCCAGGTGGTGCAAGCAACTAACATGCTTGGCTGCTAACTAGAGGTTTGAGTCCACCCAGAGGCACCTCAGAAGAAAAGTCTGCTGATCTGCTTCCCAAAAATTACCACTGAAAACCCTACGGAGCACAATTCTACTCTGACCCACATGGGGTCACCGTGAGTCTGAATCAACTGGACGACAACTAGTTTGGTTGGTTGTCTTGTTCATCCAGTCTCAAGTTCCACCTGCCTGATGTCTGTCTGGCTTTGAACCATTTGGAAATCAACACTATGAGCTTAAAATACAGTGAGTCTCTCATGTGCATTCAGCTTTGCTGTGTAACAACAACAACAAAGACCACAAGAGCCCTCATTGGAAGCTGCATGATTCGGTTGAATGTAAACAGTTTTTCTGGTAGACGATGTTAGGAAATCTGTGACATTTGTCCTTGTGTTCTCAGCTCCCTCTTTCTACCTCCTTCCACATCCAGCCCCCCAGCCCTAAGACTTAAGCTCTGACAGTAGCTTGGCCTCTAGTAAAATCCTGGCTCTGTCAATGATTATCTATGTGGTCGTGGACAACTTAGCTACTCTCTCATTGCCTTTATTTTCTCCTGTAAAATGGGGATAGTAAATAGTAACAGATCCCTGTGTGGTGCAAGTGGTTAAACTGCTTGGCTGCTAACCAAAACTTTGGAGATTTGAGTCCACCAAGAGGTACCTCAGAAGAAAGGTCTGGTGATCTACTTCCAAAAAATCAGCCATTGAAAACTCTATGGAACACAGTTCTACTCTAACACATGTGGGGTCACCATGAGTCACAATCAACTAGAGGGTAGCTGGAGTTTTTATTATTTATTTAAATAGTAACAAGTCATAGAGTGGTTGTAGAGTGTTAATAGGATAATCTGTGCAAAGGAACCAAGCATGGGAAGCTCTAATATTAATGATTAGTAATGCTGTTCTACTTATTATTCACCCTTGTCTCACCAACCAAATGAGAAAGGATCTGTTAACTAGTACTTTCACCAGGGCAGAAGCTAATCAACATTAATGTATAAATCAATGGTCTATTTTCATGTTTGACCTTTCATCTCTAATTATGAAGTAAAAGGCTCTTTCCCCTGGTTTTATTTCTTCAAACAAACATTTATTGAGAACCTACAGAATGTTGCGTACTAGATTGTATTTCCAGTACCTAGGGGTGCTCAGGTAATGTGTGATGGATGAATAAATGAATAAATGACCCTCCCTGCCCCACTGGATGTAATTGCAAAGGCCACAGGCAATGAGGAGGTTCATCTGTCCTTCATCCCCAGCTCCATCCAGTCCTGGGTCCATCCCACCCCAGCCCAGGGCTGCCTGCCAGCAGAGCCTCTGGCTGTAGACCTTCTCCTGTTTCCTTCCTTGGCTTCCAACCAAGAGGTTTTTGACAAAGAAGCAGTCATTAGAACACATCCTCTTTCTATTCCTGTAGTCAGGATTAGAAAGGATGCTCAAAAGGAAGGCATCTCACATGCATATGGAAAGTACCTTCACCCTTAACTCCAATCAACGACTTCATTTTAGTTTATTCTGGATAAGAGGCCATCTCCCAGATGTTAAGTGCCAAGTGAGAGAGGAATCATTTGTGCAGAGCTGGCCTGGCCTATAGTCAGGGCCTGCCCAGCTATCTACAGAAAGTCTAGCCATACCTACATCTTTATCGGCATGGAGTGGACATCTATCATTTCGTTGGCACCAGTAGCCATTCTCCCTTCTTTTGGTGAGGGGTGTCCCTGAGCGGTGGGAATGGTTAAGCACTTGGCTGCTAACTGAAAGGTTGGACACTCAGTCTGCCCAGAGGCACCATGGAAGAAAGTTTTGGAGATCTACTTCCAAAAAATCAGCCATTGAAAACCTTATGGAGCACAATTCTACACTGACACACGCAGGGTCACCATGAGTCAAAATCAACTACACAACAACCAGTTTTTTTGTTTGTTTGTTTGTTTTCTTTTGGTGATGTGGTTCATCCCCCTCTTTTGTCCTCTCATTGCCTTTATTTTCTCCTGTAAAAAGGGGATAGTAAATAGTAACAGATCCCTGAGTGGTACAAATGGTTAACCTGCTTGGCTGCTAACCAAAAGGTTGGAAATTTGAGTCCACCAAGAGGCACTTAGAAGAAAGTCCTGGTGACCTACTCCCAAAAAATCAGCCATTGAAAACCCTATGGAACACAGTTCTACTGGGACACACGTGGGGTCACCATGATTTGGGTGGGGCACCACCTCCAGTTCCAGAAATGCAGCAAGTGTTGGCCCAAGACTGAACCATCAGGGCACTGAATATGCAGAGCCACAGGGATGGGTGAAAGAGGGCATATGCTTCAAGCTGGTCTAATCAAAACAACTCCCAGGACTAGTACAAGTGATTCTAGGAGGAACTGTTCTCTTCTTTTTCTTTACTATGAACACACAAAGGTTGACCCTGGATCTCCTGGAGGCCACTAGATGGCCCCTGAGCATGAAGCAAACGCAGGAAAAGACAGATCTGAGCTACTGGAAAGGTTGCCCTGAGGGTTTCATCTGAGCACCTGAATCGACCTGTGCCTAAAGCCAGATACCTCTGGGTTTTTCAGTTCTGTGAGTGAATACGTTCCTTTTTTGTTTCTGCTTAAACTTGTCGAGGTTAGGTTTCCGTTTACCACCTGTGGATTCTGTGTCACCTACAGATATTGTCACAGAGCCTGAAGTTTCACATCACTTATTCCTTCTCATTAATGCAGGAAATAAAGCTGTGAAATGACTAATGTGTTAATATCAGCCATATCCCCCAGAGTTCTTGGTAGTTTGATAACTACCACTTCACTTACTTGGCTACACGCAACTAGACTATATACCCCAAATATAGGATCCAAAATCATGTTAAACAAGGCAGAAACGTCTGCCATGAAGTTTCATAGTGAATACCACACCATTTAGGTAATCTCCCTTGGAATTCTGTGCAGAGTGATAAACAGGACATTGGAAGGTAGTGGAAACTTCTCGAACATGTGGGGCTTGCTCTGAGCTATGAGTGGGTAGGATTGTAGAGGCAAAAGGAAGAGGAGAAATATTCTTCTGGTTTGGTTTGTTTCCAGGGACTCCAGGGACATTATGGGCTATAAAAGGAGAACTCAGAATTCTCTTGCTTGGAATCTGTGGCTTAAAGTTACCGCTGCTGGATTATCCATGAGCAATTTTTCGATGTCTTTCTCCAAAGCTGGCAAATAAGGTGGAGCTCTATAAGCCCCTGAGGCTGAGACTCTTTGATTTACTCAACCAATGGGATTTACTGAGCACCTACTAAGTGCCAGATGAGGCTCTAGTTACAAGGTAGTGGAGATTCAAAGAAGAATGAGTATGTTTCCTTCACCCAAGGGGCTTTAACCCAGTGAGCAGTGTGCCTAATTCCCTGGATCGCTACCACAGATTGTAATTAATGCCATTACAGAGATAGACATATGGTGGATATCATAGGACAATGACAAGGGCACCTGCCCCAGACAAAGAGAATGACGAAGGCCCTCATGACAAGATTTTTGAGCCTGTATGAGCCAAACAAATAGGAGAGGGAGGACATTGCAAGAAGAGGGAAGAACATTTGCAAAGGAACAGTGGTATGAGAAATCTTGGGACATTAAGTGAACCAAATTTGGTAAACTGAGCTCAGAGGTAAGTGTGGGAAACTGAGAAAAGAAGCGAATAATGACGTCATAAAGGGCTCCTTCTGCCAAGCCGAGGGCAGCGTTTGATTGGGGGAAGATTTGACTGCTTCCCATTTTCTACAGAATAAATTCTAAAACCTGGGGGTC
The DNA here is from genome assembly GCF_000243295.1 of Trichechus manatus latirostris. Lineage (NCBI taxonomy): Eukaryota > Metazoa > Chordata > Mammalia > Sirenia > Trichechidae > Trichechus > Trichechus manatus. The sequence continues at coordinate 8,128,988 of NW_004444018.1, forward strand.
CTTGGATCAAGAACAGAAAAGCATTGTTTTGCTTTTTCACATCCTAGTGGCAAAGAGAAATGGGGGTGTTGGTCGTTCAGTGGTAGAATTCTTGCCTTCTATGCAGGTTTGTTATTGGAGGCTTGCATGTTGCCATGAAGCTGAACAGGTTTCAGTGGAGCTTCCAGCCTAAGATGGACTAGGAAGAAAGGCCTGGCATAGTACTTCCAAAAATCAGCCAAAGAAAACTCCATGGATCACAAGGTCCATTGTGAATGGGGTTGCCAAGACTCAGGGCAACTCGTTGCAGTTAACAACAAGAAGTAGGTGTGAAGTGGTATCTCGTTGTGGTTTTCAGTTGGATTTTGAAGTAGATTTTCAACAGAGAGAAAAGGTCCGATCAGCAACCAATCATGGGGATGGCACAGGACCAGGCAGCATTTCGTTCTGTTGTGCATGGGCTCACCATGAGTAGGAGCCTATCTACTGCTGTTAACCATAACAACAGTGGCAGAGAACAAAATACGTGGTGAGTACAAAGACTGAAGGCTCTTGCTGGGTTGGCATTTTTGTTCACATCAGCTATTCCCTTTCCCTTCTCTCCACTTTCCTGCTAACTCTGGGTCCAGAAAATAGGAGGAGCCACAAATATCCCTGTAACAAGTCTCACCCTCCACCCTCTACCAAGCCAGACTCAGATTGAATCATTTCTTGTTTGGTATAAAATCATTTTTAAAGTGCCTGCTTTTCATTAGAAAGGTAACCTGAGAGTCCCTAAGGGGGGTGCCGATGAGGCAGAAATGAGCCTTCAGCTGTCCCTTTTTTTTCACTGGTTCTCTGCTTAACCTAAGTGTTACTGACTCTTTGACTCACAAAACTACGCCTTTACCTTAGGCACCTTAATCTTAGGCTCTGTGGCATTTGTTGTTGTTTATGGGCATGTGCTTTGTAACATGCATCTTTTCATAACACAGGCCAGGTCCAAAGAGCATGAGCTTTCTTCCCCCGTGAGCGCCCAACACAGGTCAAATATGTCCCAGGTGGAGATCTCCTGCACCATTCAGTTGACAGGTGATTGTCGTTATGCGATCCCCAAGGGCTGTGAAAACATTTTCTTGAGCCTCCCCAAAACATCCACAAGTAGGAATCTGTAAACACCAATTGGATAATCCCCCAGTCTGATGCCTATGAGGTGCCACTGACTGCATTGCCCTCTAGTCCAGGACACCTAAGTCCTCTTTTATCCTGTCATCCCCTTAAGGGTCTCAACACTTCCTCAGCCCTGCCCAGATTTCCTGATTCCAAGCTACAGGGGCACCAAATGCGTAAGAATCTGTCCAGGCAGGAAGGGCTAGCAGGCCTTCTAATGCCCACATCATTGTTCCATTCACTAACTCATGTTTCCAACTTGTGCAACTGGGATGTGCTTATTTACCCTTTAAAAAATACTATTTAAACCTAAGTAAATGGAAGGACATTCCGCATTTGTGGATTGGATGTCAATACTACTCAAAGCGATCTATAAATTCAATCCAATCTCCATCAAAATTCCAACAGCTTTCTTTGCAGAAATAGAAATTTATATGGAAGGGCAAACCCAGAACCCAAACCCATTGCTGTCGAGTTGATTCCAACTCATAGAGACCCTATAGGACAGAGTAGAACTGCTCCATAGGGTTTCCAAGGAGCAGCTGGTGGATTTGAACTGCCAACCTTTTGGTTAGCAGCCAAGCTCATAACCACTGTACCATCAGGCCTCAAGGGACCCCAGATAGCTAAAATAATCCTGAAGAAGAAGAATAAAGTAGGGAGACTCACACTTCCTGATTTCAAAACATACTATAAAGTCACAGTAATTAAAACAGCTTGGTACTGGTATAATAATAGGCATACAGACCAAAGGAATAAAATTGACAGTCCAGAGATACACCCATACATCTATGGTCAACTGATTTTTGACAAGAGTGCTAAGTCCATTCAACAGGGAAGGAAGTGTCTCTTCAACAAATGGTACTGGGAAAATTGGATTTCCACATACAGAAGAATGAACCAGGATCTAAGCCTTACACCATACATAAAAACCAGTTCAAAATGGATCAAGGATCTAAATGTGAAAACTAAAACCATAAAATTCTTAGAAGAAAATATAGGGATGAAGTTGTGGAACCTAGTTTTTAGCAATGGGTTATCAGATGTGTCAACAAAAGCATGAGCAGCAAAAGACACACCCTACACTAATCCTGCCTTATTAATATAACAGAAAACTCATTCCCAAATGGGATTGAAACCACAGGTATAGAGGTTAGGATTTACAACACATATTTTGGGGGGAAGAAATTCAATCCATAACATTCTACCACCTTTTGCCCCCCTCCCCAAAATTTATGTTCTTCCCACATGCAAAACACATTCAGCCCATTACAAGTGGTTGGCAGGAACTGGGAGGGAAGAAGGGAAGCTATTGCTCAGTGGGTACAGAGTTTTTGCCTGGGGTGACGACAAAGTTTTGGAAATGGATACTGGTGATGGTTGCATAATATGGTGAATATAATTACTGTCACTGAAACGTAGACTTAAAAATGATTGAAATGGCAACTTGTATTATGTTTATTTTTTTTTTAATAATATTGTTTGACATTCCTTCAGCTAAAATTGGTCCAAAGAAGGGACTAGACAAGGATCACTGAGGGAGAAGAAGCTTGTGGAAAGAGCACAGGACTAAGAAGAGGAAGAGCATTTGCAAAGCAACAATTGTATGAGAAACTTTTGGGTGACTTTGGGAAAGTTACTTGCCCCACTTGTAAAATTAGGGATTAGACCAGATGATCCCTAAACTACCTCCACTGTTGAAATACCATGATTCCATATTGAACGTTGTTGTTCTGTGCCATTGTGTTGATTCTGACTCACAGCAACCCTATAGGACAGGATAGAACTGCCCCATAGTGTTTCCTAGGCTGTAATCTTTACAGGAGCAGATCGCCAGGTCTTTTCTCCCTCGGAGTCACTGGTAGGTTCAAACCATCAACTTTTCCATTAGCAGCTGATCATTTAACAATTGTGCCACAAGAGCCCCTTAATATTGAATATGAACCATAAAAAAAAAGTAAAATGCTAAATTTAATTTGATAAAAACCATTCTATTTTTTTTAAGACCAAGAATGAGAAACCAAAATCTCATGTTTGTCATTAATAAAAATAAATCATCTTCAGAGTGAGAACAAAAGGGGAGAGCTTAAATCATATATAATACATACAAGATGGATTAAAACAGAGCATTTTCTACATACTTTGTCAATCTTTTTGCTCTTTTAAAGAATTAATATGAAAAGTATTCTTATAAAAGGAAGGGAAAACTTGGGCCAGCTTGGAAAGTCACCTCCTTTTCTGACTCTCGAGTTTTGAAATCAGTCCCAGCCGCACGCAGAAGCAGCCCTAAAAATGGTCATCATTAGTGACCAAGGCCTGGATGAGCCACCAGTTCCCCACACTATCTTCCAGTGGTTTCCAAAGAGCCATTTGGTGGAGCCAACCCACTTGGGAACCCAGAGACTGCCCTGGAGGAAGTTCTTGACAATAGCAGCAGCCCTCAGCCTCCTTCCGTGGTCAAGCTCCTCTGCAGAGAAAAGAAAGAAGAATAGGGCAGCTCAGTATAAACACCCAGTTGCATGAGCTTGGGGTTCTGGTGGTGCAGTGGTTAAGAGCTTGGCTGCTAACCAAAAGGTAGGCAGTTCAAATCCACCAGCCGCTCCTTGGAAACCCTATGGGGCAGTTTTACTCTGTCCTACAAGGTTGCTATGAGTCAGAATCGACGCGATGGCAACAGGTTTGGTTTTAACGTGACTTGTTACAGCCAATAAACAAGAAGCCAAGGTGGGCAATCAGAAAACTTGTTGCCATTTATTCCGACTCATAGTGACCCTATAGGACAGAGTAGAACTGCCCCATAGAGTTTCCAAGGGGTGCCTGGTGGATTCAAACTGCTGACTTTTTGGTTAGCAGCCATAGCACTTAACCACTACACCACCAGGGTTTCAGAAAGACACTTCTATTTCATTGTACAAGGAAGGGAGCAATCAGGGCTGCTGCCTCCAAGACTGCTCACAGGCAGCTTGGGGAGGTGGGCTTTTACAGAAAGCCGACAAGGAAATGCAAATTAATCATGAATATTCAGGATTCACCTTTACGCAGGCACTCAGAGCTTGGGGATGACTATGCATTTTCTTTAGATAGGGTTCGATCCTCCAAGATGAAGGAAGGGGTTGATTTTCTTTCATTAGGATGTTAAGTCACCATCCAGAGGCAGGTTGAGGCCACCTATGGCCCGTTCTGTGGTTATCTTGTCAAAGACAATTTCAGAAGAAAGTGCAGCTTATTCTGGTCAGTCTAGGAGGATAAGCCAGAGCAGGTGTGTCTTAGAAGGGTTGGGTTCTGAGGCTGCCTGCCTCAGGTATGATGTAAGACTGAGCAGCATTTTGTTCTGTGGCGTATGGGGTCACCATGAGTAGGAGGGCAACTTGATGGCAACTAACAACAACAACAAGATTTTGTGTCATTTGTTACCACAGCATAACTCAACCTATCCTGACTGATACATGAGTATAAAGATAATCTCTGTGCAAGTCAGTCAAAGTTGATTTTAGGTGATATGATGAAGTCACGTATACAGAGTGAGGCAAAAAATTTCATTACATTTCAAGGTCAAAGAGCAAAAACAAATTCCCTTTGTTTCTGTGATACAGTTCCAGATTGACTACTGGTACCAACAACTCCATTACTTTATCATCACAGGGTAGCAGTGCAGTTCTGAATTACCAACAAAACACTAGACTGGAAGCCCAGAGAGCTGGATTCTAGTCCTCGGTTCACCTCACGTGAGTTGTTGGACTCCGAAGAGCTCATCTCACCCTCTGGGTCTCAAGTTCCCCATGTAAAAAAGGGGAGTGAGGGTGGACTGGCCCAGGGGCAGCTTCTTGGGGAGCTAGCACTCCAGGCCTTCCTGAGAGCACCATTTACCACTTGACTTAGGTTCAAAACTGACCATGACTGACACCAGCTCCCTTTTGAATAGATCCAGGACACTGGCATATGCACATTCAGCAAGGACAGCCCCCCCAGGAAAGTGGGCATCATTTTTCAGGCCCACAGGAAGCAGCAGGATGGAGCCAGTAGAACAAAGCTGCCAGGAGAAATGTGAGTTCTGTGCCCACGATTCTCTGCATCCAAGAATTTAACACTCAGCAGTTCAGTCACTCTTGGCTTCGGGATAAATTCCTTCGTGCTCCTTGGTTGTTTCCAAAGTATGTTCTCATCTCAGCTTCAGTAGAAATACACAAAATTGAGGCCAAATGCAGAAAATGGGGACCTTTCATTTCTTTCTTTACTTTTATGCCTGCAAAAGGGTTGGGGGCTTTGTAGGAGCCAACAGCATGGACTGTTCCAGATCCAGCCCAGCATCGGGTGCCGCTGAGATCTTTGAAGTCGAAAATCCAGTTTAATCCACACGCCAGAGACTTAATCCCTAAACTCTGAGTCAGTCTTTAGCAGGGAGACTGTGCTCAGGCAACTTGTAAATTTCCGTCCTCCGAAACACCAATCAACATCTCAACAACCTCCAGGTTCCACAGTGAGAGCCTCTAAACCAGCCCCTTTCTACATCTTGAAGGTGAGGCGTTCAGGCAAAAGGTTGGTGGGAGGCAGAGTGGGGTCCCATCAAAGCACTCATCTGCTCTAAAGCTCTTTCTTGGTTACCTGCCACAAGGTCTGGAATTAACATTGTTAGTGTCTCTCTTTTGTCTGTGGCAGAGGCTGGCAAACTACAAACCAGTGGGCCAAATTTATGAAGTTTTATTGGAACACAGTCACATCCATGTGTTTATGTGTTGTCCATGGTTGCTTTTGTGCTACAAAGGCAAAGTCAAGCAGTTGCAACAGAGAACATATGGCCTGCAAAGTCTGAAATATTTAGTATCTGGCTAAACCCTGGTCTATCATATTTTCTACTTTGGACCAAAGCTTAAGATTAAAATTGATAATAATAATCAAAAACTTTGAGTACCTGCCATGGGCAAGATATATGATGTCTGCTTGGTCTTTTACATACAATATTTAAGTTAAATCTTCAGTAAGTTAATATAGTCAATATTCAGATTGTTATTACATGCCCTTTTTATAAGAAACCTGAGGCTAAGAGAGGTTAAGTAACTTGCCTAAGGTCACACAGCTGATAACATAGGGAACCAGAATGTAAGTCAGTTCCTAGTAAGGGCTAACCTCACGGCTAACTGAGATACTAACATAAACTTCCGAAACATGCATTGAGGACAGGAAAGTTGTTACCAGAAGGAGAAAGGGCTCCCACATCCCCTGCATTGGCAATGACTGCATCCTGGGCCACAGTAACTTGGGAAACCCTGCAGGTGTGAGGCTGGAGGATAGCCGGGAAAGACTTCGGGGCTCCCTACCTGTCTTAGTTACCTAGTGTTGCTGTAACAGAAATACCACAACTGGATGGCTTTAACAAACAGAAATTTATTCTCTCACAGTTTAGGAGGCTAGAAGTCCGAATTTAGGGTGCCAGCTTCAGGGGAAGATTTTTTCTCTCTGTTGGCTCTGTAGGAAGGTCCTTGTGACTAATCTTCCCGAATCTAGGAGCTTCTCAGCACAGGGACCTCGGGTCCAAAAGACACGTTCCACTCTCGGGTCTTCTTTCTTGGTGGTAGGAGGTCCCTCTCTCTCTGCTTGCTTCTCTCTGCTTTTGTCTCCTGTAGGGCAGTGAACATAGCATGGACTGCCAAAAAAACTAACAAATCTGTCTTGGAAGAAGCACAATCAGAATGCTCCTTAGAAGGAAGGATGGTGAGACTACCTCTTACTTACTTTCGACACGTTTTCAGGAGGGATCAGTCCCTGGAGAAGGACATCATGCTGGTAAAGTACAGGGTCAGTGAAAAAGAGGAAGGCCCTCAACAAGATGAATTGACACAGTGGCTGCAACAATGAGCTCAAGCATAACAAGGATTGTGAGCATGGCACAGGGCTGGTCAGCGTTTCATTCTGTGGTGCATAAGGTCACTATGAGTCGGAACCAACTTGATGGCACCAAACAACAACAGGGTGGTGAAGGGCAATGACTCAAGATACATCCCACCTTAATACTACCTCATTAACATGACCTAATCCTGCCTCATTAACATAATAGACCTCTCACTCCCAAATGGGACCATAACCACAGGCATAGAGGCTAGGATTTACAACATGTCACAAAATGGAAGATAATCAGATCACAAAATAGAGAACAGCCACACAATACTGAGAATCATGGCCTAGCCAAATAGACACATATTTGTGGGAGGGACACAATTCAACTCATGACACTGTCTAAACCCCAAAACCTTTCTTCTCCCTCCCTTTCTTTCTTCCCAAAATCTGTCTTTGGTTATTACTAATCAACTCTTTAGTGAGTCATGCTATAATTAAGCAGGATTTATATTCAGTAGATTTGCAAAAGTCAAAGAAATATTGTTGGGCCAAAGAGGAAGTTAGGAATTTACTAGAGAAGAGAGATTTGAATGTCAATATCAGACAATAGTGGAGAACATTTTAAAACAAAACATATGACCTTCTTTCTTCATTTTTTTCCTGATTCCCTTATCTTGATCCACCATTAGATGTATTGTGAGAAAGGAAAAAAAAAAAGATTCTTAGCAATATAAAAAATTTTAAAAAACTGTTGCTGTTGAGTCAATTCTGACTCATGGTGACCCCACGTTTGTCAGGCTCACCCTCTTTTGAGTATTTTGACCTGCTGTGCCCAATTATCTCTGGCCTTTGTGGCTTAGAAGGTCACAGACACTGTTCCCTGGATAAGACCCAGGAAAGGAAGCTGAAACAAAAATGTTTTCTCAGTGAAGTGACCTGATTACACACAGCACTGCTATTTCTAAACATCTCATAACTAGCCCCATTCATGTTCAAGCAAATGCACAAAGCAGCAGATGCCTCCTCCGGCATCCATTATTGGCTCAGCAAACACTGCAATGCTTGGGGAGCGTGCGTCTAAATGACAAAGATTGTCCCTCCTTATTTCTAGATGATTGTGGGTCTTAGTGGGGATTGAGTGTTTGGAAAAATGGAAGTGTCTTCATGTTGGCCAAGAGGATTTCCCTCAGTTCAATGTAGTGGCTGCAAGTTGGATTCATATATTGTCCCAACGGGGTTTGAAACTTGGCTCCACCATCTGCAAGCTGCGTGACTTCGAACACATTATTTAAAACTTCCATGCCTCAGTAATCTGATCTGTGAAACAGGTGGTCGTGAACATTAATGTAATGAAATAAGTGAAGTAACCAGAATATAACATTAAAAACCAGTTGCTGTCTAGTCAACTCATTCATGATGACCATGTGTGTTAGAGTAGAATTGTGCTCCACAGGGTTTTCAATGGCTGATTGTTTTTAGTTTGATTTCCAGTCTTTTCTTCCAAGGCACCTCTGAGTGGACTCAAACCTCCAATCTTTTGGTTAGCAGCCAAGCACATTAACCATTTGCACCACCCAGGAATTCTATATAATTAATTTCAATGGCTGATTTTTTCAGAAGCAGATTTCCAGGCCTTTCTTCCAATAAACCTCTGGATGGACTCAAACCTCCAACCTTTCAGTTAGCAGCTGTGCACATGAACCATTTGCACCACCCAGGGACTCCCCTGACAGAATAGGAACCCAATAAACATGTGTGGAATAAATAAATGAAGGAATTAATACTTTACTCTTAAAAATGGCAAATACGTCAAGGTATCTAATCACAGTAGACTTAAGTTTCCTTTCCTTTCTAATCTACAAAGCAGAGAGAATAAAACTAGAAGTTACAAGATTCATACACTGTTTGAGCTAAAAGAAACCCTGTTGGAAGGATCAGCCCAGACCAACCCTCTAACCCTCAGAGGTGGGAAAATTATGATCCACTGAGAGGTCACCACCAACCTCATCAGCTAGTCTGTAACAGAGACGAGCCCTCTCAGTATGTGAGTGATCTGAAAAGGTCATATAAACTACATAAAACAAGGTTTTGATGTAAGGTATTTACATTATTCTATAGTTTTAAGTTTATTATTATTCCATCTCAGCAGGCATCCAGATATACTAGGTTTAATACAAGGAAGTGATAATTTACCTACAACGCCAACATTGTTTTGAACTAAAATACTACTCCCTCCAAGTGCCTAAGCTATACAAATACTACTTAAATATATTACATACTTTTGATTCCTTTTTAATAAACTCAACTTTACCACTGCCTAAGGCATTTCCACAATTTGTCAAAAAGTGGTTTTGTAAGTAACATCTATGGGTAAAATTTTTTATGGACAAATCCCCTGATGCCCACAGGCAACTGGGTCTGAATAGAAGTCTGTTGATTGCTGAAAGGGATCAGAAAAAAATACAAAAAACAATACACATCAGTCATGAGTTTTCAAAGTTACGTTGCATGAGATCCTTTACGCTCAGCCAGGTTGACATGGTCCTTGTTCACATACAGTGTATCAAACAGACAAATGAAATTTTATCCTTATTCATTCTGAGACCCAACTTCTATAAATGCAGGTAAAAGAAATTTACCTTGATATAAATTTTAACCTGATGTGAGAGATAGTGCTCATTACTTACGGCTCTAGTCACTTTAACAAGTATTTCTACCACCTGTCTGTCAGTTTGTCATACTGTGGTGGCTTGCGTTACTGTGATGCTGGAAGCTATGCCACCAGTATTTCAAATGTGTTGTGGATAGAGTTGTGTCCCCCAAAAATGTGTGTCAACTTGACTAGGCCATGATTCCTAGTATTGTGTAATTGTCCACCATTTTGTGATCTGATATGATTATCCTAAGTGTTGTAAATCCTGCCTCTATGATGTTAATGAGGCAGGATTAGAAGCAGTTATGTTAATGAGGCAGGACTAAAACTACAAGACTAGGTTGTGTCTTAAGCCAGTCTCTTTCTAGATATAAAAGAGCGAAGGGAGCAGAGAGACAGGGGGACCTCATACCACAGAGAAAGCAGCACCAGGAGCAGAGCACGTGCTTTGGACCTGGGGTCCCTGCACCTAAGAAGCTCCTAGACCAGGGAAGATTGATGACAAGGATCTTCCCCTAGAACAACAGAGAGAGAAAGGCTTCCCCTGCAGCTGGCGCCCTGAATTTGGACTTCTATCCTACTAGACTGTGAGAGAATAAATTTCTCTTTGTTAAAGCCATCCACTTGTGGTATTTCTGCTATAGCAGCACTATATAACTAAGACAAAATACCAGCAGGGTCACCTGTGGTGGACAGGTCTAAGTGGAACTTCCACACTAACATAGACTAGGAAGAAAAGCCTGGCAATCTACTTCTGAAAAATAGCCAATGAAAACCTTATGGATCAGAACAGAATATTGTCTGATATAGTGCTGAAAGATGAGTCCCCTAGGTCAGAAGGCAACAATGACCTGAAACATATCAACAATCATGAAGATGGTGCAGGACAAGGCGACGTTTCAGTCTGTTATTTGTAAGGTCACCATGAGTCAGAGCCACCTTGAGGGCAACTAACAACAACAACTAATAAGTATTTAGAAAGCATTTCACAATTTGCAATGTGATTTCAGACATTATCTGGTTTGAACTCAGTAACAGCGCAGAACTATTATTTTAGGTTTTCAAAAATGTCTGTAATTTATAAAGGTTGTGTTTGGATATGCATTTGAGCCGGAGCTAAATGTGAATAAAAGTTCAGTGAGGTAAAATGACTCCCCAAGTTTACCCAGCCAAGATATTGGGCAATGGAATTTGAATTCAAGTCTCTTAACTCTTTCTACAGTTCTTTTTCTACTAGTCCATAGACATGTGTTTAGTATACATATAAATTGGGCCCACACACGTGCATTTTATTTCCCAATTTTCTAATGTCAGTGCTGCTTTGGGAAGAAGATGGAAGAAAAGGAGAAGACCCTCAGACCAGTGTATACTTTTTTTGTGAAATGCACACCCAATGCAAATTACACAGTGAAGTTAGCTGAGGGGCATAATTTGTTACACAAATAAACAAACATTATTTAGTTCCGTCTGTGGCTACTGCAGTTATAATGAAAATCTAAAAACAACTGTAATGCTTCTAACCATAAAATTATAAGGCAAGAAAGTGGATTTAGATAACTGTAAGAGCCTTAATTGTATGTCTATAAATTCACAGACAAAGCTTTTACTCAAATTTAGCTCCAGCTCAAATAGCACACCCAAAGCACGATTTTGATTTTCCCTTTCTTCTGCCATATGCGTCTAAGACCCCAGGCATTAGAAAATTCCATCCTCACAGAAGGGTGTGTGTTGGGGCATGAAGAGGAGGGAGGAGAAAAAGTGTAGCTTAATATGACAAAGGTAGCCCGCGAGATATTACTTATGAAATATAGAGTGTGCCCCCAAACCAACCAGCTGCCGTCGAGTCGATTCCACCTCATGGTGACCCCATGTGTGTCAGAGAATTGTGTTCTGTAGGGTTTTCAATGGCTGATTTTCAGAAGTAGATCACAGGCCTTTCTTCCAACACACCTCTGGGTGAAGTCAAACCTCCGACCTTTACGGTTAGCACCCAAGTGCTTAACCATTGCACCACACAGGGACTCTGGAGTATGCCCAGGTGCATCTTAACTGTGGTTTTTTTAATCATCACTGAGCATTACACCTAGCCAGAGAACTCGGTCAGAATTCCAGAGTGTCAGCCTGCAAGAAGTCTGCAATGAGCCCCAATTTTTTCGTTTTTCAGAAACTCAGAAAAGCTGAATGATTTTGCGGGGTCATACAGAAATTTAGACCTCAAGTTCCCAGAACCCCAGGCCAAGTTTTCTTCCACTTTTCCATGTCCGGCAGCATCTGGTGAATATGGCGGCACCTGTTTCCTGGAACCAGCCATCAGGAAGACATCTGACCCAGTAACCAGTTGTGTGGAGTCATCCCTGTCCCTTTAGCAGCTGCTCCAATCACTTCCTCTGCACCGCTGCGGAGTGAGGAGAGGACAGCCATCCACCTTTGTCCCGGTTCTAGTCCCTAATTCCACGATCCGGCACTGGCTCAGGAGCTGAGGAAGCAGCAGGCACAAGACAAAGTCACTGCCCTCAAGGAGCTGAGGAATACAGACAGCAAACAGATAAGAAAATACCAGATGATGATAAGTTTTATAACGACATTAAAGGAGAATAACGAATGGTGGGTTATTTTGTTCTTCATATTGTTGTTCATAGAGCTGCCATCCAGTAGGCCCCCAGCTTATGGCCACCTCATGCACAATGGAGCAAAATGCTGCCTAGTTCTGCACAATCCCATGATCAGTTGAGGATCAGACCATTGTGATCCATAAGATTTTTACTGGCTGAATTTCAGAAGTAGATCACCAGGCCTTTCTTCTTAGTTTGACTTAGTCTGGAAACTCTGCTGAAACTTATTGCAACACACAAGCCTCTACTAACAGACAGGTAATGGCTACATATGAGGTGCATTCACCAGGAATGGAACCCAGGTCTCCCACATAGAAGGCAAAAATTCTATCACTGAACCACCACTGCCCCCATGGTTGGTATTTTCAGTAAGGGAAAAGCTCTAAGCTCCTTAAGGATGTGTAATTTGATAAAAGACTTGAATTATGAGAAGCGAGCCAGCCAGTATCTAGGGTTGGAACATTCCAGAGAGAGGAAAGGGCAAGATGAAAAGGTGAGTAACATCCTAAAAGTCCAATAACAGAGAAATGTTAACTTAAAAACCATTATACATTCACTAGAGAGTATATGGGAGCCCTGGTCATGCATTGGTTAAGAGCTCAGCTGCTAACTAAAAGGTCAGCAGTTCAAATCCACCAGCCACTCCTTGGAAACCCTATGTGGCAGTTCTACTCCATCCTATATAGGGTCACTATGAGTCAGAATGGACTTGATGGCAATGGGTTAGAGAATATATGCTACAGTCATTAAGATATTTTTGGAGAGCATGTAAAAAACTGGGAAATGTTTATAATATTTAAAAACCGGAGTACAAAGGTGCACACAAATCTTTTTTAAAATAATTTATTGGGGTGAAATTCACATAACATAAAAATAACCATATTAAAGTGAACAATTAGTGACATTTAGTACATCCACAGTGTTGTACAACCACCACCTCTATCTAGTTCCAAAATATTTCCATCATTCCAAAGTAAAACCTTGCACCCATTAAACTGTGTCTCCCCATCACTCCTGCCCCAACCCCTGGAAACCACCAATCTGCATTACGTCTCTATGAATTCATCTACTCTAGATACTTCCTATAAATAGAATCACACATTATCTGACCTTTTGCGCCTGGTTTCTTTCCCTTAGCGTAATGTTCTCAAAGTTCATCTGCATTGTAGCATGTATCAGTACTGCATTCCTTTTTATGGCTGAACGGTATTCCATTGTATGTATATACCACATTTTGTTTATTCCTTGGCTGATGCACATTTGGGCTGTTTCCCCCTCTTGGCTATTGTGAATAGTGTTGCTATAAATACGTGTATACATGTACTTGTTTGAGTACCTCTTTTCAGTTCTTTTGGGTATATGGCCCAGGAGTGGATTTCTGGAGTCAAATAATAATTCTATGTTTACCTTTTTGAGGAACCACCAAACTGTTTTCCACAGTGGCTGCACCATTTTACCTTCCCACTAGTAATGGATGAGGGTCCCAATTCCTCCACACTCTCCCCAACACCTGTTGTTTTTCATTTTTGTGATAATAGCCATAATGGCAATCTGCTTCCATAAAGATTAAAAACCAAGTCAAACCCATTGCTGTCAAGTCGATTCTGACTCATAGCGACCCTATAGGACAGAGTAAAACTGCCCCATAGAGTTTCCAAGACTGTAAATCTTTACAGGGGCAGGCTGCCACATCTTTCTCCCAATGAGTGGCTGGTGGATTCGAACCATCAACATTTCAGTTAGCAGCTGAGCGCTTAACCACTGTGCCACCAGGGCTCCTCCATAAAGATCACAGCCTAGGAAACCCTATGGGGCAGTTCTACTCTGTTACATGGGGTCACTATGAGTCAGAATCAACTCAATGGCACTCAACAACAACAACAGCAGCCATACTAGTAAGGGTAAGGTGGTATCTCATTGTGATTTTGATTTACGTTTCCCTAATGACTAATAGGAGCCCTGGTGGCACAGTGGTTAAAGTGCTCGGTGCCAACCCAAAGTTCAACAGTTCAAACCCACCGCCCACTCCATGGGAGAAAAATGTAGCAGTCAGCTTCCATAAAGATTTACACCTTTGCAAACCCTATGGTCAGTTCTACTCTGTCCTATAGAGTCCCTATGAGTCCTAGTCGATGGCAACAGGTTTTTTAAATCATTAATGATGTTGAGCATCTTTTCATGTGTTTGTTAGCCATTTCTATATCTTCTTTGAGAAATGTCTATTCATGTCCTCAGCCCATTTTTTCACTGGGTTGTTTCTCTTTCTGTTGTTTAGTTATAAGAGTTCTTTATATACTCTAGATGCTAGACCCTTATGTAATATATGATTTGAAAATATTTTCCCATTTGTAAGTTGTCTTTGCACTTTCTCTATAACGTCCTTTGATGTGCAAAAGTTTTTAATTCTCACGAAGTCTGATTTATCTATTTTTTTTTCTTTTGCTGCTCATGGTTTTCACATCATATTTAAGAATTTATTTCCAAATAGAGGGTCCTGCAGATTTACTCCTATATTTTCTTCAAGGATTTTTATGGTTTTAGCTCTTTTGTTTAGGCCATTGATAAATTTTGAGTTTATTTTTGTACATGGTATGAGGTAGGGATACAACCTCATCATTTTGCGTGTAAATATCCAATTGTCCCAGCACCATTTATAGAAGAGATTATTCGTTCTCTATTGAATGGTCATGGCACCCACGTCAAAAATCAATTGGCCATATATGTACAGGTTTATTTCTGGAGTCAATTCTATTCCATTCATCTATATGTCTATCCTATGCCACTACCACACTATTTTGATTACTGTAGCTTTATAGTACATTTTGAAATCAAGAAGTCTGTGTCCTCCAGCTTTTTTCTTCCTTTTCAAAATTTTCTTGGCTATTCAGTGGCCCTTGCAATTCCATATGAATTTGAGGATCAACTTTTCCATTTCTAAAAAAAAAAAAAAAGCCATTGGAATTTTGATAGAGATTGCATTGAATCTGTAGATCGCTTTGAATAGTATTAACATCTTAACAATATTAAGTCTTCCAATCCATGAACACCAGATGTATTTCCATTTATCTAGGTCCCCTTTAATTTCTTTCAGCAATGTTTTGTAATTCTCAGTGTACAAGTCTTAAATTTATTCCTAAGTGTTTTATTCTTTTGGATGCTATTTTAAAGAGAATCATTTTCTTAATTTTTTTTAATATATTATTCATTGCTAGTGTATAGAAACACAACTGATTTGTGTGTGCTAACCTTGTTCCCTGAAACCTTGACAAATTTATTTATTAGCTGTAGTAGATTTTTTGTGGATTCTTCATGATTTTTTATATCTAGGATGATGTCTTCTGTGAATAGAAATAGTTTTACTTCTTTACACAAAAAATCTTTTTTTTTTTTAGTTGTTGTTCTTTAACTGCAAGTTTACAATTCAGGTTAGTCTCTCATACAAAAATTTCTACATAATGTAACCCTAGTTGCTCTCCCTATATTGTGACAGCACACTCCTGTTTTCCACCCTGGATTTCCCGTGTCCATTCAACCACCTCCTGACCCTCTCTGTCTTCTCATCTCACCTCTGGACAAGAGCTGCTCATTTAGTCTCAAGTATCTACTTGAACTAAAGAGCACACTCTTCACAAGTATCATTTTATGTCCCATAGTCCAGTCTAATCTTTGTCTGAAGAGTTGCCCTCGGGAATTGTTTTAGTTTTGAGCTAACAAAGATTACAGGGCCATGTCTTCCAGGGTCCCTCCAGTCTCAAAGCCTGGTCTTTTTACTAGAATTTGAGTTCTGCACCCCACTTTTCTCCTGCTCCATCAGGGACTCTCTGTTGTGCTCCCTGTCAGGGTGGTCATTGGTGGTAGCCAAGCACCATCTAGTTATTCTGGTCTCAGGCTGATGAAGTCTCTGGTTTATGAGGCCCTTTCTGTCTCTTGGGCTAATACTTTCCTGGTGTCTTTGGTGTTCTTCATTCTCCTTTGCTCCAGGTGGGGTGGGACCAGTTGATGCATCTTAGATGGGCACTTGCTAGCTTTTAAGAACCCAGTTGTCACTGACCAGCGTGGGATGTAGAACACTTTCTTAATAAACTTTGTTATGCCAATTGACCTACGTGTCCCCTGAAAGCATGGTCCCCAGACCCCCGCCCCTGCTACTCTGTCCCCCGAAGTGTTTGGTTATATTCAGGAAAACTCTTAGCTTTGATTTAGTCCAGTTGTGCTGACTTCCTCTGTAGTAAGTGTTGTCCTTCCCTTCACCTAAGATAATTCTTGTCTACTATCTAGCTAGTGAATACGCCTCTCCCTCCCTCCCCATCCTCGTAACCATCAAAGAATGTTTTCTTCTGTATTTAAATCTTTTCTTGAGTTCTTATAATAGTGGTCTTATACAGTATTTGTCATCCTGTAACTGACTAAATTCACTCAGCATAAAGCCCTCCAGATTTCTCCATGTTATAAGATGTTTCACTGATTCATCATTATTCTTTATCATTGCATAGTATTCCATTCTGTGAATATACCATAATTTGTTTATCCATTCGTCCATTGATGGGCACCTACATTGTTTCCATCTTTTTGCTATCGTGAACAGTGCTACAATGAACATGGGTGTGCATATATTTATTTTTGTGATGGCTGTTATTTCTCTAGGATATATTCCAAGGAGTGGGATTGCTGGATTGTATGGTACTTCTATTTCTAGCTTTTTAAGGAAGAGCAAATCAATTTCCAAAGTGGTTATACCATTTTACATTCCCACCAACAGTGTATAAGTGTTCCAGTCTCTCTACAAGCTCTTCAACATTTATTACTTTGTGTTTTTTGGATTAATGCTAGCCTTGTTGGGGTGAGATGGTATCTCATTGTAGTTTTCACTTGCATTTCTCTAATGGCTAATGATCGTGAGCATTTCCTCATGTATCTGTTAGCCGCCTGAATATCTTCTTTGGTGAAGTACCTGTTCATATCCTTTGCCCATTTTTTAATTGGGTTATTTGTCTTTTTGTTGTTGAGGTTTGCAGTATCTTGTAGATTTTAGAGATTAGATGCTGATTGGATTTGTCGTAGCCAAAAATTTTTACCCAGTCTGTAGGTTGTCTTTTTACTCTTCTGGTGAAGTCTTTTGAAGAGCATAAGTGTTTGATTTTTAGGAGCTCCCAGTTATCTAGTTTCTCTTCCAGTGTTTGTGCATTGCTACTTATGGTTCGTATTCTGTTTATGCCATGTATTAGGGCTCCTAGCATTGTCCCTATTTTTTCTTCCATGATCTTTAATGTTTTTGATTTTATATTTAGGTCTCTGAGCCATTTTGCATAAGTTTTTGTGCATGATGTGAGGTATAGGTCTTGTTTCAGTTTTTTGCAGATGGGTATCTAGTTATGCCAGCACCATTTGTTAAAGAGAATGTCTTTTCCCCAGTTAAGAGACATTGGGCCTTTGTCAAATATCAGCTGCTCATAGGTGGATGAATTTACATCTGGATTCTCAATTCTGTTCCATTGGTCTATGTATCTGTTGTTGCACTAGTTCCAGACTGTTTTGACTACTGTGGTGGTATAATAGGTTCTAAAATCAGGTAGTGTGAGGTCTCCCACTTTGTTCTTCTTCTTGAGTAATGCTTTACGTATCTGAGGCCTCTTCCCTTTCCATAGGAAGTTGGTGATTTGTTTCTCCATCTCCTTAAAAAATGCCATTGGAATTTGGATCGGGATTGCAGTGTATTTGTAGATCCCTTTGGGTAGAATTGACATTTTCACAATGTTGAGTCTTCCTATCCATGAGAAAGGTATGTTTTTCTGCTTATGCGGGTCTCTTTTGGTTTCTTGCAGTAATGTGTTGTAGTTTTCATTGTATAGGTCTTTCACGTCTCTGGTTAGATTTATTCCTAAGTATTTTATCTTCTTGGGGGCTATTGTAAATGGTATTGATTTGGTGATTTCCTCTTTCAATTTCTCTTTGCTGGTGTAGAGGAATCCAACTGATTTTTGTATGTTAATCTGATACTTTGCTGAAATATTCTATTAGTTCCAGTAGTTTTCTTGTGGACTCTTTGGGGTTTTCTGTGTATAAGATCATATCATCTGAAAACAGAGATACTTTTCCTTCTTCCTGACCAATTTGGACGCCCTTTATTTCTTTTTCTAGCCTAATTTCTCTGGCTAGGGCTTCCAGCACAATGTTGAATAAGAGTGGTGATAAAGGGCATCCTCGTCTGGTTCCTATTCTCAAGGGGAATGCTTTGAAAATCTTCCCATTTAGGATGATGTTGACTGTTGGCTTTGTATAAATGTCCTTAATTATATTGAGGAAATTCCCCTCTATTCCTATTTTGCTGAGAGTTTTTATCATGAATAGGTGTTGAACTTTGTCAAATGCCTTTTCTGCATCAATTGATAAGATTATGTGGTTCTTGTCTTTGTTTTATTTATGTGATGGGTTACATTGTTTTTCTAATGTTGAACCATCCCTGCATACCGGCTATAAATCCCACTTGGTCATGGTGAATTATTTTTTTCATATGTTGTTGAGTCCTGGTGGCTAGAATTTTGTTGAGGATTTTTGCATCTATGTTCATGAGGGATATTGGTCTGTAATTTTCTTTTTTTGTGGTGTCTTTACCTGGTTTTGGTATCAGGGTTATGCTGGCCTCATAGAATGAGTTTGGGAGTATTCCATCCTTTTCTGTGCTCTGAAATACCTTTGGTAGTAGTGGTATTAAGTCTGCTCTGAAAGTTTGGTAGAATTCTCCAGTTAAACCATTGGGCCAGGGCTTTTTTGTTGTTGTTGAGAGTTTTTTAATTACCTTTTTAATCTCTTCTTTTCTTATAGGTTTATTTAGTTATTCTACCTCTGTTTGTGTTAGTTTAGGTAGTAGTGAGTTTCTAGAAATTTGTCCATTTCCTCTAAGTTTTCAAATTAGTTACAGTACAATTTTCCGTAGTATTCTGTTATGATTCTTTTAATTTCAGTGGGGTCTGTTGTGATATCACCCATCTCATTCCTTATAGGGGTTATTTGCTTCCTCTCCTGTTTTTCTTTTTTCAGTTTGGCCAACGATTTATCAATTTTGTTGATCTTTTCAAAGAAGCAGCTTTCAGTCTTGTAAATCTTTCAATTGTTTTTCTATTCTCTATTTCATTTAATTCTGCTCTAATTCTTATTATTTCCTTTCTTCTGGCACCTGAAGGCTTCTTTTGCTGCTCTCTTTCTACTTGTTTGAATTGTAGGGTTAATGTTTTGATTATGGCCCTTTCTTTTTGGATGTGTGCATTTATGGCTATAAACTCACCTCTGAGCACTGCTTTTGCTGTACACACAAAATCTTGATCACAAAAAAAGTGTATGTTTTAAAAAGGCTGAGAGAAAATAAACCAGTGCTTCTCTTGGGGGAGTGAGTGAACTCATAAGAAAATTTGTTTTTCTTTTGTATTCCTTTCTGCCTTACTAACTTATAGTGAAAGGAGAAAGATCATATGCAATAAATGAATGACCTCATCATTAGGACAGTGGGTTCTCTGAAACCCAAAAGTAGTTGGCCGTATCGATTCTATTCCTACCGTATATGTCAAGAGTCAATGGTCTTAAAAGATAAAATCTCAAAAACTACAATGAAATACCACTTCACTCTCATTAGAGTGGTTATAATGAAAAAAGACAGATAATAACAAATATTGTCAAAAATGTGGAATAATTAGAACCCTCATACATTGCTCTTGGGAATGTAAAGTGGTACAGCAACTTTGGAAAACATTTTGGCAGTTCTTCGAAAGGTTAAACATAGAGTTACTGTATTATTCAGCAATTCCAATGCTAGGTATATACCCAAAAGAATTGAAAACTGGTATTCAAATAAAATGCTGTACATAAATGTTCATAGTAGCACTATTCACAATTGCCAAAAAGAGGAAACAATCCAAATTTCCAAAAACAGATGAATGGATAAACAAAATGTGGTATAACCATACAATGGAATATTATTCCGCAGAAAAGAGAAATGAAGTTCTGATACATGCTACAATATAGATGAATCTTGAAAACACTATGCTTAGAAAAATAAGTCAGTCAGAAAAGATCTCATACTGTATCATTCCATTTATATGAAATGACTAGAAAAAGAAAATCTGTACAGACAGAAAGTAGATTAGTGGTTGCCTAGGGTTACGGGAGTTAGGAGAAAATTTAGTGTGATTGCTAAAGGGCCCATGAGTCTTTTGACGGTAATGAAAATGTTCTAAAATTGATTGTGGTGATGGTTGCACAACTCTGAATATACTAAAAGCCATTGAATTGTACAGTGTAATGGGTAAATTGTATGGTATGTGAATTATATCTCAAAAAAGCTGTTACCAAAAAAATAAGTGCTGCTGGTGACATCATGCATACACACTCCCCCAACCCCCACTGCCACAGATAACATGATCAGCATTTTAACAGAGGTCTTTAATGCCTTAACCCAGTTATCACTACTCTTGGTCAAAGGATTTGAGACTGGAGGAGAGAAGCTGTATTAGCTACCTAATGCTAATACAGAAATACCAAAAGTGGGTGGCTTTATTTTTTCACATTCAGGGGGTTAAAAGTCTGGATTCAATGCATGGCATTAAGGGAAGATCTTTTCTTTGTCTATTTCAGCTTCTGTTGTTGTTGTTAGGTGCCATCAAGTTGGTTCAGACTCATAGGGATTCTATGTACCACAGAACAAGACACTGCCTGGTACCGCTCCATGCTCACAATCGTTATGCTTGTGAGCCCATTCTTGGAGCCACTGTGTCAACCCATCTTGTTAAGGGTCTTCTTCTTTTTCATTGACCCTCTACTTTACCAAACATGATGTCCTTCTCCAGCAACCAATCCCTCCCGACAACATGTCCAAAGTATGTGAGACTTAGTCTCATCATCCTTGCTTCTAAAGGAGCGTTCTAGCTCTACTTCTTCCAAGACAGATATGTTCGTTCTTTTGGCAGCCCGTGAATATTCTTCGCCAACACCAAAATTCAAAGGTGTCAATTCTTCTTTGGTCTTCCTTATTCATTGTCCAGATTTGCATGCAAATGATACAATTAAAAATACCATGACTTGGGTCAGCACACCTTAATCTTCAAGGTGACCTCTTTGCTTTTCAACACTTTAAAGAGGTCTGTTGTAGTAGATTTGCCCAATGCAATACATCTTTTGATTTCTTAACTGCTGCTTCCATGGATGTTGATTGTGGATCCAAGTAAAATGAAATCCTTGACAACTTCCATCTTTTCTCTGCTTATCATGATGTTGCTTACTGGTCCAGTTTTGAGGATTTTTGTTTTCTTTATGTTGAAGTGTAATCCATAATGTGGTCTTTAATATTCATCAGTGAGTGCTTCAAGTCCTCTTCACTTTCAGCAAGCAAGGTTGTGTCACCTGCATAACACAGGTTGTTAATGAGTCTTCCTCCAATCCTGATGCCCCGTTCTTCTTCATATAGTCCAGCTTCTCGGATTATTTGCTCAACATACAGATTGAATAGGTATAGTGAAAGGATGCAACCCTGACGCATACCTTTCCTGACTTTAAACTACGCAATATCTCCTTGTTCTGTCTGAACAACGGCCTCTTGATCTATGTACAGGTTCCTCATGAGCACAATTAAGTGTTCTGGAATTCCCATTCTTCACAATGTTATCCATAATTTGTTATGATCCATACAGTCGAATACGTTTGCATAGTCAATAAAACACAGTTATGATCCACACAGTCGAATGCCTTTGCATAGTCAATAAAACACAGGTAAACTTCTTTCTGGTATTCATTGCTTTCAGCCAGGATCCATCTGACGTCAGCAATGATAGCCCTTGTTCCACGTCCTCTTCTGAATCTGGCCTGAATTTCTGGCAGTTCTCTGTCAATATACTGCTGCAGCTGCTTTTGAATGATTTTCAGCAAAATTTTACTTACGTGTGATATTAATGACATTGTTCAATAATTCCGCATTCAGTGGGATCACATTTCAGCTTCTAGTAGCCAACAATCCTTAGAATTTCTGTGCTTATAGATTCATCTGCCTCCATCATCATAAGATAAACTGTCTTCCCCATATATTCTTCTTCTGTGTCTAAATTTGCTCTTTTTTTTTTTTTTAAGTTTATTGTGTTTTAGGTGAAAGTTTACAGTGCAAATTTGTTTCTCATTCAAAAATTCATACACAAATTGTTTGTGACATTGGATCTAATCCCTTCAATGTATCAGTACTCTCCCCCTTTCCCTTTCCACCCCAGGTTCTCTGTGCCCATTTGTCCATTTTTCCTGTCCCTTTCTGCCTTCTGGTCTTTGTTTTTGGTCAGCTATTGCCGATTTGGTCTTGTATACTTGACTGAACTAAGAAACATGTTCCTCACATGTGTTATTGTTTGTTTTATAGGCCTATCTAATCTTTAGCTAAAAGGTGGGCTTTGGGAGTGGCTTCAGTTCTGAGTCAACAGGGTGTCTGGGGGCCATAGTGTCAGGGGTTTCATCAGTTACTGTCACACCAATAAGTCTGGTCCTTTTTTGTGAATTTGCATTTTGCTCTACATTTTTCTCCCACTCTGTTTTGGACACTCTACTGTGATCCCTGTCAGAACAGTCAGTGGTGGTAGCCAAGCACCATCTAGTTCTTCTGGGCTCAGGCTGGAGGCTGTGGTTGATGTGGTCCATTAGTCCTTTGGACTGATATTTTCCTTGTGTCTTTGGTTTTCTTCATTCTCCTTTGCTCTGAATGTGATGGGACCAATAGATGTATTTTAGATGGCCACTTGCAAGCTTTTAAGACCCCAGACGCTACTCACCAGAGTAAGACATAGAACATTTTTTTTCAGAACTATGTTATGCCGGTTGAACTAGATGTTCCCCGAGACTATGGTCTCCAGCCCTTAGCCCCAGTAACTCATTCCCTCGAGGAGTTTGGATGTGTCTAGTAAGCTTCTATGGCTTTGCCTTGGTCAAGTTGTGCTGACCTCCCCTATACTGTGTGTTATCTTTCCCTTCACCAAAGTTAACACCTATCTACTATCTAGTTAGTGATTTCCCTCCCCTTTCCCCTCCCTCATAACCATAAAAGATTGTCTTTTTCTGTGTAAACCTTTGCTTGTTTTTATAATAGTGGCCTCATATAATATTTCTCCTTTTGTAACTGACTTATTTCACTCAGCATAATGACCTCCAGATTCATCCATGTTGTGAGATGTTTCAGAGATTCGTCATTGTTCTTTATCGTTAGATAGTATTCCACTGCATGCGTATACCATAATTTGTTTATTCATTCATATGTTGACGGGCACTTAGGTTGTTTGCATCTTTTTGTTATTGTAAATAATGCTGCAGTGAACATGGGCATGCATATGTCTATTTGTGTGACGGCGCTTATTTCTCCAGGATATATTCCTAGGAGTGGGATTGCTAGATCTTATGGTACTTCTATTTTTAGCTTTTTAAGGAGGTGCCATATCACTTTCCATAGTGGAAATTTTACATTCCCACCAGCAGGGCATAAAATTTCCAATCTCCCCAAAACATCTTCAAAATTTGTTATTTTCTGGTTTTTGATTTGTGCCAGTAATGTTGAGGTGAGATTGTATGTCGTTTTAGTTTTGATTTGCATTTCTCTAATGGCTAAAGATCTTGAGCATTTCCTCATGCATCAGATAGCTGTTCAAATATCTTCTTTGGTGAAGTGTCTGTTCATACCCTTTGCCCATTTTTTAATTGAATTGTTTGTCTTTTTGTTGTTGAGGTATTGAAGTATTCTATAGATTTTAGAGATTAGACCCTTGTCGGATATGCTGTAGCCAAAATTTTTTTCTTAGTCTGTAGGTTCTCTTTTAACTCTTTTGGTGAAGTCTTTTGATGAGCACAAGTGTTTAATCTTTTAGGAGCTCCCATTATCTAGTTTATCATCTTATGTTTGTGCATTGTTAGTTACGGTTTTATTCTCTTCATGACATGTATTAGGGACCTTAACATTGTCTCTATTTTGTTCCATGATCTTTATCATTTTAGGTTTTATATTTAGTTCTTTGATCCATTTTGAGTTAGTTTTTGTGTATGGTGTGAGGTAGGGGTCCTGTTTCTTTTTTCTGCATTTAGACATCCAGTTTTGCCAGCACCATTTGTTGAAAAGACTGCCTTTTCCCCATTTAATGGACTTTGGTCCTTTGTCAAAGATCAGCTGACCATAGGTGGATAGATCTACATCTGGGTTCTCAATTCTGTTCCATTGGTCTATGTGTCTGTTGTTATACCAGTACCATGGTATTCTGACTGTGGCTGTTTAGTAGGTTCTTAGATCAGGTAGTGTGAGACCTCATACTTTGTTCTTTTTCTTCAATAATACTTTGTTTATCCAGGGCCCTTTCCTTTCAATATAAACTTGGTGATTAGTTTTTCCAACTCGTTAAAGAATGCTGTTGGTATTTGGATTGGGATTGCATTATATCTGTAGATCTCTTTGGGTAGTATTGAAATTTTCACAATGTTGAGTCTTCCTCTCCATGGGCATGGTTTGTTTTTCCATTTATGTAGTTCTCTTTTGGTTTCTTGCAGTAGTGTTTTATAGTTTTCTTTGAATAAGACTTTTATGTCCCTGGATAGTTTTATTCCTAAGTATTTTATCTTTTTAGGGGCTATTGTAAATGGTATTGTTTTCCTGATTTCTTTTTCAAAGTTTTCATTGTTCATGTACAGGAATCCAACAGATTTTTGTATGTTGATCTTTGTATCCTTCTATTCTGCTGAATCTTTCTGTTAGTTCCAGTAGTTTTCCCCCACACGTCTGTCAGTTTGTCTTACTGTAGGGGCTTGCATGTTACTGTGATGCTGGAAGCTATGCCACCAGTATTCAAACACCAACAGGGTCACCCATGGTGGACAGGTTTCAGCTGAGCTTCCAGACTAATACTAGGAAGAAGGACCTGGCAGTCTACTTTTGAAAAAAATTAGCCAGTGAAAACCTTATGAATAATAGTGGAACATTGTCAGATGTAGTGCTAGAAGATGAACCCCTCAGGTTGGACAGCACTCAAAAGACGACTGGGGAAGAGCTGCCTCCACAAAGTAGAGTTAATCTTAATGATGTGGTTGGAGTCAAGCTTTCGGGACCTTCATTTGTTGATGTGGCATGACTCAAAATGAGAAGAAACAGCTGCAAACACCCATTAATAATTGGAATGTGGAATGTACAAAGTATGAATCTTGGAAAATTGGAAATTGTTAAAAATGAAATGGAACGCATAAACATCGATATCCTAGGCATTAGTGAGCTGAAATGGATTGGTACTGGCCATTTTGAATCAGACAACCATCAAGTCTACTATGCCAGAAATGACAAATTGAAGAGGAATGGCATCGCATTCATCATCAAAAAGAACATTTCAAGATCTATCCTGAAGTACAACACTGTCGGTGACAGGACAATATTCATATACCTACAAGGAGGGCCAGTTAATACAACTATTATTCAAATTTATGCACCAACCACTAAGGCCAATGATGAAAAAATAGAAGGTATTACCAACTTCTGCATTCTAAAATTGATCAAACATGCAATTAAGTTGCATTGATAATTACTGGCGATTGGAATGCAAAAGTTAGAAAGAGGAAAAATTAGTAGTTGGAAAATATGGCCTTGGTGATAGAAACAACGCTGGAGATCACATGACAGAATTTTGCAAGACCAATGACTTTGTCATTGCAAATACCTGTTTTCAAACAATATAAATGGTGACTGTACACGTGGACCTTGCCAGATGGAATACACAGGAATCAAATCGACTACATCTGTGGAAGGAGAAGATGGAAAAGCTCAATGTCATCAGTCAGAACAAGGCCAGGGGCCAACTATGGAACAGAACATCATTTGCTCATATGTAAGTTAAAGTTGAAGCTGAAGATAATTAGAACAAGTCTATGGGGGCCAAAGTACAACCTTGAGTATATCCCACCTGAATTTAGAGACCATCTCAAAAATAGATTTAATACATTGAACACTAATGACTGAAGACCAGAGGAGTTGTGGAATGACATCAAGGACATTATACACGAAAAAACAAGAGGTTGTTAAAAAGACAGGAAAGAAAGAAAAGAAGAAAATGGATGTCAGAAGAAACTCTGAAAGTTGCTCTTGATTCAATTTCTTTGAATTATGGTGTTGGTGAAGAATACCAAATATATCATGGACTGCCAGAAGAATGAACAAATCTGTTTTGGAAGAAGTACAGCCAGAATGCTCACTAGAGATGATGATGGTGAGACTGCATCTCACATACTTGGGACATGCTATCAGGAGGGACAAGTCTCTGGAGAAGGACATCATGCTTGGTAGAATAGAGGGTCAGCAAAAAAGAGGAAGAACCTCAACAAGATGAATTGACATAGTGGTTGCAACAATGGGCTCAAGCATAACAATGATTCTGAGTATGGCACAGGACCAGGTAGTGTTTTGTTCTGTTGTACATAGGGTCGCTAAGAGTTGGAACTGACGCAAGGGCACCTAACAACAACAATGTATAGGAATGTATCATCTGCGAATACAGATAGTTTTACTTTTTCCTTTCCAATTTACATGCCCTTTCTTTTTCTTGCCTTATTGCTCTAGCTTGCACTTCCAGCACAGTGTTAAAAGGAGTGGTATAAAGGGCATCCTTGTCTTGTTCCTGTCTCAGGGGGAATGCTTTCAGTCTCTCTCCATTGAGAAAATGTCCACTGTTGAGTTTGTATAGATGCCCTTTATTATGCTGAGGAATTTCCTTTCGATTCCTATTTTATTGAGAGTTTTTATCAAGAATGGGCATTGGACTTTATCAAATGCCTTTTCTGTGTTGATTGAGATAATCATGTGGTTCTTTTCTTTTGTTTATTTATGTGGTGGATTACATTGATTAGTTTTCTAATGTTGAACCATCCTTGCATACCTGGTATGAATCCCACTTGGTCGTGATGTATTATTTTTTTGATATGCTGTTGAATTCTGTTGGCTAGAATTTTGTTGAGAATTTTTGCATCTATATTCATGAGTGATATTAGTCTGTAATTTTCTTTTTTGTGATGTCTTTGGTATCAGGATTATGCTGGCTTCATAGAATGTATTCAGGAGTTTTCCTTCCTTTTCTATGCTCTGAAATAGTTTGAGTAGTATTGGTGTGAGCTCTTCTCTGAATGTTTGGTAGAATTCTCCAGTGAAACTGTCTGGGCCAGAGCTTTTTCGGGGTTGGGTTTTTTGTTTTTTTACCTCTTCAATCTCTTCTCTTGTTATGGGTCTGTTCAGATTTTCTATCTTAGTTTGTGTTAGTTTAGGTAGGTAATGTGTTTCCAGAAATTTGTCCATTTCCTCTAGGTTCCCAAATTTGTTGGACTACAGTTTTTCAAAGTGTTCTGTTATGATCCTTTTTATTTCAGTTGGGTCTGTTGTAATACCCCCCATCTCATTTCTTGTTTGAATTATTTGCTTCCTCTCCTGTTTTTCTTTTATCGGTTTGGCCAATGGTTTGTCGATTTTGTTCATCTTTTCAAAGAATCAACTTTTGGTCTTCTTGATTCTTTCTATGATTTTTCTGTTCCCTATTTCATTTATTTCTGCTCTAATCTTTATTTCCTTTCTTCTGGTGTCTGTGGACTACTTTTGCTGCTCTCTTTCTATTTGTTTAAATGTAGGGCTAACTTTCTGAATTTGGCACATTCTTCTTTTTTGAGGTGTCCATTTATTGCTATAAATTGACCTCTGAGCACTACCTTTGCTGTGTCCCAAAGCTTTTGGTAAGATGTGTTTTCATTCTCATTTGATTTTAGGAATTTTTTGATTCTGTCTTTGATTTCTTCTATTACCAGTGGTTTTTAAGCAAAGTGTTATTCAGTTTCTATGTATTTGATTTTTTTCCCTTACTTTTCCTGTTATTGATTTCTACTTTTATGGTGTTGTTATCAGACAGAATGCTTTGTATTGTTTCAATATTTTGGAGTTTATTGAGGGCTGCTTTGTGGCCTAAAATGTGATCTGTTCTGGAGAATGTTCCATGTGCATTGCAAAAGAAAGTATCATTTTCTGCTGTTCTATGTATGTCTATGAGGTCATTTTGGTTGATTTTGGCCTTTAGTTCTTCTGTATCTTAGTTGAGTTCCTTGGTAGATGTTCTATCCTTTACTGAGTATGGTGTGTTGAAATCTTCTACTATTATTGTGGAACTATCTGTTTCTCTTTTCAGTGCTGTTAGAGTTTGTTTTATGTATTCTGGAGCCCTGTTGTTGGGTGGGTAGATATTTATTAGGGTTATGCCTTCTTGGTGGATTGTCCCTTTAATCATTATATACTGTCCTTCCTTGTCTTTTATTGTTGATTTTGCCTTAAAGTCTATTTTATCTGAGATTAGTTATGCCATTCCTTTTCCTTCTTGGTTATTGTTTGCTTGATATGTTTTTTCCATCCTTTGCTTTTTAATATATTTATGTCTTTGTGGCTAAGGTATGTCTCTTGTAGACAACATATGGATGGGTTGTGTTTTTAATCCATTCTGCCACTTTCTGTCTCTTTATGGGTGCATTTAAGCCATTTACATTCAGTGTGATTATCAATAGGTTTGAGTTATTGCTTTCATATTGTTGTGCTTTTTTTGTGGGGGGGATGCTAATGTTTTCTTTGTTCTTCTTACTTTCCTGTGCTGAGTTTCTTTTGTTTGTATAGATTTTGTGATTACTGAGTCTTTATGTTTTTCTTTTCTTTTATTTTGATGATTAGATTTGTTAACTTTCTTTGTGGTTACCTCTCTCTAATTTGAACCAGTTTTTTATTACTTGATATCACCTTTACTTCCTCTTCATTTGAAAGTTCTGTGTCGACACAATTTATTCCCACCCCCCCTTTATTGTTTTGACACTGTCATCATGTACAGATTGACATCTTTGTTTCCCTGTTTTCATTCTTTTAGCTTTGTTTTATTATTGAGAGTTCTTTACCTGTATCTGGCTGATGCTGTGCTGTGTCCTAGACTCCAACTGTTGTCTGAAATACTCCCTTTAATATTTTAATATTTCTTCTAAGTTTGGTTTGGTTTTTACAAATTCCCTTAATTTCTATTTATCTGGAAATGTCCTAATTTCACCATCATATTTGAGAGTTTTGCAGGATATATTACTCCCGGATGGCATTTTTTTTCTTTCAAGGTTTTGTATATATCATCTTATTGCCTTCTTGCCTGCAGAGTTTCTGCAGAGTAATCAGAGCTTAGTCTTATAGTTTCCCCTTTGTAAGTGACTTTTGGTTTTCTCAAGCTTCTCCCAAGATTCTTTCTTTTTCTTTGGTTTTGGCAAGTGTGATTATGATATGTCTTGGTGACTTTCTTTTGGGGTGTATCCTGTATGCAGTTCATTGAGCTTCTTAGATGGTTAGCTTTTCATCTTTCATGATATTAGGGAAGTTTTCTGGCAGTAAATCTTTAACAATCTTCTCTATTTTCCATTTTCTCCCCCTGTTCTGGAACTCCCATCACATGCAAATTTTTGCTCTTTATTGTGTCTCACATGATTCTTAGGTTTTCTTCATTCTTTCCTCTGATTTTTCCTCAAGCAAATTGGTGTCTATGGATTTGTCTTCAATCTCACTGATTCTGTCTTACATTGTTTCAAATTTACTCCTAAGACCTTCCATTTCTGAAATTTTGTTGTTTACCTTTTGGATTTCTAGTTGCTATTTTTGTATGATTTCTAATGGTTTATTTATTTTGACATTTTGTTCTTGTATTGTTTTCCTGAATTCTTCTATTGCTTTATCTGTGTTTTCCATGATTTTGTGTATTTTTTCCTTGATTTTGTGTTTTCCTTGATCTCTCTCCTAATCTCTTGGAGAGTCCTAAATACTAGTCTTTTGAATTGTGTATCAGGTAGTTCCACTGCCTTTTCTTCTACCAGATAATCATCTGATTCTTTCTTTTGGTCACTTTCTGAAGCCATATTTTTCTGCTTTTCAAAAGTTTTGATACAGTCTGCTGTCTCCAAGACATTAAGGTATTGTTTTATGTATTTATTGATTGTATGTTCGCTTGTTTCTTCCTGTTTTTGTTGTTGTTGTTGTTGTTGTTGTTTTGATATATCAAGACAGGCAGGCCAGGCATGCTCTGCTGCTTGCTCATCTACGGGCACATTAGCTCTCACTACCTTGTCCAGGTGGGCAGGGTAGCAGCAGGCAGGGTTAGCCTGTTTTGCTATACACTGGTTTGGCGAGGTGGCTGAGGGCAGACTGGTCAAGTGCTGTCTGCCTCCTGATGTTGGTCCAGTGGCGTTGGAGTGTTCACATCCCCTCCCACATGGGCAGGAGTGTCAGATGGGGAGTCGTACAGGCTCAGTTCCCACTGTTCAGCAGGTGGTCAAGTGGTGGGAGGGAAGGGGTGGTATGGGCCTGGTGTGGCTGTAGGCCTGAGTGCCGGTGATGTTCCAGACATGGAAGCAAGGCAGGGGCTGGTGGGAAGGGGGAGAAAGAAATGAAAAGAGAGACTAAAAAAAAAGGTAGCTGGCAGGTTGAGGCAGGTGGACCTGGGGCCAGCAGGAAGGGGGGGGAGGTAGTGTACAGTGTTAGGTGGGAGATAGAATGAAAAGAAAGAAAAAAAAAAGAACAAAATAAATGGCAGCATAGTGGGAGGCCAGTGCATAGGGGTGGAGTGGAGCAGGGACAGTGATGGGCTGATGCATCAGTGGCACTCTATCTGCAGCAGTGTGGTGAGGACTGGTGGAGGAGGGGAGGTGACCTACTGGGCTAGGTGGAATGGAGAAAGAAAAGTAAGAAAGGAAAAAATGGTGGTGCAGCAGTGGCCATCAAGTGTGGGCAGGGCAGACCTGGGATCTGGTGGGAAAGCAGTGAAGGTGGCTTATGAGGCTAGGTGAGATGGGGAAAGAAAAGAAAGAGAAAAAAATAAAGATGGCAGCATAGTGGGAGCTGTCATGTGGGGCAGGGTAGACTCAGGGCGAGGGCAGACCAGTGGCTCTGTAGCCAAGATGGTGTGGCATGGCCAGGTGGAAAGGGGTAGAGGTTGTGTATGGGGCTAGGTGGGAGGAAGAAAGAAAAGGAAGGGAAAAAATGGCACGGCAGGAGCTGGGAAGTGAGGGTGGGGTGGATCCAGGGTGGCAGTGGGCTGGTGGCTGTCTAGCCAAGCGATGCTGCATGGCCCATCAGGATGGAGTGGAGGTGGCATACAGGACAGAGGGTGATGGGTGAGAAAGCATGTTTCTCTGGTTATGAGTGCTCTGTCTCCTGTTGGGAGCTCCATGAGGTTGTCTTCCTATACTCCCAGTCCAGGGTTGTTGCTGGCTGTGTTCCAAGATGGCAACACTGTGCCGTGTTAGTTGGTAGGGGACCTCCACTCTGTATCTCTCCTCAGTCTCTGTTTTCCCTCAGTTTCTTCTTCCATTTAGTATTTGGTCTAGTTCATTATCCCTTCATTTGATGCTTCAGGTTCCAGGATTGACATTTGTATCTGTTTTACTTAGTTTTTCAGGTCTTTGCTGCAGAGGGTCGGCATGATCCATTTGTCTATAATGCCATGTTGGCTCCACCTCTCCTAATCTGCTCTTTTTATAACTCAAAAGTGATTCGGTTTAGGACACACTCTACACAGATAGGGCCTCATTAGCATAACAAAGAAAACCCTATTCCCACATGGGATTACATCCACAGGTACAAGGGTTGTCTTAGTTATCTAGTGCTGCTATAACAGAAATACCACAAGTGAATGGCTTTAACAAAGAGAAGTTTGTTTTCTCACAGTAAAGTAGGCTAAAAGTCCAAATTCAGGGCTTCAGCTCCAGGGGAAGGCTTTCTCTCTCTGTCGGCCTTCTCATCAATGTTCCCCCAGACAAGGAGCTTCTCCATGCAGGGGCCCTGGGTCCAAAGGATGTGCTCTGCTCCTGGCACTGCTTTCTTGGTGGTATGAGGTCCCCCCAACTCTGCTTGCTTCCCTTTCCTTTTATCTCTTGTAAGATAAAAGGTGGTGCAGGCCACACCTCAGGAAAACTCCCTTTACGTGGGATAAGAGATGTGACCTTAATAAAGGTGTAACAGTCCCACCTTAATCTTCTCTAACATAAAACTATAATCACAAAATGTAGGACAACCACACAATACTGGGAATCATGGTCCAGCCAAATTGATACACACATTTTGGGGGGACATTATTCAATCCATGACAGGGGTTAAGACTCCAACACATATTTTGAGGAGACACAATTCATTCTATAACAGATGGACACAGTTAAAAGTTGGAACTGTTAAATGACCTTCTTTGGGTTTTTAAATTTCAGCTCCTAAGAGGCCACCTGCCACAATTAAGAGTGTGCGGTTGAGATTTCTAAGTGCTCCATTAGGCTGATAGGACAGAAATGTCTAACTTAGGGCAACTCTTATGTTACTCTTGAACCAACGCATACAGTTTACTGTCTGCTCTTCTTTTTAGTCATTCACATGCTAAAAGAGCAGGGAACAGGAAAACAGAAACCGTCAAAAGTTTTTCTTTTAATCGTTACCCACACTTCCTGTCTTCCAAGTCTCACCACAGAAATTGTCAAATATGTGCAGAATACCTTAGCAATAATGAAGACAGATGTGGAAAACTATATGAAATAGAAATGGAGTTGGCCATCTTTTTAAAGACTTGCCTTTCCAAAAATAGCACTTAATTCTAAACATTGTCAAGAAGACACAACTTCCTGGGAAACCATTAGCCACGGATTCCTATTAGCTATGCTGATGGAGGACAGATTGCTTGACATTAATGTTAAAGCTAATCACTTCACTTTTCAGAGCGCATATCTCCCTGAGGTCCTGGGTAATACAAATGGTTTGCACTTAACTCCTAGCCTAAAGATTGGTAGCTCGAACCACGCCCACCCCCAACCCCCAGCAGCTCCACAGAAGAAAGATTTGGCTATCCGCTTCTGTAAAGATTACAGCCAAGAAAACCCTATGACTCAGTTCTACTCTAACACGTGGGGTTGCCATGAGTAGGAATTGACTTGACAGCACCTGGTTTATCTCTCTGATATGACTACCAGAGAGTGAATTTTCTCTTCTCTCAATCTCTAAACCAGTTTCAAGTTGTTGAAACCCAGGGTTGCTGAAAGAGAAAACCAAGTTATTTCAAAGCAGAGAAAACCAAAAATGGCTGTATCAAGCTTGCACAGCTCAGCTCCCATAAAATATGAATGTGGCCAAGGTTAGTGAGCCTCAAGGAGAATGCTGAGGTGTGAGCTTACCACTAAAAAATGCAGGCCCCAGCATGAAGCATCTATAAAACTAATTGAAACAAAAAAGCACAAGTTTTTCTGAGTGCCAGGAAGAGTTGCCAGCAGACAACTGTTGTCCATCAGGAGCTCACAGACTGGGCGGTCTTCTGACAGCTGCTGTGGATGAGTTGTCACCTTAGTTATTTGCTTACAAACTAAATGAAGAAATGAACAAATTAACATGTCAAAATCCACAGATGAGATTTTAGCAAGACAAAAATATACTGCAATCATCATTTAAATAACTTGGCTGCAGACATTTATCTTGTTTTAGTGCTGCTATTGTTTTGGTCATTTAAATCACAGTTTTTCACACAAGAGTTGAAAAAATTATTGACTAATTGCTGCACTTGTTACAACATATGGTAGCCCAAGTCAGTAGATGTAGGGCAAAGCTACTCAGCCAGTTTTCTCTGGAATAGATGAGGACAAGTCCTCCAAATGACCAGTAGAAGAACCACTGTATGACTCAACTCAACACTGGAGCCATACTCTTTGAAAGTATTGGATTCAGCTACCCATCTCCCTCATTGAAGGAAAAGGAAGTTAGAACCAAATGTCTAACTTATACAGAATAGAGAGAAGACAAAGTTAATGATGATTAAGAGGTGAAGTCACCAAAGAGATGATATCAAGTATATCCAAAGAAGCAGTTCCTAAAACATTTTTTAAGCTTCCCTACTCCAACTTCTGTTCTACAAGGTTTCCATCACTCCACATTATAATGATATCTGAATATTTCAGTTATAAGAACTGCTTTTAATCTTGTCAGTCAACCTTTTTCCCCTAGATCCTTTAGAACTGTAGGAAACAATACGCTCATAAGCCCCAAGGAGCCAAATACATTTTGATCTCTTATGAAAATGCACAATCGAAAGCTGGATTTCTTTTTGATGGGAAGTCATTCTCCTAACCCAAATTCTTCTCCTATACATTAGACCTTGAATGAGAGGACAATTTTGGGAATTATTTTGGCGGTCCTAACAGACCAGTGTTTAACTGGTCTATCAGACTTCTGTTTAACTAGGATGATCACATAGCTTAATGTCTAAACCAAGATACTGGAAGAATAAAAGAGGGTGCTATAAATAATTATTCTTGAACAACAGATGTAAACTGGGACAGAACTGGGAAAACTAGGACATGTGGTCATCCTAGTTTAACTCATACCCGTATAATACTTTCTCACTCTAGTTTCTGTGTATCTATGATCCTCTACCAGACTAGAAGACTTAGAAGTTCTCTTTCCTACAATTTATATTGTGAAGATAATAAATACTTTCAATATATTTTTTCACACTGCAAACATTATTCCAGAGATACCAGTATTTCTCTAATGAAAAGTATATGTGTCTCTGCTGAATCTGTTCAATTGAAAATCACTTTACTAGATGGAAATTCCCCAGTTCTTGAAACTCCAACAGGTGCGTTGCAGTACAGAGGTAGGAGGTAATGCAGTGCTTCTGTACCAGTGAGCAAGAAGATTAAAAGGATACTTTAAAGGAAAAAAGTTTAGGGCTGGCTTCATTCCAGATGTAGGGGCTGAGTTAGGTCTAACAAATTGAAAAAATTTCCCAAAGTTTTGATAAGTTCTCTTGCAATTACTAGGTTCATCATTCAAACCCAATCACTGTTATCACAGTCCTGGTTATTAACTCAGCTACACTAAGTCTAATAGAAATTAATCAAGGCAAGTAGAAAATCCTATATAATGTGGAAGTCAACTGTACTTCAATTACTTGGTGAATTTAGATACACTGGGCTTTGGAGGAACAGAGATTAAAAGACATTTATGTGATAGAACAGGAATAATATTTCCACATTGCAGCCTTGAGAGAGATAAAGGATCAAAATCCACCAGGTCCTAGAGGCTAGTCTTGTCCAGAACTATCACTGAGGGAGCATGAAGTCACATAACTACTCAGTTTTGTTATTTGTTGTACCATGGCACAGAATTGTCCTAGACTGAATTGCCCTGGTGGTGTTGAGGTTAAGCATTCGGCTGCTAACCAAAACGTCAGCAGTTCAAATTCACCAGCTGTTCCTTGGAAACCCTATGCAGCAGTTCTACTCTGTCCTATAGGGTCACTATGAGTTGGAATCAACTTGACGGCAATGGGTTTGGTTTTTTTTGTTTGTTTGAGTTGCTTTTTGCAAATGAGCAAATGCCTTACATATTGGCATGCCCCAGAAGTTAAATAAAATGAGTAATCTCAGTGCATAGCCCTTTGACAAGATACAGCACAGTTGTTATTCTTCCTTTAACAGAAAGGAGTTAGCAGGTGATGGAGAGATTTTGGTGTTCCATGGGATGCAGACTGATGTTCTAAGTCATTGATTTGGGGGGTACTGGAAGAAACCTTTTCAAAGGCTTCTAGTCCAGTCATTTATTTATCTTTGATTACAATATGGCCAAATAGATCATCAATCTAAGTTCGAGTATTTCTATTTTAGAATTGGAGCCCTGGTGGCCTGGTGATTAAGAGCTCGGCCACTAACCAAAAGGTTGGCAGTTCAAATCCACCAGCCACTCCTTGGAAACCCTATGGGGCAGTTCTACTCTGTCCTACAGGGTCTCTATGAGCTGTAATCGACTCAATGGCAACAGGTATTCTAGAATTGGCAGCTTCCAAGGCTGTGTTGGGTAAATGGGGCTAGGTAAGAATCTTTACCTGAACACCATCTCTGGGCCTTACCTGATTGTATCAATTATGAACGATGGTTGGAGAGGAAGAAGGAAAGAGGAGGAAGGAGGTGAGACATTTGGGAGGTCCCAGAATTTTGAGAGATGCCAAGTGTTCATGGAAGAAAAAGGTGTTTTCCATCTTAAGACAACCACCAAAGGCCAGAGAAAGCTCAGAAATACCCACAATACACATGTGGATAAATATCAGTGAAAACCTCACCCCCATTTCTCACATGTTAGAAAGGCAGTGAAGCTGATCACACTGCAAACTTCTCTGTTGCCCGTGTCTATGTTGTTTCTGCAATTTAAAAGCGAAGATCCTGTTTTGGCTGATGTTCCTTCTGGAGCAGTGTCTTGGTTTGTTCTTTCATCTAAAGGACATGAATGGACAGGAGTATATCCTATCCATTAACTAGGCATCTTCATCCCTCTCCATCCCTGAATTACGAACAAAGTCAGGAAGAATGTATCCTCACTCTAACGGTTAGTTACCACTGTCAGATGCTTCGATGGCATTGTTCATCCTCAACCACCGGTCTTCGTGGGGTAAAATCAGCAAAAGACTTGGAAAGACATGTTCCTTTGTCCCCAAGCAGCCACATTAATAACATTTTAAAGGGCATTTTACATTTCCACTCTCTGGGAAGATTTTTTTTATCCCTCAAGCTTTGTGGTCTGTTTGAACAAGAAATTCTTTTACACTCCTGAATAACGCATTCCTCTCCAACTCTTTCTACATAACTTCCAGGACATGAAAACCACCCAAGGCTTCCAACATGGCCGCTTTCTTTCCTCTCATAAACAAACTCAACAGCAATCATGCCATTGTGGTCACTCTGGAGCGTTGTATTGCTTAAGCTTTTCCCCTCTGTCTTTTGTTCTGCCAGACACTGATTATGACATTTCACCCTGTGTCTGGAGAGCAGAAAGGCCCTCTTCTGATGGTCTCTTGCCTCTAGCCTTTTTCCTTTGTCTGCTATAAATATATGATGTCAGCACAATGGATGCAGGCTTGGTGTGGTTGGCTGAGGAATAACTACCAGAGATATCAGGTCCTAATCCCTGGACCTGTCAATGTCACTTTATAAGGAAAAAGGGTCTTTGCAGATGTAATAAAGTGGGGAGATTTTCTTGGATTATCTCCGTGATCCTGAACCAAGTGTCCTTATGAGAGAGAGGCAGAGGGAGATTTGATATACACAGGAGAAGAGAAGGCAATGTGAAGACGGAGGCAGAGATTGAAGTGATGCAGCCACAAGACAAGGAATGCTGGCAGCCACTAGAAGCTGGGAGACCCAAGAGCAAATTCTCCACAGGAGCTTCCAGAGGGAGCATGGCCCTGCTGACACCCCGATTTCAGCCGAGTGATACCGGTACTGAACTTCTAGCCTCCACAACCGTGAGAGAATGAATTTCTGTTGTTTTAAGCCATTTCTGTTGTTCCATCAGCCACCTGAAAGTAATACACTCAAGTGCCTGAATCAAACCTTCAGCATCCCCAGACTCACGCAGTTCCATTGCTATGAAGGTGAGTGCCTTGCCACACACTAACTTCCATGACCTAGCTAAGGAAGAGCCGGTTTTTTTCTCTTCCTCAACTGACTTGGGGATCGTAGACTCCCTGTGCAATCCTGACCTCTTAAGAACAAACATAAGGATAC
The DNA here is from genome assembly GCF_000243295.1 of Trichechus manatus latirostris. NCBI lineage: Eukaryota > Metazoa > Chordata > Mammalia > Sirenia > Trichechidae > Trichechus > Trichechus manatus. Next base: position 8,166,821 of record NW_004444018.1, read on the forward strand.
AGGAGCCCCAAGAGAATATTCAAATATGAATTTCCGAGCGCCGTCATAGGCTCCCAATAAATATACACCTCAAATCACCTCCCCTCTTGTCATCTAAGCTGAAAACGCTATGCAAAATGCCTTCCAAGTCACTCTACAGTCATAAAAATTTTGGTCTAGTCATGTGAATTTGGGCAAGTGACTTCATTTTTCTGGGCCTTGATTTCTTCATTTGAAAATGGAGATCATAAAACATTTACTTCAAGTGTTGAAAGAAGTAAATGTGTGTGTGTATATATACGTATGTACATACATACACACATACATATACCCGAAACCAAACCAAACCCATTGCCATCGAGTCGATTTCAACTCACAGTGACCCTATAGGACAGAGGAGAACTGCCCCATAGGGTTTCCAAGGAGCAGTTGGTGGATTTGGACTTAACCACTTAACCACTGCACCACCAGGGCTTCGTACATATGTATACACATATACATATACATACTTGTTATTAGTTGCCATTGAGTCAGCTCTGGCTTATAGCAACCCCATTTTCAGCAGAAGGCAATGTTGCCCTGTCCTGCACCATCTTCATGATCATTGGTATGTTCAAGTCCATTGTTGCGGCCACTGTGTATTTTGAGTGTCTTCTAACCTTGGGGGCTTATCTTTCAGCACCATATCATATAATACTATGTTGTGATCCATGAGTTTTCATTGACTAATTTTCAGAAGTAGACCACCAGGCTTTTCTTCCTACTCTGTATCAGTCTGGAGTCTCTGCTGAAACCTGTCCACCACTCGTGACCCTGATAGTATTTGAGATACTGGTGGCATAGCTTCCAGCATCATAGCAACATGCAAGCCATCACAGTACAACAAAATGACAAAGGGGTGGTGGAGACTGATATATAATATATAGGTATATAGTGCTTAAAGCTGTTCTTGGCACATAGAAAGCCCAGTATAAGTGTTTGCTGTTACTCATACAGTAAAAGGTGTGCTAAAACTTATAACAATCTTCTGGGGTTTCAACAGACAGAAAAGAAGTTTTCTTAGAAGTAGGATAGATCTGAAATTCGTCAACAAAATCGTTTTCCACCAGGATAAAAATTACCACCTAGTTTTTTCTTCAGTGCCTTGCATCTTGACTTCACTGATTCAGATACACTAAGATTTTACCTCCTAGAACAACATCTCTCTTTAAAAAAAAAAAAAGCATACTCTCCTAGGAGATCTAATGCAAAAGAATTCTGGTTATGACGAGCTCCGTGAGTACCACGTCAGATTAGGTTATACCATGATTTCCAAAGGGGTTTTTAACTCAGCCATGAAAACTACGTTCTAGATTAGACCTTAGCCAGTAAGACTTCATTAAGGAAAAATATTTACTTTCATAATTCTTAAATAAGAAACATCTTATTGAGTTTGAAATCTTAAGGAAGCCAAGAGGAAAGACAGAAGTCTTATTTATTTTTCTTTTTTTAGACTTTCCACCCCATGTGACTCTGTGAACGGCAAAACTTTTGTACTGCTATTTCTTGGTCTTAAATATGCTTCAGTGTTTCAGGGCATTTTAAAAATGTCATTAATATAAGCCAGGTTGAAAAAAAATGTGACACTTTTTGTATTCTAAATTAAATTGATTGCTGTCCAAGATTTTTTGCATTAGGAGATGCCAGGAAAAAAATTAAAAAGGACCATTAATCACATTCTGCAGGTATTTGGAGTCTCCTGTGCACTCAGGAATGAAAAGTGCTTTGGAAACAGCCTGCATGGCCTCAGAAACACAGCTGTGCCCCCAGCGCACCAGGTGGGCCAAGCAGGGAAGTGGGGAGGCAATGGGAAGCTCTGGGCCAGGGACGAGGCAGCCTAGTTCCTAGAAGGAGGGAGACCGCTAACTCCCTGAACAAACACCTCTGGGCTTCTGTTTTGTTATCTCTAAAAGCAGGGAGTTGAATCAACTGAAAGTTCCTTCCAACTCAATTACTATATGACTGCAGAGAAGCCAAGAAAAATTAGGGATCGAAGGGTCCATTTCCAGACTCAGCATATCTAACAACAAGCTCTTAAAGGGCTTGTAACGTGACAGGCTCTCCCGTAGGCAACATACCAGACAAAGGGGAGAAATGCTATACCTAGGCAAGAAAATCTCACCTCCTCTGGGAGGCCATCCATGAAAACCCAGGAAACTAGAGATCGTAGCTCTCCCCTCCCACCAGCACCCCCATGCGGGTGGTCTTCTGTCATATTCCTCCTACCTGGGTTTTTCATTGCACTTATCACCTTCAGAACTTCTCTTTTAACCTATTCGTTTTCTGTTGTTGTAAGCTGCCATCAAATCAACTCCTACTCATGGCAACCTTATCTATAACAGAAGGAAATGTTACCCAGTCCTGTGCCATCTTTCAGCACTACATGGGACCCATAAAGTTTTTATGGCTGATTTTCAGAGATCACCAGGCCTTTCTTCCTAGTCTGTCTTAGTCTGGAGGCTCTGATGAAACTTGTCCACCATGGATGACCCTGCTAGTATTTGAAACACCAGTGGCAAAGCTTCCAACATCCTAGCAACACACAAACCAATACAATGTGACAAACTGCGAGACAGCTGGTAGACCTATTTGTTTACTTGGTTTTGTTTTTAATAATATTGTATTTTCAGTGAGAGTTTACACAGCAAATATAAGTTCCCATTTAACAATTTCTACACAAATTATTCAGTGACATTGGTTATATTTTTCACAAAGTGTCAACCAACATTCTCATTAATTTCATTCTGGTTGTTCCATTTCCAGTAATCTCGTTTCCCCGCCCCCCTTCTTTTCTCATCTTTGCCTTAGAGTAATTTTTGACCATTTGGTCTGCTCATATGTTTAGTTGTTTTTATTTGTTCTCACCCAGTGGAATATAAGCTCTGTGAGAACAGAGACTTTTCCTTTTCTACTTATCATTGTACCCCGGGTGCTGGCCCATGATTGGAGCTCAATAAGTATTTCTTGAATGAATAAATGGGTGCATGAATGATTGAATGAATCCCTTCTGGCCTTCTAAAAATCTGTTCTCTGTACTGAAACAGGAGTGACCTCTTTAAAACACAAATTTAATCATGTCATCCCTCAGTGTAGAACCTGTTACTGGCTCTAAGCGTGAAGACCAAATCTCTCATCGTGACTTACAAGGACTGTCATTGGGACCTACTGCTGCTCCCCTCCCCACTCTCATGCTCAGAACCCCAGCCTCTCTGGCTTAGGTTCATTTCTTCCCACACACCATGCTAATTCTGCCATATGGCCTCTGGACACGTTGTTCCCTCTGTTGGGTGTGGCAACACACTCCACCAAAAGCACACACGAACTCTGCTCCCAACCATCACCCTGTGAACCCTCACTCATCCTTCCTGTCTTAGCTCTCCCGAGTCTCTTCCCTTGCCAGGAGCAAGCCTCCCTCACACACACACACACACACACACACACACAGGTAAGACCCTTCCGTTATCTGCCCTGGAAGGACCCCCTTCCTTTCCTTCAAGGCATTTATCTGTTTGCACGTGTTTATTTATTTATATGACCATTTGCTTGATATGCATCATCTCCACTACTTTGTCCACTACCCATCTGTCAGTTTGTCATACTGTGGTGGCTTGCATGTTGCTGTGATGCCGAAAGCTATGCCACCAGTATTTCAAATGCCAGCAGGTTCACTCAGAGTGGACAAGTTTCAGCAGAGCTTCCAGACTAAGACAGAGTAGGAAGAAAGGCCTGGCAATCTACTTCCAAAAATCAGCCATGAAAACCCTATAGATCACAACTGAATATTGTCCAAAACATCGCTAGAAGATGGCACAGGAATGAGCAACGTTTCGTTCTGTTATACATAAGGTTGCCATGAGTTGGGGCCAGCTTGACAGCAACTAACAACAACAACCATTACTTTGTAAAATCTGAGAGAGTGGAGCTCGTCTGTTTTTGGTTCCCCTGAAGTCCTCAGAGCCTAGCACAATGCCTGATGCACAGTAGCCATGCAGTCAATATTTGCAGAATGAGTGAAAGAACTATTAGCAGTTTCATGTTTGGATAAAGGCCAAACCGCTGTATTGTCTCTAAAACATTCTAAGAAAGTGTTTTCAAAACCTAGCTGCCATGTGTAACAAGAGCTGACTTCCTTTCAAAACCCATCTCCTCAAACTACGAAGCCATGCTCCTTTCAGTCAGTTAATCATATTAGAGACCAGCGAGGAGTCCTCCCCAAGATATAATCCCTCTGCGCAACCAGAGCTCCCTGCTGCCCTGTCTCTTTATGCTCACTCACTCCAACCAGAACGTTTTAATTTGGAGAGTATAATGAACCTCAAGAGGAAAAGGGAAGAGGGGAGGGCGGCAATGGGGGCCACGGAATTTGAGTCAGATTCTGGTTACCATTTAAGGCCTAAAAGGAAACAACAGGAGCCAAGGAACCAGCCGTTGTAACTACTCTTTGTTCTGTTTTAAAAAGAAAATTCCACAAAACACAGTTGTGGTGTTACAAGCAAAAATGAATGTATTCTGCGTCATAAAGGGTCAACCAGAAGTGTCCCTCAGAACTGCAAAAAATTCACAGAAAAACATGTGCTATTAGGATAGAAAAGACTGAATATGGGATCTGAATTGAGAAACTGGAGAAAGAAGTATTTTCATCCAGAACAGTGACCGGTGTCACTAGGGGGGCGCTGGGGACACGGACCACTCCAGGTAATACTGTCAGATGGGGTGACGCCAAAATGACTGTCTCGAAAATTTTTGTGCAGTTTTTCAACAGAAATTTATAATTTTTTATATAAGTATTCCTGTAGTTATAGCAACAAAAAACTTTTCGTAAGCCCAGCTTACATGTATCAATATACCTACAAGGCTAAAACTCTACGCTAATTTACGTTTTGGACCTTCTAATGTGCTCCAGTCAGAGCTGTCATTATTACCCAATTACAATGATGCTTCAAATCACATGGTTTCGTCTGCGCTCGTGCTGCAAGCACACATTACCGTACTGCATGACACCAACCCTAGGGACACCACTGATCCAGCGATGTCCTGGTGGTGCAGTGGTTGAGTATTTGGCTGCTAACCAAAAGGTCAGTAGTTCGAACCCACCAGCCACTCTGCAGGACAAAGATATGGCAGAATGCTTCCATAAATATTTACAGCCTTGGAAACCCGATGAGGCAGTTCTACTCCATCCCATAGGGTCCCTATGAGTCGGAATCAACTAGATGGCAATGGGTTTTGTTGTTGTTGTTTTCATCCAGGTAGAGAGATAGGGATCACAAAGATTGACCCTCCAGTATCCACAAATATTTAGGAGCTAATCTCTGTACTACCCAGAGAATAAAACAGAGAGAATGACACAAATAGCCATTCTGGCAGAAAACTGATAACTGATAACAAAGAAAGCCTCAGGTATCCAGAAGGTGAAGGGAGAGTTTTCTGGACAATGGAAGGAGTCAAATGGCAAAAGCTTACCCAGGCAGAGACCAGGGAGTTGGAGACCAAAACAATACTGCCCCAGATAAGAGAAGAATGTCAACACAACCTGATAATCCACCAGCAGGTTTTTTCCAGCCCCGGAGAAAACATTCATAAATCTTGTAGAAATGTGATATATTGGAAACTGGGAGAAAGGATCCAATCCAGATCTTATTGTGACCTAGGTTTCAGAGCCAGAAAATGAAAAAAAAAGAAAGGTAAATATTGATGAATTATTCGTTTTCTTCCATGTACACACCTCTCATCTCCCTCTCTGGAGGCGGATGCCTGGGATGGTGTTCTGTTTTCTGCTGTACTGGAGCAACCAGGTCCCCCTCCGTGGGGATGCATCAGCTAGTGGATTCGAACTGCTTACCTTTGGTTAACAGCTGAGCTCTTAACCACTAGCATGTGGGAAAGCGCCATCAAAAAAATCAGCTGCTGTCAAGTCAATTCCGACTCATAGCAACCCCATGGGTGTCAGAGTAGAACTGTTCTTCATCAGCTTTTCGGTGGCTGATTTTTCAGACGTAGATTGCCAGGCCTTTCTTCCAAGGCACTTCTAGGTGGACTCGAACTTCCAACGTTTTGGTTAGCAGCCAAGCACATTAACTGTTTGCACCACCCAGGGACTCTGTAGGAAGGCACAGGCTGCCAGATTTCCTCTCTCAGCTCTTTGACTTACTAGCAGCCTTGGCTCAGTTTACTCATTTGAAGAATGGGAAAACAATGAAGAATACCCAGCAGAGGTTGAGAGAAGTTCAATAACATGCTCAAAGTTGCACAGTCGGGATTTGGACTCAAGTCTTTCTGATGTCAAGGACCCTGTTCTTTCCACAATATCAATTCCACATTCACCTAATGACAGCTATTAATGGTGAGGACTAAACATAATAATAATCCAAAGAGAGTCCTGGCACTTAAAAGATGTGCAGCAAATATAAGCTACCATTACAGTCACTCCCTAGGACTGCAAGTCCCTTCAGCTCAGTCTTGATGAGTAAAGGAAAAAAATTGAATTAATTACTTAATTTCTCACAAGGTAAAGTATTGTACTTTTCCACCTCTGACTACATGAGGTTACAGGAAAAAGTCCAAAGTCTACCTTCTAAATATTTATCTCCTGTCATGATACGCAAATAATATATGTTGAACAACTTCAAATTTGCTGACCATTCAAGAGTCTACACAGTTGACCGAGTGCACTGAGAGGTAACTGAGCAAAGATAATACTGAAAACGTTCAAGGTCTGGCTTGGGTAAAAGACATGCTTCCTGTTGTAAATAGTCCATTGATTTTAAATATTTTCAAGTACTTAGTCTCACATCTGTAGGACATATGAAACTAGTGATGGGACTAGAGTCACAAGGAAATTAGTCCCATTTTATTCCAGCTTTTAGGGTCTCTGGGTGCCAAGACCTATCCTGTTTTCTGGAAAGGTACAACTTTTTCCAGATGGAATTTCAAGGTTTCACTCCAACTTACAAACACTGACTGGGCCAGCCAGACCCATCTCTAGCTGTTCTATCTGGTTTGGGGTGGAAATCACAAAACCTTACCACGCCACACTAAGATTCCAATCTGGTTTCTTAACTGAAACCTTGTGATAAAGTTCTGAAAGCCCCTCTCCCCTGGTTAGTGCCAATGAGCTGAATGGATCAAGCATTTGTCCTTCTGATGCTCAGCCCTGTAGCCATAATTCTAGCTGAGCCAAGCTCTGAGAGTCAAAGAACTAAACACCCAACACAGTCACAGCACATAATAGATGCTCAATAAACATCTGTTGGCTTAAAGAACAAGAAACAAGACACAAACATAGGAAAACTATCACATATACTTCACGGGGTCCCATTGATATGCTATTTTGCAGATTCATTACAGGTAGTCCCCGACTTACGATGTATTTTAGTTACGACAAACTGCACTTATGACTGTCTGTTGTTTTTTGTTTATTTATTTATTTGTACATCTCATCATTAGTAATATGTTGCAGCACTTAATTTGCTGATGTTATCATTCTCAGATGTTCACTCACAGATGTTCAGTTTTATGTTTTACTCTTCAAAACACTGCCAGATTTATAAACAGACTGCTAATAAAAGGCAATACAGGTAGTCCCTACTTATGACGGGGTTCCATTCCAACGACTCCATTGTAAGTTGGTTCTGATGTAAGCTGAACACTTTTTTCTTTTTTTTTTTTTTTTAGTTTTCATTATTATTTCCTTTTATTATCAATATCTTTATAAATCCGATCGTTATTTGTTTTTCTGGGTCGGCATGAAAATGACAACACCAGCCAGTTATGCACTGCAGGATCGTATGTACTACATGTTACTAACAACGAGATGTTCAAAGAAGATGGATGGTTGTAAGTGCTGTTCCTCGTAACTCGAATACATAGTAAGTCGAAGACTACCTATGATAATGAAAACTTAAAAAAAAGAGATATTTGACTCACATTAGAACTAACTTATGACAGAGTCATTAGTACGGAACCCCATCATAAGTCAGGGACTACCTATATATCTAATCTGAGGTCTTCCTCCTTTTATAAATCAGAAAACTGAGGCTAAGATTCAACAATGGGTTTTTAATTGCACAGCCAGTTTATAGTAGAGTCAAGATTCAAACTCAAATCTGTCAGATGCCAATGCTCTTGCACTTTCCACTAAACTGTGCTCTCCCAACCAGTGAAACTTCTACTCACATTAATTTTCACATGCATATAATAACAACTAAGCCAAAGCAAAGGGATTTTTCCTCAGATTAAATTAAACTCAAAAGGATGCTGGGTTTTTTTGTTGCTGTTGTTGTTGCTTTATTAGCTAGGCCTCCTTGATGCTATTTAGGACTTATACAAAAGTAGTGCATGCCCCATCCCCAAGGTTTAAATTAGAATTCCACCAACACTATTTTGTGCAAAAATGTGTCCTGGTGCCAGGTATTCATTTTTCTGTTTCATCTCTAAGTAAGATAATCTAAAAATTGAGTATTTTATCAGTTAGGGATTGCATTTTGTTGCAATGTAGCAGAAAATACAAATGGCAGTGGCTTAAAAGAAGTACAGAGATGAGAAGTTGATGGCTGGCATGGAATGTTCACAAAGCCGTCAAGATGCAGGCTCTTTTTATCCTTCACATATAGTTTTCAGCCTTATAGTGTCTTCCTGTTCCCAAGATGGCTGCTGGAGCTCCAACAGTTACAATAGTAATTACAGGCAAGAGGAAGATGGAAGGGCCAAGAGCAAAAGGGTACATGGTAGTAGGGACAATCACTTTTAAAAGTCCTTTCCCAGAAGCCCCACCCATTGATTTCTGTTAACATCTCTGGCTCGACTATATCACCTAATTGCCGCTAACTGCAAGTGGGCCTAGGAATACAGATGAGAGAGGTAGGTATATTGCCAACCCAACAAAATATGATTCTGTCAATAAGAAAGAGGAGAAAATATTAGACAAGCAACTAACAGCTCTGACACTAATGCCTTAAACAGCATTTAAATATCAGGCATTTAATGAGTATCTTTTAATTCTATGAAACTAGACACTTGGAGAGATTGTGTGATGAGTAGAGGTCAGAATCCTTGCTTCCATCTAGTATTACAAAGGCATATTTCAGCCTGTGACCTCAAATATTGGATAACACAGAGGTTTAAAAATTATCCAGCTTATTTTAAAAAATCAGTCTAGATGAAAAGCAAGCATCATTTTACCAAGAACATTGGTGAGTCATTAGATACCCTTGGCTTCAAAGTCTCTGCACTGTTAAGCTGCAAGGTGTAGATTTTTGTAACATTTTCCCCCTATAAATCTAAACATAAAGCCTCTTAGCAGCACATGTGCCTGATCTTATGATGAAATGTAAGACACCCCTAACTAGAGGAAGACTCCACCACACTCAGGAAAACTGAAGGTTTCCCCTTCTCTTCCCACAGGGCTTTTTGAAGGGGGATGCTGGGAATGCCCCTCCACCCAAGGTTAGAGGAGCTTAGAATTGTGCACCTGATGATTGGCAGGAATCCTGGGCCCTCCATGTTAGAAACAGCCTTAAAATTGCTCCAAGTCAGTGTCTCACAATCCAACTGCGTTTGGGGGGATGAAGGAGAGCACAAGAAGTAGGAGAAAAGGGGCCACACAGATGGTGAGTGCAGGCTTGCCAGCAGAGAGAGGGTCTGACACCAAGCATCTCCAGCAGGAGGCTCACTTCAGCCTGGAGTGAAGGTGCCCCTCTCCCATTGACACTGGGGAATTGTTCTCAGAGACACTGTGGCACATGGTGTAACTTTGTTGTTGTTAGCTACCATCAAGGCTACTCCTACTTATGACAACCTTATGCACAACAGAATGAAATCTGCATCATCCTTACCATCACCAGCATATTTGAGTCCATCGTTGCAGCTATTGTGCCAACCCATCTCCCTCGCCCTTGTTTGCCCTCTACTTCACTAAACATAAATGTCCTCCTCTAGCATTTGAGCCCTCCTGATAACATGTCTAAAGTAAGTGAGTTGGACAATGTTCTGCTGTGATCTAAAATATTTTTGACTGATTTTCAGAAGTAGATTGCTAGGCCTTTCTTTCTAGTCTATGTTAGTATGGAAGTTCCACTGAAATCTGTCCACCATGGGTGACCCTGCTGGTGTTTGAATTACTGGTGGCATAGCTTTCAGCATCATAGCAAAAGCAAGCCACCACAATATGACAAAATGACAGACAAGTAGCAGGATGTAAATTTATGTTACTTCAGCTTGCTTCTTTAAGGGATGTTAAGGCCAGTATAGTTGGCTGAGCAGATGTTGGTCAACACTCAGGTGATAGATGGATATCAGACACAGGAAGTGAGAGCTTCAGTGTAACGAGATAAGCGAACAGAGTAGCACACAAGCCCAGCCTACTGGGATATATCAAAATAAAACAAAAATTCAGGATGCTGAAAACAAACACACAATAAATAAATATAATACCTTCTTGACGCCTCAGAGACAACAGACAATATCCAATCTCATAAAGAAGCAGGGCAAGATGGCTCCAACAAGTAACCAAAATAAAGAATCAGAAAAACTTCCAGAGAAAGAAATGGGCAATGGAACTACCTGATTAAGAATTCAAAAGACTAATATACATGGCTCTCCAAAGATCAAGAAAGAGATCAAGGAAAACATAGACAAAAGCAAGGAAAGCATTGAAAAAATTAAGGAAAACGTAGACAAAATCAAGGAAAAGATAGACAAAGAAATAGAAGAATTCAGAAAAGAAAAGGTAAAACGAATAATAAACAGACAAACCGAAATCATACAAAAACAGCAACTAGAAATCCAAAAGATTAACAATAAAATTTCAGAAATAGACAACTCGATAGAAGGATATAGGAGAAGAATCAAAACAATGGAAGACAAAATCAGTGAACTTGAAGAAAAATCCATTGACACCAATTTGAGGAAAAATCAGAACAAAAGAATGAAGAATAATAAAGAAAGTATAAGAATTATGTGCGACACTATCAAGAGGAAAAACTTGCATGTGATCAGAGTTCCAGAATGGGGATGAGAGGCAATGGAAAACACAGAGGGAATTGTCAAAGATTTGCTGGCCGAAAAGTTCCCTAATATCATGAAAGATGAGAAGGTTTCCATTCAAGAAGCTCAATGAACCTCATACAGGATAGACCCCAAAAGAAAGTCTCCAAGTCATATCATAATCAAACTTACCAAAACCAAAGACAAAGCAAGAATCCTGAGCACAGTTAGGGAAAAACAAAAAGTCATCGTAAAGGGGAAACAATAAAACTAAGCTATGATTACTCAGCAGAAACCATGCAGGCCAGAAAGCAATGGGATGACATACATAAAACCTTGAAAGAAAAAACTGCCAGTCAAGAATCATATATCCAGTCCGAAGGACTAATGGACCACAGCTACCAAGACCTCCACCAGACTGAGTCCAGTACAGCTAGATGGTGCCTGGCTACCACCACTGACTGCTCTGACCAGGATCACAACAGAGAGTTCTGGACAGAGCT
>NW_004444018.1:8178851-8191342 GCF_000243295.1 Trichechus manatus latirostris
AAAACTGTCTTTCAAATACAATGGAGAAATTAGAATATTTTCAGATAAACATAAATTAAGGGAATTTGTAAAAAACAGACCAAACAAACAAGGAATATTAAAAGGAGTCCTTTGAACAGAGAATCAACAACATCAGACAACAATCTGAGATTAGGACACAGGAAACATCAGCCTGATATCAACCCAGATAGAGAATGTTCAAAAACAAAACAAAGCTAAAAGGCTGAAAACAAGGAACTAGAGACATCGTAGGTAAATGACAACAACATCAAAGCAAAAATGAGGAAATAAACACTGTAGTTATAGAACTTTCATATGAAGAGGAAGTCAAGGTGATATCAAGAAATAAAAGACTGCTTTAAGCTTAGGAAGATACAGGTAAATTTCAAGGTAACCACAAAGGAAGTTAATAAACCTACCCATCAAAATAAAGAAGAAGAAAACCATAAAGACTCAGTAAATACAAAATCAACAATAATGAAAGAAATGAAAAGAAAGCCCACAAACAAAAAGAACTCAGCACACAATATTAACAGGAACAAAAAAAAAAATCAACACCACAAAAATAGTAAAACAAAATGGCAGCAGTAAACTTATACCTACTGATAATTACACTGAATGGAAATGGCATAAATGTACCAGTAAAGAGTCAATGAGTGGAAGAATGGATAAAAAAAAAAACACAAAAACATGATCTATCAATATACTATCTACTAGATACACATCTTAAACACAAAGACATAAAGTAAAATTCAAAGGTTGTAAAAAAAAATACGTCAAGCCAACAATAACCAGAAAAGAGCAGAGTGGCAATAATAATCTCTGATAAAATAGACTTTAAAACAAAATCCACCATAAAAGATAAGGAAAGACTCTCTATAATGATTAAAGGGTCAATCTACCAGGAGAATATAACCATAATAAATATATATGCACCCAATGACAGGTCTCCAAAATACATAAAACAAACTCTATCCATGTCAGAAAGAGGAATAGACAGCTCCATAATAATAGTACAAGACTTCAACACACCACTTTCAGTGAAGAACAGACATCTAGAAAGAAATTCAACAAAGATACAGGAGATCTAAATGCCACAATCAACCAACTTGACCTCATAGACATATACAGAACATTCCACCCAATAGCAGCAAAATATACATTCTTTTCCAATGCACATGGAGTATTCTCCAGAATAGACAACATCTTAGGCCACAAAGTAAGCCTTAACAAAATTCACATGGAAATTCTACAAAACGTTTTCTCTGATCACAACAACATAAAGTAGAAATCAATAACAGGAATAGCAAGGAAAAAAATATCAAATATATGGAAACTGAATAACACCTTGCTTAAAAACCACTGGGTAATAAAAGAAATCAAAGATGGAATTAAAAAATTCCTTGAATCAAATGAGAATGAAAACACATAATACCAAAATCTTTAGGACACAGCAAAAGCAGTACTTAAAGGTCAATTTATAGCAACAAACACACATGTCAAAAAAGAAGAGAGGGCCAAAATCAAAATATTAACCCTACAACTCAATTAAACAGAAAAAGAGAAGCAAAAGAAACCCACAGTCACCACAAGAAAGGAAATAATAGAGATTATAGCAGAAACAAATGAAATAAAGAACAGAAAAACAACAGAAAGAATCAACAAGACCAGAAAGTAGTTCTTTGAAAGGTTCAACAAAATCCACAAACCAGTGGCCAAATTGACAAGAGAAAAGCAAGGAGAAACCAAATAACCCAAATAAGAAATGAGATGAGTGACACCACAATAGACCCAACTGAAATAAAAAGGATCAAAACAGAATACTACGAAAAACTGTACTCCAACAAATTTGAGAACCTAGAGGAAATGAACAAATTTCTAGAAATACTCTACCTACCTAAACGAACACAAATTGAGGTAGAAAAACTAAACAGACCCATAACAAAAGAAGACATTGAAGAGGTAATACAAAAACTTCCAACAAAAAAAAGTCCTGGCCCAGATGGTTTCACTGGAGAATTCTACCAAACATTCAGAGAAGAGCTCACACCAGTACTACTCAAACTATTTCAGAGCATAGAAAAGGAAGGAATACTCCTGAATTCATTCTATGAAGCCAGCATAACACTGACACTAAAGCCAGGCAAAGACACCACAAGAAAGAAAATTACAGATCAATATCCCTCATGAATATAAATGCGAAAATTCTCAACAAAATTCTAGCCAATAGAATTCAACAGTATATCAAAAAAATAATATATCATGACCAAGTAGGATTCATACCAGATATGCAAGGATGTTTCAACATTAGAAAATCGATCAACATCATCCATCACATAAAAAAAACAAAAGAGAAGATTTACATGATCATCTCTATAGACAGAGAAAAGGCATTTGATAAAGTCCAACACACATTCTTGATAAAAACTCCCACCAAAATAGGAATAAAAAGAAAGTTCCTCAGCATAATAAAGAGCTTTCATACAAAACCAACAGCAAACATCATTCTCAATGGAGAGAGACTGAAAGCATTCCCCCTAACAACAATAATCAGACAAGGAAGCCTTTTATCACGACTCTTATTCCACTTTGTACTGGAAGTCCTAGCTAGATAAGAAAATAAATGGCATTCAAACTGGTAAGAAAGAAGTAAAACTATCCTTATTTGAAGATGATATGATCTTATACGTAGAAAATCTCAAAAGATTCCACCAGAAAGCTATTGGAACTAATAGAAGGATGCAGCAAAGTTGCAGGATACAAGATCAACATACAAAAATCATTGGATTCCTATACACCAACAAAGAGAACTTCAAAAGGGAAATCAGGAAAACAATACCATTTACAATAGTCCCCAAAAAGATAAAATACTTAGGACATAAAAGACCTACACAAGGAAAACTACTAAACACTAGTACAAGAAACCAAAAGAGACCTACACAAATGGAAAAACTTACTATGTCATGGATAGGAAGACTCAACATTGTGAAAATGTCCATACTACCAAAAGTCATATATATACATATTGCAATTTTGATCCAAATTCCAACAGCATTGTTTAATGAGGTGGAAAAACTAATCACCAACTTTACATGGAATGGAAAGAGTCCCTGGATAAGTAAAGCATTACTGAAGAAGAAGAACAAAGCAGGAGGCTTCACACTACTTTATCTCAGAACCTACTGTACAGTCACTGTAGTCAAAACAGCCTTGTACTGGTACAATGACAGATACATAAACCAATGGAACAGAATTGAGAAGCCAGACATAAATACATCCACCTACAGGCAGCTGATCTTTGACAAAGGGCCAAAGTCTATTAAATGAGGAAAAGACAGTCTTTTTAACAAATGGTGCTGGCAAAACTGGATGTCCATCTGTAAAAAAAAATGAAACAAGACCCATACCTCACACCATACACAAAAACTAAATCAAAATGGATCAAAGACCTAAACATAAAACCTAAAACTATGACGATCATAGAAGAGAAAATAGGGACAATGCTAGGGGCCCTAATATATGGTATAGACAGAATACCAAACATAACTAAAAATGCACAAAAAACAGAAGATGAACTAGATAAATGCGACCTTCTTAAAATTAAACATGAATGCTTATCAAAAGACTTCTCCAAAAGAGTGAAAAGAGAACCTTCAGACTGGGAAAATTTTTTTGGCTACAACATATCTGACAAGGGCCTAATCTCTAAAATCTATAGAAAACGTCAACCTCTCAACAACAAAAAGACAAGCAACCTAATTAAAAAATGGGCAAAGGATGTGAACAGACATTCACCAAAGAAGACATTCAGGTGGCTAACAAACACATGAAGAAATGCTCACAATCATTAGCCATTAGAGAGATGCAAATCAAAACTACCATGAGATACCATCTCACCCCAATATTACTGGCACTAATCAGAAAATAACAAATGATGGAGAGGTTGTGAAGAGATTGGAACTATTATACACTGTTGGTAGGAATGTAAAATGGTACAGCCCCTTTGGAAAGTGGTATGGCTCTTCCTTAAAAAGCTACAAATAGAAATACCATATGACCCAGCAATCCCACTCCTAGGTATCTACCCTGAAGAAATAAGAGCTGTGACAGGAATAGACATATGCACACCCATGTTTATTGAAGAATTATTCACAAAAAGATAGAAACAACTTAAGTGCCCATCAACAGACAAATGGATTAACAAACTGTGGTACATACACACAATGGAATACTACACAACGATAAAGAATGACGATGGTGAAGGGTAAGACAGTACACAATACTGGGGAATCCAGCACAACTTGTACGAGGCAAGGTCATGGAAGCTCCATAGACACATCCAAACTCCCTGAGGGACCAAATTACTGGGCTGAAGGCTGTGGGGACCATGGTCTCAGGGAACATCTAGCTCAATTGGTATAGCATAGTTTATAAAGATAATGTTCTACATTCTACTTTGGTGAGTAGCATGGGAGTCTTAAAAGCCTGTGAGCAGCCGTCTAAGATACTCCACTGGTCTCACGCCTTTGGGAGCAAGGGAGAATGAAGAAAATCAAAGACACAAGGGAAAGATTAGTCCAAAGGACTAATGGATCACAACTATCAAAGCCTCCACCAGACTGAGTCCAGTACAACTAGATGGCTGTTATACTGACTGCTGGGATCCACCACTGACTGCTCTGACAGGGATCACAATAGAGGGTCCTGGTGAGAAATGGAGAAAAATGTAGAACAAAATTCTAACTCACAAAAAAAGAACCAGATACTGGCCTGACAGAGACTGGAGAAACCCTGAGAGTATGGCCCCTGGACACCCTTTCAGCTCAGTAATGAAGTTACTCCTGAGGTTCACCCTTTAGCCCAAGATTAGATGGGCCCATAAAACAAAACGAAACTGAATGGGCACACCAGCCCAGGGACAAGGACTAGAAGGCAGGAGGGGACAGGAAAGCTGGTAATAGGGAACCCAAGGTCAAGAAGGGAGAGTACTGATATGTCATGGGGTTGTTAACTGTTTAATGAGAAGCTAGTTTGTTCTGTAAACATTCATCTAAAGTACAATAAAAAAAAAATAATAATAATGATGAATCCTCAAAATATCACACAACATGAATGAATTTGGAGGACATTATACTGAGTGAAATAAGTTAATCACAAAAGGATAAATACTGTATAAGACCATTATTATAAAGAAACAAGAAAATGTTTACATACAGAAAAAAAAAACTTTCTTTGATGGTTATTAGGGATGGGGAGAGGAGGGAAAATTACCAAATAGATGGCAGAAACGTGTTAATATTGGTGAAGGGAAAGGCAATACACAGTATGAGGGAAGGCTGCAAAACATGACCAAGGCATGGAAGGACACTACGAGGAACAAAAGAACAAAGGGCAGCAACGGTAATTACTATAGCATAGACAATCCTGCAACAATAGTATCAACAAACACTAATTTACGAATGGATACATAGGTAGATAGCTATGCCAAGAGATGTTGGAGAGTATAAGGGAACACACTTACCTGCAGATATAAGTTTGGTGGTGGATATTTCTACATACATAACTGTGCTGTTGTTGTTAGGAGTCGTCACATCGATTCTGACTATGTACAACAGAACAAAACACTGCCTGGGCCTGGGCCATCCTCACAATCTTTGCTATGCTTGAGCCCATTGTTGCAGCCACTGTGTAGGTTCTGCTTATATATTAATGTAGGCAATAGAGCACACAAGGGCCACAAATCAGGACAACTTCTTAGACATAATCAAACATCTGGAGGGATGAATTTCCTAGGCTCAAAAGCGAAGGACCACAGACTCAGGGATCATATACATCAACTAGCACAACACAGTTCATAAAGACAAAGTTCTGCATCCTACTTTCGTGAGTAGCATCTGGGGTCTTAAAAGCTCGCAAGTGGCCATCTAAGATACAACTATTAGTCTCTTACTACCCGGAGCAAAGGAGAATCAAGAAAACCAAAAACCGAAAGGAGCAATTGGTCCAGGAGACTAGTGGACCACATGAAGCACAGCCTACACGACCCTGACACCCGAAGAACCAGATGGTGCCCGGCTACCACTACCGACTGCTCTGACTGGAATCACAATGGAAGGTCCTGGACAGAGCAGGAGAAAAATTGCATAACGAAAAATCAAATTCACAAGGAAGACCAAACTTACTTGTCTGAAAGAGACTGGAGGAACCCTCAAGACTACGGCCCTAAGACACCCTTCTGAACTGGAACTGAAGCCATTCCCAGAGACCACCCTTCAGCCAAACCATAGACAGACCTGTAAAATAAACAATAACAACCAAGAGGAAGGTGTTCCTTAGAACAAGAAATCATACGAGAACAAAAGGGCAACATTTCTGAAAGGGCAAAGATGAGAATGCAGGAAAGGGTAGCAATTCAGGACAAAAGGAAATGGAGAAACTAGGACAGAAATGGGGGTAGTGCTGGCACACTGTGGGGAATGAAACCAATGTTATGGAACACTTTATGTACAAACTATCAAATGGGAAACTAATATGCTCTGTTAAAAAAAAAATTGTGTTGTAAATCCTAACCTTTATGCCTGTGGTTATAATCCCATGTGGGAATGGGTTGTCTTTGTTATGTTAATGGGGCAGGATTAGTGTAAGGTGTATCTTGAATCAATCTCTTTTATCTTTTAAGATAGAAATGAGATTAAACAAGCAAGCTAGGAAGCAGAGATGGGAGAACAGAGATGCCAAGGCAAATAAAAATCACCCAGGAGCAGAAGCTCAAAGAAACAAGGACTTTCCTCCAGAGTCAACAGAGAGCGCTTTCCCCAAGAGCCAGCACCCTCAGTGCAGACTTCTAGCCTCCTAAGCTGTGAGAAAATAAATTTATGTTTGTTAAAGCCACCCAATTTTGGTATTTCTGTTATAGCAGCACTAGATTACTAAGACAGCATTAATGATCAAGAAAAGTTCAAGGAGAAGTATACAGAGAAAACATATAATGAAGACCATAAAGACAAGAAAGACTGAAGATCATGTCAACTCTTACATTGTTCCTATCTGCATGTTCTTAACATTGATGGGTGTGATGGTTTAAGACTGTGTGTCAACTTGGCTGGGCCATGATTCTTAGAGTTTTGGCAGTCATATAATGTTGTAATCACTTCCCTGTTGAGATTTGATACGTGATCACCCTCATGATGGGATGTGTTGTGAGTAGCCAATCAGTTGAAAGGGAGTTTCCTTGGGCGTGTGGCCTGCATCGAATATAAACAACATTCTGGCAAGACTCAGCAGCTTTTTGCTTGCACTGGATCCTGCAGCTGGCTCCTGTTCATCTGACGTCTGGCTCTTGGGACTTGAGCTAGCAGCTTACCTGTGGCCTTGCCTGCCAATCTTGGGATCCATTGATCTTCGCAGCCTGTGAGCAAGAGCCCTGCTCTCTGACCTGCCAATCTTGGGTTCGTCAGCCCCTGTGGCAGAAGAAGCCACTATCCTGACCCACAGACTTGGGATGTTCCAGCCTCTACAACCATATGAACCATTTCCTTGATAGAAATCTCTATATACACATATTTATACGCTTTACTGGTATTGCTTCTCTATAGAACCTAGCCTAAGGGCTATAGAAATTTCAAAATATAGATCATTATTTTTAAACACGTAATTACAAATCAACTTGCAGAATTTAGATTTGTCTGGTGTATTTGTGTACATCATCTCTTATATGCCTTCCAGAAACCACAACTGGAAGAAACTGGAAATACCTTCTGCAAAGCTGAAAGTACCTAGGCTGAGGTGAATTGAAAGTTTTGGGTTTTTTTTTTTTTATGTCATCGCATATAAACTTACACACATCCAAATGTTGCATACGTGTGTGTGGGCAAGCTCAGTCTTAAAGAATATTCCAGTCTACAGCACCATCTCATATCTCCGAACTGCTGTTCCAATTGCACTCTTTCACTCACCATGTAACTCTTATGTATATGCTACCTTTGGCTGATTTTAAGTTTCATGCAAGTGTGTCCCTTCCTTCAAAGAGTTTCAAATCTATCTGAGACGACTCAAAAAATGCTCTTGTTCTTTTGAAATTGCACAGAGTCTTCTGTGCAGTGTTTTGCACATAGGAGGGATGCTATAGGTATTTCCTGATTTGCATATTATATGCAGTGTATTAGCTATGTGTCTGTTAGGAGTCAAGGAACCAGTAAATATGGCCATTATTCATCCCCTCATTCTCCAAGTCAGAACCAGTTGAGAGACACAGAGTAGTATAGATGAAGATGAAAACGTCAACTTTATTACCAATTAAAGCCATTTTAGAAGATGTGGCTTAGATGGTCAGCTCAATTGGCTTCCTAACGCCTCCACAGCATTCAGCAGAACAGAATGCACCTGTCTTAGTTCTCTAGTGCTGCTGTAACAAATACCATAAGTAGGTGGCTTTAAAGAACAGAAATGCATTATTTCATAGTCTTGTAGGCTAGAAGTCTGAATTCAGGGTGTTAGCTGGGTCATGTTTTCTCTGTCTGCTCTAGGGGAAGATCCTTCCTTGTCTCTTCCAGTTTCTGGGCATGTTATGGCTTGTAGGTGCATCTTCACATGGTGTCTTTCTTCCCCAGTGTGACCCTGTCTCTTCTTCCTTTTATAAGACACGACTCAGATGAGATCAGGATCCACCATGACCTCATTGACTTAACTGATCACATCTTCAGAAAAAGACCTCATTTCCAAACAAGGTCAGATTCTCAGGTACAGAGATTAGGATTTGTTATGGATTGAATTGTGTCCCCCAAAAATGTGTGTCAACTTGGCTAGACCATGATTCTCAGTACTGTGTGGTTGTCCATCATTTTGTGATCTGATATGATTATCCTATGTACTATAAATCCTAACCCCTGTAATGTTAATGAGGCAGGATTAGAAGCAGTTACGTTAATGAGGCAGGTCTCAATCTACACGGTTAGGTTGTATCTTGAGTCAATCTCTTTTGAGACATAAAAGAGAAAATTGAGCAGAAAGGAAAGGGACCTCCTATCACCAAAAATGAAGAACCCGGAGGGAAGTGCATCCTTTGGACTGAGGGCCCCTGGGCTCAGAAGCTCCTGGACCAGGGGAAGATTGATGGCAAGGACCTTCCTCCAGAGCTGACAGAGACAGAAAGCCTTCCCCTGGAGCTGGCACACTGAATTCAGACATCTAGCCTCCTAGACTGTGAGAGAAAAAATTTCTCTTTGTTAAAGCCATCCTCTTATGGTATTTCTGGTACAGCAGCACTAGATAACTAAGACAGGACTTCAACATATGTTTTGGGGGAACACAGTTCAATCCATAACAGCACCTTTGTGGGCAGAGAGAATATGAAAAGGGCAAGACCCAAAGGGACCAGCCAGACTTGCACAGCTCCTTTTCCCAATATCACTGAGCAGACAAAGCATTCCTTCTCCCATGGGAGGAGTTAGTAAGGAACTCAAAAAGAAAAGGGTTATATTTCATCTCCTGGAGATTGGGAGCTCCTTCCTCTCTGAGAAGAGAAGTAGGGCATCTTCACTTTTAAATTCCACAGATGCCTGATATTTTCTTCTGGAAGTTAATCTATTGTCCTGTGAGGATCAGTTATATTTATTATGTGCCAAACCCAACACCCAACACATAATTCAAGATAGCCCTCCTTGTAAATTCTATGTATAGGATTTATATATCCCAGATGGGTGGAGCTTTTGATCTTTAGAACTGAACAGCTTTTTATAATTCATGAAATGCCCTGCCACGCACGGGGCTCTGTTCCTTGTGTTTCCTGCGGAGCCTCCTATGGGCTGGGAGATTACAAGGCAAAGACGGTAAAATAAATATTAAGCTTGAGGAATTTGTTCTAAGGATGTTGAAAAGTGTTTTTGGATATATGTGACTTCTTCCATAAGAATGTTCTCTCTGGCTCTTTTTAACTAAATAAGTTTTTAAGTTTAGGAAAGTTCTGTCTTTAAAATGGCTTGGAAGTAACAAAAATGTGTACTAATACGACATGCAGAGACACTATATTAAGCGAATCAAGATTCCTAATTATTAGTCTTAGGTCATTGACCCATCTAAGACACTAAAGACAATACATAATTAGAGTTCTTGACAGTCAGAAGTGTATGCAATTATGGGCTTACAAAGAATGTTTTACTAGAAAGTTAAATAAGACTAGCTGCTATAGTAGATAACTCCTACATCTCAATGGCTTTGTCCCAATAAACGTTTGGTTATAGCTCATGGCACTGGCCAGTAGGGATCAGAGGAGGGTTTGCTCCTCATTTAGGGTCCCAGGGTCCTTCCATCTTGAGCTTTCACTTTCCTTAAGGTCCATGAAATTCTTTTCATTCAGCCCAAGAATGAGAAAAGAGAGTGAGGTTTGTGGGCAAGGATGTTTTGTCCTGTTTTGTTTCCAATGAGGCAGGCCTAGAAATGGCACACACATCACTTCTGCTCATACCCCATTAGCCAGAACTCAGCCACATGTCACACCTGCCTGCAAAGGATGCTGGGACATGTAGCATAGCAGCGTGCCCAGAAAGAACAGAACATGGGGGAATGGGTAATCACAAGTAATCTTTTGCCACAAGTGTTCAAAGCAATGACTACCAGCAGGCTATACAGGAACTCTGTATACTACCTTTGCAACTTTTCTGTAAATTTAAAAATGTTCTAAAATAGTTAGTTAATTTTTAAAAAACTATTTTTAAAAAAAAACTGGGACCAATTTCAAGGATACTGAACTTCCTGAAATATCTTCCCTCCCACTGTTTTTCAGGAGAAACCTGGTGAAACTGAAAGGCTGAAAGCTTCAACTTTGAGGGAGGTTTTCAGTCTGTCTGAGGCTTGGTTTTCCTGTTGATTAAAATGGGAATAATACATTGACCTCAAATGTTTGTTGCATAGATTTAGATATTATGTCTGAAAACCTGTAGGCAATTCAGGCAGCTAGCCGGCTCTCGATTAAAGCATATTAATCATTTACATGCTTCAAAGGAAAATGAAATATTTAAACCACAAACAACCCAATAAAAAGTGAAAAGTGGTCAAAGACTTGAACACTTCACAAAAGAAGATATTGAAATGGCCAGTAAGCATGTAACAGGTGCTCAACATCATTAAGTCACCAGGGAAATGCAAAGTAAAAGCACAAGATACACTTTCCAGAATGGCTAAAAGTAAAACTGATTCTACTAAGTGTTAGCAAGGATGTGGAACAACTAGAACTCTCATATATTGTTGGTGTGAGTTTAAAATTATACAGTCACTTTGAAAATAAATCAGAATTCTTGAATAAGTTTAAATGTACACCTACTCTATGACTTAGAAAAACTCTCCTAAATATATACGCAAGAGACACAAATGCATATGTTCACAAAAATACCTGTACAAAAATAGTAGCTTTATTCTGTCCGGGCAGTGCTGCATGGCTTGGAACCTACCCCCATGGCTTGCGCACACACGCAGAGGGATCCCTGGGGGCATTTCTTTTTCCGTGGGTTTTTCTTTTTTTTTTCCTGTTTTTTTGGGGGCTTTTCTTGTTCTTTTTTTTTTTTTTATTTGTTTTGTTTTCTTTTCCCTCTTTTTCCCTTTTTGTCATTCATCATTACTCAGTTTCTCGTCTCTCTATACCTTCCCTCTCTTTCTGTTCCCTGAATACCTGGTGCTGAATACCTCTATGCCTTTTAGCCAGGCTGTACTGCAACAAGTGAGAACAACTTCCCCAGACTTCATAGCCTCATAGGTGGGATCCCGGGAAACTTTGCTGTTGTTTTCCCTTTCTGATTTTTATTTATTCATTCCTTTCTTTTTTTTTTCTCTCTTCTTCCCATTTTTGTTTTTCTCCATTTCACAGTCTCGCATCTCTCCATTCCAACAGCAAACTCCCCTAGCATTCTTTTTTGTTTGTTTGTATGTTTTTGGCTCCTGTTCCTCTCTCCTCTCTCCCATATCTATCTTAGCTCCACACATAACAATCTTCCCCCTACATCCTGCCTACCTGCACTGTGCACTTAACATCACACCACCTAGCAGCACAGGCAGGGCCTACTGGAACCTGCCCTGCACTGATTACCGACCCGCCTTGGTGGCTGTAGTAAGTACCACAAACAACACGTCCCAATAACTCCTCTTCAGCTAGACCTGCCCTGCTGTACCATATCTGAGCAACTGACACTGCCAATTGGAAAAGGAGGCGAAAAGTATTATGCCCACAGACAAGCAAACAACAAAGAACACACAGTCCACCTGCTCAGACATAGTCAAATTTAAAAAAAAAAAAGGGAGGAAACAAACAAATCTACAATCAATAACCGAGAAAAATAACTATTGAATGCCCCAAAGACAGCAGACAATATCAAAACAGTTACAAAAAAACGGACAGGATGGTTCCAGTAGGCGTCAAAAATAAAACACCAGATGACTCTCCTGTGGAAGAAAATGCACTAGAACTACCTGATATGGAATACAAATCTCTAATACTCAGAATT
>NW_004444018.1:8197375-8226636 GCF_000243295.1 Trichechus manatus latirostris
TTTGGCTATGTATATTTTCACCAAAAAGAAAAAAAAAAGGTCAAGAAGGGAGAGGGTTGACATGTTGTGGGGTTGTTAACCAATGTCATAAAACAATATGTGTACTACTGTTTCGTCAGAAACTATTTGTTCTGTAAGCCTTCACCTGAAGTACAATTAAAAAAAAAATAGTAGCTTTATTCATAATAGCCAAAAATTGGAAACAGCTCAGTTGTCCATCAGTAGGAAGATGGATAAATAAATTGTGGTATAGCCACACAATGGAATAGTACTGAGCAATAAAAAAGAACAGACTACTACTATACATCAAACACAGATGAAACTCAAGAGAAAATATGTGAGTGATAAGAAGCATAAACCAAAGAACATACACGTATGACTCCATTTGTGCAAAGATCTGTAACATAAAAATGAATCAATAGTGACAGAAATCAGGTCAGTGGTTACCTGTAGTTGGGGTTGTTTGATAGGAAGTGACTGGATAACCTTCTGGGATGAAGGAAATGTTTTATATTTTAATCAGAGTATATTATATTTGTCAACATTGATTGTGCTGAACACTTAAGATTTATGCATTGTACTGAATATAATAAAGTACTGTTAACATAAAAAAAAAAAGGAAATGGAGCTAATGGAAAGCGAGCAGACACGATTTCATTATTTTTGCCTTGGAAATAAGAGGGTGGGTGGTGCATATATGCTAATTGTCTGCATCTGCATCTAGCCTGCTGCCTTTAAAGCCACCCAGGTGCAAAGCCCTGGAAAATTATCTCTAGTCAATGTCCCCCGAAGACAGCCCTACAAATAGTCCTGCCCAGTATATATTCTGCAGATCAACATATTCCATATTACAGTTTTTAAAAAATAGCCTCTAACCCAGACAGGTCCTGGATCATATTTTTCTTAAGTTATATAAAGCTTATGAAAACTGAAAACAGGAACTAAAGCACATTGAAAGCATTGCAGAAAAAAAGCCAAAATAGACTGAAATGCAAATGAAGGCTATGAGAAACAGAAGATGCATATATATTTTTTTTAAGTTCCAAAATTTTGCCAGCCAAAAGTCGGCTGAGGAGGAAATGAGAATCCTAGGACAGAATGGTAATCAAAGGCAAGGAAAACACAGAACATTCAAAGTATCATGCATAAGAATGTAGGGAAGAAGTTAAATAAATTTGCATATTAACTTACAGCTGGCAACCAGTTAAAATGGGATTTTAATGACTCCTGTCTTAAGGCTTACGTCTTATACATGACCAGGAATTGAATCAAACTTGCATTCAGAATCCTATTAAGTGACTGGAGCAGATTTTATTCCTTCACTTTTAGGTTTTAGGACTTAAGTTTTGATGTGATAGAAACAACACCCTGTTAATAAACTTTGCATTTTCTTCTAATAACTGAGGGGATTTTAGTTTCTTTAGCCATTTGCACAATGCATATGTTCAGTAGCTACCATTTCACTCTCACTAGGATGGCTAAGATTAAAAAAAAAAAACAGAAAACAACAAAAGTTGGCGAGGATGTGGGGAAACTGGAACCCTTACCCATTGCTGGAGGGAATGCAAAATGGTACAGCTGATGTGGAAAACAGTGTGATAGTTCCTCAAAAAACTAAAAATAGAACTACCTTATAACCCAGCAATTCTACTCCTAAGTATATACCCAAAAGACTTGAAAGCAGAGACTTGTACACCGATGTTTGTTGCAGCACTATTCACAACAGCCAAAAGGTGGAAACAACCTAAATGCCCATCAACAGATGAATGGATAAACAAAATGTGGTACATACAACGGAATACTACACAACCAATAGCAGAAATGAAGTCTTGACACATACCACAATACGGATGGAGCTGGAAGACATTATGCTGAGATAAATGTCAATCACAAAAGGAAAAATATTGTGTGACCTCTCTTTTATAAAAAGACAAGAAAAGATGAAGTATAGAGACCAAAGTTTCTTAGTGGTTACCAGGGGCAGAAGAGAGGGAGAAGGGAGGAGAGGGGGGAGGGTTTAACAGTGATGGAAATATAGTGTTAAGGGTAGAGTTGCACAGCCAGTTATTGTAATTGCTGCCAACAAGTTGAACACCTGTAAAAAGGTGAATTGGCAAAAGTTGTGTGACAGATATATTTACAACAATGACAAAGAAAAAGAAATAGTAGTTAGGCTGATTAAGTACAACCAAAAATCTCATGGGATTTGATTTCTTGGTTTGGAGGTTTAGGGTTATGGTTTCATGGGACATCCCAGTTCACTGGCCTAAAAACATGTTTAGTGCTTCTGTTCTACCTCCTAGTTCGATGCATAGTGCCTGGGGTCTTAAATGTTTGCAAGTGGTCATCCAAGTCTCAACAGGAATAGGAGGAGGATAGGAATTCGTGGCTAACTGCCTCATGAACAACTTCCTCCTTTGCCATGAGATCAGAAGAACTGTATGGTTCCCAGCTACCATTACTAAACATTTTGATCAAAGATGCCATAGAAGAATCCTGATCAAAAGGAGGAAAATGCAGAACAGAATTTCAAATTCTCATGAACTCCAGACTTCCTGGAGCCATGAGGGTTGCATGAACCCCTAAAACTATAGTCCTGAGATAACCTTTAAACCTTAAGCCAAAAATATCCCCTGGAGTCTTCTTAAAACCAAACAATGGTTTAGCTTAACTGGTAAAAAAAATATCTTGCCTTGAGCATTATGCTCTTTTAAGAACTGTCTATATGGGATCAAATCGACAACAGTAACTCCAAAGATTAGATAGGAAACTTAGTGGGCAGTGAATTTATGTTAATGGAGGAGGAACAACTCAGAAAAGGAGGGTGAGAGTGGTTACACAACTCAAAGAAAGTAATCAGTGTCATTAAATGGGACATGTAGAAACTGCTGAATTGGTGTGTGTTTTGCTGTGTATATTCTCAACAATAACAACAAAATGAATAAAATTATATATAAAAGAGTTCATAGCTTCTAAAATAAGAATAAATCGTGAATACACACATAATGTCTTTGTATAAATAAGTGTATTTCTAACTGCTATTTATGAATTGTGCCCATTATAGTATGACTTACCAATGTTTGTGAATTTATCTGTTTCTCCCAATATTTTGATTTTTATATACTTCAAATCTGCATTGCTAGAAACATAAAGATTTATAATGATTACATCTTCTCTGAGCACTGTAAATTTTACCAAATATAAATTTTCACGTTTAATGTTTTTCACCCTGGACTTTATTTATACGAGCTATCAACATTGTTATGCTTGACTTTCTTTTGGCAAGTGTTTGCCATTCTTTTACTTTTAATATTTCAAAGTTGTTTCATTTTAGGTGCATTTCTGTTAAACAGTATGTTGTTGTTAGCTGCCATTGAGTTGGTTGCCAACTCACGGCGACCCCAGGCACAACAGAAAAAAACGCTGCCTGGTCCTGCATCATTCCCACGATTGGCTGCAGATTGGACCATTGTGATCCACAGGGTTTTCAGCGGCTGATTTTCAGAAGTAAATCACCAGGCCTTTCTTCCTAGTTCATCTTAGTCTAGAAGCTCCACTAAAACCTGTTCAGCATTGTAGCAATATGCAAGCCTCCACTGACAGATGAGCGGTGGTTGTGCATGGGGTATATTAGCTGGGAATCGAACCTGGGACTCTGGCAGGTAAGAATCCTACCACTGAACTACCAATGTCTTATTAAATCAAAAAACCTATAGCTGTCAATTCCATTCTGACTCATAGAGACACTATAGGACAGAGTAGAACTTCCCCGTAGGATTTCTAAGGCTGTAAATCTTTACGGAAGCAGACTGTCACATTTTTCTCCTGTGGAGCAGCTGGTGGGTTCAAACCACCAACCTTTTGATTAGTAGTCGAGCACTTTAACCACTGAGCCACCGGGGCTCTTTGCTATAGGGCTGTATTTCACTGGTGGTGGTGATGGGATTTTGTTGTTGGTTGGTTTGGTTTGGGCTTTTTGTTTTATCCAAGCGAATGGGGTTCCTTGTCCTCCACCCTTATGGTGGTAACTTCCTCCTGCCCCCTATACAAACAGCAACTTCCACGGTCATGTCCTGGACCTTGCCATTACCTGTGACTGCACCACTTTTCAACATCTCACATTTAAGCATTTCACTCTGTCTCTGACCACCACCTCCTGTCTTTTCAGCCCTCCTCTCTTAGTATTCATATTCAACAATACCTCCCTCCATCTAGGACCTCACAACAGTTGAACACACTGTTTTGTCACTTCCTGCCCTATCCAGTCTAGATCCACAGCTTGTCCCAATTGTTCTGTGCACATATTCGCAACTCTGCTGCCCACTCTTCTTTCCAGTCTGCCACATCATCACTTGACAAATCCAGCCCTGGTTAAACCCAACTTTCTGCTTACTCTTCACCTGCACCCAAGCAGCTTAATATGAATGGAGACAATCACACATCTACACTGGCTGATCTCATTTTAAATTTATGACCACATATCTCAAGTAGGTCCTTAGCTCTGAGTGGACCAGTATGCCACCATATTTTCCTGATGGATACACTCTCTGAGAAGACCGCTGGTCATCTTCTCTCCTCTCAACCTTCCAACCCTGCCTTCTCATTCTCAGATGATGACCTCAATTGATATTTCGCTGCCAAAATAGAGGCAAACTGAAGAGAGCTACCCAATCTTCCCCTTTCCAAATCCACCAAAAGACGTTACATGACTCTCCCTCTACATTGACCACTCTCCTGGTACAGTGGATGGACTGTCTGCTTCCAACTAAATCTAACCCCTCCCCCTTGGTCACTGAATCCCATCTTATCCACTCAGCCATCTCCCTGCAGTAATTATCTGCTGTCTCCTGATTCATCAGTTTCTCTCTCTCTACTGGACCACTCCCATCAGCATAAGATCAAAAATGCTCTAGTTATATCTGGTCTTTTAAAAAAAAAAAACACCTCTCTCTAGACCTCATATCCCACTTCAGCTTGGCTCTCCTTTATAGCAAAACTTCATAGGGAAAAAAAAAGTTGACTATTATTATCTCTTGTTTACTTATCTTACATTCTCTCTTAAATGCATTCATATCAAACTTTAAGTACCCACCCCCTGCTGAATCCATTCATGTCCAAGTCACCAGTGACGTTCATCAGACCAAATCCTATGGTCAATTTACAGTCCTCACCTTATTCAAACTCACACTTGACATAGTTTATCATGCCTTTCTTCTTGAAATGCTTTCTTCGCTGGTCCTCAGGAACAGTACCCTCTTGGCTTTCTTCCTATTACACTGACAGCTTTACTCTGTTTTCTTTGCTGGATAGTCCTCATATTCCATGTTGGAATACTCCAGGTCTCGATCCCTTTTTTCCTTTTTCTTTATATAATCACTCCCTAAGGAATGTCATCAAATTCCTTACTTTGAAATTTGCATGCTGATGATGACCGCATTTATATTTCCAGTCTTGGTCTGCTACATGAGTTCCAGAATACGTATTTACCATAGCCACTTGGATATATAGGCATTAATCTTAACATGGACAAGATACAACTCTTGATTTCCCACCCCTTTCAAGCCTAAACCTATTTCTCTCCCAGTTTTCTGTATCTTCATAACTGACACTACCATTTACCTTATCTGTCAGGCTGAAAAAAGGAGTCACCCTTGACTCTTGTCTTTTCCTCACACCCCACAACCAATCCATCAATACACTGTGTTAGCTCTGCCTCCATAATGTATCTTGATTTTCAATATCAAGTGTTGGTAATGATGTGAAGGGACTGGGACTCCCATATACTGCTTGAGGGATATAAATTGGTTACGTAAATGTATAACCTATGGCCAAGCAATTCTCTTGGAATTGAATGCTTACATTCACCAAAAGACATTTATAGGAATGTTCATACCAGCATTGTACACAATAGCCAAAAAGAATTCGCATGCCCATACACAGTAAAATGCATAAAGAAATTATAGCATAGTCACCCAGTAGTTTATTACAAAGCAACAAAAAAGAACAAGCCACACTGTTCTACAATGATGTAGATGAAACTCACAGACATAATGCTGAGCATAAAAAGCCAGACACAAGAAGAATATATATTGTATGTTCAATTTTTATTCAAAAACAGACAAAACTAATCTATAGTTGACAAAGATCAAAATAGTGGTTACCTTTGGAAGGATATGAACTGGGAAGGGTTACCAGGTAGCCTTCTCAGATGACAGAAATATTCTATATCTTAATCTGGTTGTTGTTACAAGGTGTATACATATGGAAAAAGTCATCAAGTTGTGAACCTAAAGTACCCGCACTTTATTATATGTAAATTATACCTCAATGTAAAAGAAAAAAAAATCATATTGTATCTGTTTACTCCCACACCCTGTTGCCTGAATATATTTGTCCCTTCTGGGGTCAACTGTCGTTTTTTAAATTTTTTTAATGCTGCTAGTTTTCCACACATGCCTGGTAAGCCTTGACTGTCTCCTCATTTTTATGAATGGAAGAATTGCTTGATTAGTATTATTGGTTAGCATCAGTTTTCTCTACAGTAGAATAGGTCTGAATCTCTAACTGTCCTCTCTCCTTACTGAAGTCACTGACCAGTCCCTATATATGTGATTGGGCTGCCTCGCCTTTGAATGCATGAGTTGGGAGCAATGAAGGATCGGGGAGGAACCCACCCCTACCTCTTCTCCTCTGCCTACCAGCTGCCAAAACAAAAGGGGCTTCCTCTGGTAGTAGGGCTTCTTCCCTCCAGTGCAGAGCACCACCCCCTCCCCACATCTGTGGTATTGGTCTGTAGTTACCTCGAGCTCTGCCAGGCTCCAAGAACTTCTCCAAGAACTTTCTTTGAAGGGCAGTTCCTAGAAGCAAAACCACTATACAGATTACTTGTTGGCATAGATGGCAGATGAGGAGCACCCAGTATGCCCAGCTCTTCCAAATGCAGCTTTTACTTAATTTTCCTGACAATTGCCCCACAGGTTCTTGATGCCTGTGGACTTTGAACTTGGAGTATAACTGAAATCACTAGAGCCTCCACAGTGATTTTCTCCTAAATGTGATGTTTTCTACTCCCTGGTTTCTCTGAAAATCTAACCATATATTCTCTTATATTCTAGGAATATATCTATTTTTCTGGATTCCTGGTGATGAAATTTCTTGTATCCAAGGAATTTTCCAGCAACTTCTTCTATCATTTCAAGGGCTAGAAGGGTGGTAGATATATATGTTCAACCCACTCTCTCAATCCAATCTTCTATCTAAGTTATATGATAGCTAATAATATACTCAGGATCCCCGGGTATTGCAAACAGTAATGCACTTGGGTGCTAACCAAAAGTTGATGGTTAGACTCCACCTGGAGGCACATCAGAAGAAAGGCCTGGTGATCTACTTTCAAAAATTCCATCATTGAAAATCCCATGAAACACAGTTCTACTCTGACACACATGGGGTCACCATGAGTGGGAGTCAACTCTACAGTAATTGGAATGATATACTCAGAACAAACCAAATGCTTTTTCATGTTAGTTAAAGAGGATGGGCAAATACTAAGCAGGCAGGCTGAATCAGATAATGAGGCTGGCTAGGGGATTCGCTTCATCCTCTGAAGCCCTTTTGGTAAGAGAATCAAAAAAAAAAAAAAAAAAAATCAGTCTAGAAAAAGACTGGTAAAAACCCAGTATTGATTCCCATGAGCCAACCTTCTATAATAGCAAAAGCTGCCCTATTGCCCCCAGGGAAAAAAGAAAAGTAACTAGGCCTCTGAAGAAAAATAGAGCAGAAAAACATTACCCAGTCACGCTAAGAAAGTTGTTCTTTTAAATGATTAGTCCCTGGAATAAACATTAAATTTTAAAGGTCTTATTATTTTACTTGGTTTCACTGCCTCCAAATATATCTGCTAAATACATCGACTGCAGACTACATTATTGCAGGCCTAATGGAATTCTGGCATCGAAAACCTGATTTGTTTCTAGTCCTTACCTTATAAAACTTCACGTCTATCAGATCCCTAAATGGACAGTCATTACAAGTCATTACAATGTCAGGCATTTCTACCCCAAAGGCCTAGAAAGTGGCAAAGCCCACTTCTTAATTCCATGATGGCCAGTGTTTTATAAGCCGAGTTCAAGGATATAATTGGACTGAGAACCTCCAGTTCTGCTGAAGGCCTTTTTGAAACCGCGCTTGTAATTCTTGGTTCGGGAAGGCAGGCCTCAAAACTGATGAGCCTTTTTAGCAGCAAGGAGGAAAACTGATTAACCAACTCAGAGCAGAAGGGAAGCTCTTCAGAGCAGGACAGAATCTGAGAGGCATTTCCTACAGTCCTTAAGTGCATGGAGTCAGACTTTGTCAGAGGGGCCTCCACACAGAAAAGCATTTCAGAACACCCTTCTCCAGCACAGCAAGTTGCTGGGATGAGGTTGGTATGGTTAACACAAGCTACAGAAATGCTAAATTGCAGCGAAATTAAAAAGGGCAATGGGTTTGAAATGAGTTGGTGGGCGCGGGTCTATTTCCTGGCAGAGTCTAATGAAGACCACTGGGAATCATAATTGTTGTTGTTAGCTGCTGTCCAGTCAATTCCCACTCATGGTGATTTTGTGTGTGCAGAGTAGACCTGTGCTCCACAGGGTTTTCAAGGCTGTGACCTCTCAGAAGCAGATCGCTAGGCCTTTCTAAGGTACCTCTGGCTGGGTTCAAACTGCTTACATTTCAGCTGGTAGTCGAGAACTTAACTGTCTGTGCCAACCAGGGAGCCATGGTATAATCAGCTTTGGAGTTAGACCTGGTGTACTTACTAGACACGTGACCTCGGGCAAGATACCTCATTTCTCTGAGCTTCAGTAAAATGGAGATAACAGCACTTACCTTGCAAGGCTGTTCAACCAAATCAAAGATCCCTACCAAAGGAAATCAGGCTTCATTAATCTTATGCTGATAATTTGACCCTTTCCAAGGATTCATCCAAATTTCTTGCCACTTTTTCCTGTGCCATTGTCACAAGGTGACAATATTGTAGATGCTCAGGAAATATTTATTATCATGGTTTAATTCGACAGTATCCTCAACCCTAATGACACTCCCATTGTCACTCCAAGGCACAGCAGACCCTCAACAGCCTGCAGAAAGACTAGACTGATCAAAGAGCTTCCAAAATCATTCCAGATATGGGAAGTCAAGGCAGAGAGGTGGGGAACATTGCAGTAAACAAGAGGATCACTCTCTAGGTATGAAGTGCTGTCTAGCAATTAATGTCCTGGGCATGTGGACAAGGGTTAACACCCTCCTGGGTTCCAATCACTTCTCTAGGAAATTCCCCAAAGTCCCACTTTAATTCAGAGTTCTCAAAACTCCCTAGAAGGCCTAAGAGTTTCTAAAATTATTCCAGGATTTGGAAGTGTAATTTTTGATCACCCCACTGGTCAACAACTCACTCTTGGTTCTACTAGTCTGGTGGACATCTTAACCTTGGGGTCTTCTTTTTTCTGAGATTTGGGAGTAAATGAACAGGTTGGGGGGAGGCATATCTTCACATTTCAACCTATAATAGCCGACACACACACAAAAAAAAAAAAACATGTTGCCTTTGAGTCGATTCCAGCTCATAGTGACCCTATAGGACAGAGTAGAACTGCCCCATAGGGTTTCCAAGGAGCGGCTGGTGGATTTGAACTGCCAACCTTCGGGTTAATAGCCGAGCTCTTAACCACTGTGCCACCTGGGCTCCAGCAGATACGTGGCACCATCAAATTCACTCATTCTAATCTTATCTGTTTATAACAAAATTGCTGCAGATGGCCAAAGACTATCGTTATGGAGGTCACTGAGGGATCCAAGCAAGGTTGCTTCTCTTTGCCTGAGTTCAGCTTAAATGAAAACTAGAGCCTTGATTTCTTTCAGATGCTAGTCATGGTAAGTTAGACAATTTATGGAGACACGTAACTTTTGGCCAAAATCTTTTACTCCATCATAGAAACGGATGTTTGAGATCCAAGTGAAGATGAAGTGGAAAGCCAAGCACAGGTTCTCATCAAAAAAAAAACAGTTGACGTCAAGTAAACTCTAACCCATGGCAACCCCATGAGTGTCAGAGAACTGTGATCCAAAGGGTTTTCAATGACTGATTTTTCAGATGTAGACCATCAGGCCTTTCTTCTGAGGAGTCTCTGGGTGGACTCGAACCGCCACCCTTTTAGTTAACAGCCAGGCTTGCTAACCATTTGCACCACTCAGTGATTCCAATCATTTGAATGCTGTTGTCATTCGTTGCATTTGGGTCAGCCACAACTCATTGCGACTTTATGTATAATAGAACGAAATGTTGCCCAGTCCTGAGCCATCTTCATCATGGTTGGTATGTTTGAGTCCATTATTGCAGCTCTTGTGTCAATCCATCTCATTCAGGGTTTTCCTCATTTTCACTGACTTCTACTTTACCAGACAGATTATCCTTTTCTAGAAATTGGTTTTTCTTGATCATTTAAATACCTGCTGCCATCCAGTCGATTCCAACCCATAGTGACCCTAAAGGACAGAGTAGAACTTCCCCATAGGGTTTCCAAGAAGCGGCTGGTAGATTTGAACTGCCGACCTTTTGGGTTGCAGCCGTATCACTTAACCATTGCACCACCAGGGCTTCTAGCATTTGAATAGCAAGTGTGAATCCTACTGCTTGTAAGCTGAGCCCCAGGGGTGAGCTGCAGCAAACCTCTGAGAGCCTTCATGAAGCTGGGCCTGGATCCCACCTGGCCTGGGTTCCAGGTCGACTGTCAGTGCCATTAAACTGGAGCTGATGAGAATCTAGGAGTTCCTGGATGGTGCAAAGAGTTAACATAGTCAGCTGCTAACCAAAAGGCTGGAGGTTTAAGTCCACCCAGAGGCACCTCACAAGAAAGGCCTAGCGATCTACTTCTAAAAAATCAGCCATTGAAAACACTGTGGATCAGTTTTACTCTAACACACACGGGAGCACCATAAATCGGAATCCACTTGTCGGTAACTGGTAAAAAATCAAATAATCAGAAAGTGGGGCTCACCTTCATCCCCTAAAAACAGACTATGGAAGGATTCTGGTCCACCAGTCTCATGGATTGAAAGAGTAGCTCAGCAGCTGCCAAATATCAGCTGGAGGACCGAGATCTCTCATTGACAAAGTTTACCCCAGCCTGCCTTCAAATAAGAAAGGCAGGAAAATATAGAGTACTGCACAGAGCTAAATTTACACTACTCAAAAGACTTTAAAATATATATAAAGTGCTGTTTCTTTTCTGAGAGTGCTAACATCAGATAGTGGTTATGGTTTCTTAATGTCTTTACTTGTTAAAACAAAAAGTTGGCAGTCCTATGTTATATATCCCCTCTTTTTCTTTTTAATTTTTATTGGTCCTTAAAATGCAGAAATCTGGAACATCTGGAGAAAGAAAAATAGCATGATGTCTGTGCTGTGAACCAGCTGTGGGCTTTTAAGAAAATCACTCAAATTCTTGGGCCTTTAGTTTCTTCATCAGGAAATGGGGGAGGGGAAGAGGTGCACCCACCAAAGGTGGACTTGCTTGCTGCATGAAAATTCCAGCGGTGGGTGAGGGGAGCTCCTGTGTGCTGTGCATGTAATAAATAAAAGTAATGAGTTTAAAAAAAAACTGTTTTTACTGATGGAAATTAGGTAAGTAACTTTCAGATATCCATAATATTCAATAAATCTAGATAAGGAATTTTTCACAATATATAAACGTTGGCATTTTTTTCTTACTCTCCTTCCTTCCCTCCCAGCTGGTCCTGTTTTGCTTCCTAAATGTGAAAAGTGGAGAGAGACAGTGGCAGCAACAGGCGCCTGAGTCCTGAGGTGAAGCCCTGTCGTATCCTTCCTGGAGTCCTACTCTCTCGCCTGATTTTCACATGCAGAGCGCGTGATTAATCAGCCCCAGCTCACTGGCCAACTCTCCTCTGCTGCAGTTAAAAGCCCATAAATCTAAAGAGGTAAAAGGACAAAAGGCAGCCAACAACTCCTCTTTAAAATAGCAGGGAGTGTTGAGGTAAGATCTCTGGGAATACTTATGGAAACAAGCCTGGCCTCCACTTTTGGTTTCAATCAACTAGCTAGAGATTCATAATCCAAAATTGGCTCCTAAAAGTGTGCTTGGTGCATACCTCAGATTTTCGATTCCTTGAGTCCCAGAGCTGGGGTTCACTGTGAAGTTGAATGTCCTTTAAGTCTCCAAGGCTGTAGAATCTTCAGACAGAGCCTTCCTTGGAAACAACGTACAATGGATTCAAATCCTGACGATGGGTTCAAATTCCAGCCTTGCCACTAAGCAGGTCTCAAAACCTTTTGGTCTTAGAAACTTTTTACACTTTTAAAATTATTGAGGACCCCAAAGAATTTTTGCTCATAAGGGTTATGTCTATTTACATTAATTAGTATTTGGCATTTGACATTAAAACTAAAAGAAGTCTAATGCATAAAAAACACAAGCACACATTTCATTGGCTGTCAGAGCAACGACATCATCACACTTCGTGTAGCCACTGGAAAACTCCACTGTACACTCTGAGAGAATGAAAGTGAAACAGGCAAATAATAGCTTAGTATTATTATGAAAATAGCTTTGACCTCGCAGACCTTAGATCACACATTGAGAACCATAGGTCTAGTATATTCTTCTCTTTTCAGGTAGCAGTATACTTTAAAATGCCTCCACACTGTGACCATCCAGCAGCTCATTTAGATTCCATTATATGAAGAAGCCAAGTCTTCTTTTAATAAGCTATTCACACTTTGATGCTAAGAGTTCTCCTTTATATCATAACCTGTGTAATTAGATATCATTTCTTCTAAGTCTCTTATGAATAGAAGTGGAAAATGTCCAATAGCAATAATAATTGTTAACATTCACTGGGCAGCAATGTGCCAGGCACAGGGCCAGGAGCTTAAAATTAAATTAACCTACCTTCGTTCTTACAATCACTCTGCAAGGTACCCATCATTATCTCAATTTTCAAGTGAAGAAACAGAAAAGTTAAATAACTTATTCAAATCTTATTAGTAGTTAGTAATTGGTACACCCAGAAGAGGCATCCAGATCTCCTTGGTTCTAAACATGTTCTACAATTTACTCTGCCCCTCTACTCACCACACACACACTTCAGATATTTTTGTTGTTGTTTTTTTAAATAAATTTAATAGCAGTGATTGATTTATGATCTTTCTCCATTGTTCTCATTTCAAATCAAATCCTATTATTCACTTTCAAAATCCCAGGTGGCTTTTTGGCAGAAATTGATGAGTTGATCTTTATATTTACATGCAAATGTACCAGATTTTGAATAACCAAAATTATTTGGAAAAAAGAATAAAGTTGGAAAATTCATACGTCCTAGTTTTTTACAAATGCATTACAATTTTCTTACAAATGCACTACAGAGCTGCAGTAATCATATAGTGTGGTACTGTCATAAAGACAGACATGTAAAGACAGACATGTAGATCAGTGGAATAGAATTGAGGGTCCAGAAATAAAATTATACATCTATAGTCAATTGATTTTCAACAAGGGTAGCAAAACAATTCAATGGGGAAAGAATACCCTTTTCAATAAATGATGTCGGGATTACTGAATATCCACATACAAAAGAATGAAGCTGGACCCCTACCTCACACTATGTACAAAAATTAACTCAAAATGAATCAAAGACCCAAATGTAAAAACTAAAACTGCAAAACTGTTAGAAGAAAACATAGGCGTAAATCTTTATAACCTTGGGTTAGGCAATACTTTCTCCTGTATGATACCAAAAATGACAACTGATGAAGGAAAAATAGATAAGCTGGACTTTATCAAAATTAAAAAATTTTGCAATTCAAAAATCTCCACCAAAAAAGTGAAAAGACAAGCCACAAGATGGGAGAAAATATCTGCAAATCATATATCTGATAAGAAACTTGTATCCAGAATATATAATGAACTGTTATAACTCAACAATAGAAAGACAAATGACTCAATTTAAAAATGAGTAAAAGATTTAAATAGACATTTCTTCAAAGGAGATATGAAGTGGCCAATAGCACATGAAAAGATGCTTAGCATCATTAGCCATCAGGAAAATGCAAATCAAAATCATGATGAGATACCACTTCATACCCACTGGGGTGGCTAAAATAAGAAAATCAGACAATGACAAGTGTTGGCAAGGATGTGAAGAATGGGGACCCGCATATATTGCTAGCAGGATTGTAAAATGGTGCAGCCACTTTGGAAAACAGTCTAGTGGTTCCTCAAAAGATTAAATATAGGGTCACCATATGACTCAGCAATTCCACTCCTAGATATATACCCAAGAGAAATGAAAACGTATGTCCACACAAAAACTTGTACATGAATATTCATAGCAGCATTATTCATGATAGCCAAAAATGTTCCCAATCGTCACCAACTGTTGAATGGATTAGCAAAATGTGGTATGTCCATACAATGGAATATTATTTGGCAATAAAAAGGAATGAAGTATATTGATTCATGCTACAACATGGACGAACCTTGAAAACATTATGATAAGTGAAAGAAACCAGTCATAAAAGGCCACATACTGTATGTTTCCATTTATATGAAACGTCTAGAACAGGAAAATCTTCAGAGACAGAAAGTATACTAATTTTATTAGTGGCTGTCAGGGTCTGGGAGGAGGAGGGAATGGGCAGTAACTGCTAATGGGTATGAGGTTTCTCTCTGGGGTAATAAAAATATTCTGATATTAGATAGAGGCTGTGGTTGCACAGGAGTCCCCAAACGGTGCAAGCAGTTCAGCACTCTGCCACTAATCAAAAAGTTGGTAGTTTAAATCCACCTAGAGGCATCTTGGAAGAAAGCCCTGACAATCTACTTCTGAAAGATTACAGCTACTGAGAACTCTGTGGAGCACAGTTCTACTCTGAAACACATGGGTCACCATAAGTCGGAATCCACTAGATGGCAACTGGGTTTTTTTGGTTTTGTTTTGTTTTTGGTTTTGTTTTGATGGTTGCACCACTGTGTGAGTATTCTAAAAAACACTAAATTGTACAGTTTAAAAAGGTGAATTTTATGGTATGTGAATTATATCTTAATAAAACTGTTATAAAAAAATCCTATTCTTGAATTGAGTTTTACATACTTGTATTCCTTCTGGGTTTTTTTGTTGTTTTCAGTTTTGTTTTGTTTTGTTTTTCTGACCTACCAACCCTCCCCAGGCCATGATTCTGATAACCAAACAAGCTACTAATTTCATGTAATTGAGGTAATCTGCATTGCTGAAGGCTGAAGAAAAGACAGTTTACCCCCAGGCAAACGATACCATAAATTAAAGCTAGAAAGTGCATGTAAATTAAACCAGTAATGAGTCAAGATTTCAGCCTGGGTGTAGGCGTTATCCACAGGAAATGTGTTTTGTGGTTGCTTTTCACTGGCAGGGTTTGATCATTTTACGCAAAGAATAAATGTCTTCTCTTGTTTTTTTGCCCACTTAACTTTTTGCCCAGATATCACTTCCCACTTGAACTCGCCAATATTCTGTAGGCCCCTGAAGAAGTTGTCAGGGACAGCTGATGTCCAGGAGCCAGCTCCAGAGTCCTGCCTCCTGTAGATTAAGGCTGATAGCACCTGAATGCCTGGCCTGGATCCCACTGAAGGGAATAGACCCTCCTGAGTCTCCTCGGATACCAACTGTCTTCCTGCGCGTTCCCGCTGAGGCCCGCCAGCCAACTCAGCAGTCTGGGAGTGGGGCTCTCCTGACAAGCTGTCAGAGTCGCTAAATCTGGAAGAGCTGATGAGTTCACTGAGGAAAGCAGAACGGTTGGAAAACTAGATAAAAGAAAACATTAAGAAGAATTAAGGAGAAAAAATAAGTTCAACAGACTTTAATACTATCTCAAAGTTGACAGATCATAAATACTCTCTTCACTTATTTAGCCCATGAAAAGTACTTCAGATTCTTTAAACTTGTTGCTTTAGTGCTACTCTTTTTAAAAGTGGTTACTGAAGGTTGAATTTATGTGTTTGTGACAGGGAGAAGGGGGTTGGTAAGAATGAGAGGGTTGTTTTTCGTTGTTCTAGGTTATTCGTTAATACCAAAGCAAGCATATCAGTTTTAGGACCTACCAACAGAAAAGCAAGTCAAGAAATCATGGAAGTAGTAAAAGATTTTCCAGCCCCACCTCCAGCTTCTAAACAACCCCAACATTCCTTATAGGAAATGCATCGTGTCCCACTTTGGGAATATTGATGTTCTGACAAAATTTGAGCCTCTCAAAATGCAAATATTTTATTGTCTATGAAAAGAATATTCATTAAATTAAAGCCAAGAAAGGAAATGGAAAAAAATCCGTGAGGTTCAATGAAAATTAAAGGGATGGAAAAAAATAAATAACTCTTACCAAACACCATTTTGCTGAGTTATATACAAATAATCAGAAACATACTGTACAGATTAAGTCTGCCCTGAACTACACTTAGATTTTGAAGTTAATAGACAAAGTGCTCAGCAAAAACTAAACCAAAAACAGCAAACATGTCTGGGATTTTGCCAGCCCTCAAAGTAGTTTTTAAAAATATAGCTTAGGTTTAGTTTTTCCCAACGTATCCAGATGCCTCTGGGATAACAATTTCCCTGGTCAGTGGCGACTAAAACAAGAGAAATTAGGAAGCCAAATATCCCTCCTTTATCCAAGTGGTGGTCTGGATCTACTTGCTCTGAAAATTTTAACTAGCTTTCTTT
Source organism: Trichechus manatus latirostris (assembly GCF_000243295.1). NCBI lineage: Eukaryota > Metazoa > Chordata > Mammalia > Sirenia > Trichechidae > Trichechus > Trichechus manatus. The sequence goes on from NW_004444018.1 coordinate 8,214,125, forward strand.
AAACTATTTTAATTCATCTGTTTATAAATTTAATGCTTTTTGAAAAGAGAGAAGTCATTTCTTTTATGATATAGTACTGAATATAAGTCAATACAAAGAGATGGTGTAAGTTTCTTTTCTAGGTAAGAGGAGAGAAAATTCTGTGAAAAAAGTTGAATAGACATCATATGAGCTCTCGGTCAATACTCAACTTTGCAGCGCTCTTGTAAATTCCCTTGGTCTCAAATATAACCAGCTCAGGCCTGAGCATATACTCCCTGTCACAAACACATAAACTCAACCTCCAGTAACCACTTTTAAAGAGCAGCACTACAGCAACAAGTTTAAAGAATCTGAACACAGTCCGTGAGTTCTGCCACCTGCACGTTTGTATAACAGAAACCATTTTGTCCCTGATAGATAAATAACGGGATAATGTTAAGTATAACCCAGGAGTTACACGGATCAATATGTCCTTTTTCCCAGTGTATTAAAGTCAAACACAGCAGAACACTAAGTACACTAACAGGTCTGAATACCTCAAGCCACGAAGAAACGCAATACTGTACAAAATACCTATTCACCCACATTCTTCCTCTTCACTCAGTTTGGCCACCTGCTTTGTATTCTGAGTCCTTATTGCTCGCTCTCCCCAAACTTTGTGCATTGTGCCCTCGTCTTCATAACTCAGCAGGTCCTCCTTGCCTTACGTCTCCATCAGTCAATCTACCTTCATCTTTGCCTTAAAGGTCATTGTTAGTTGCCGTCAAGTTGGCTCTGACTCATGGCGACCTTATGCACAACAGAACGAAACACTGCCCGGTCCTGCACTATCTTCATGATTGGTGTGTTATGTTTGAGTTCACTGTTACAACCGTTACGTAGCATCTTCCAACCTAGGGTGTTCATCTCCCAGCACTATATCAGACAATATTCTGTTGTGATTCAAAGGTTTACAGTAGCTAATTTTCAGAAGTAGTTCTCCAGGCTTTTCTTCCTAATCTGTCTTAGTCTAGAAGCTCTGCTAAAACCTGTCCATCATAGGTGACCTTGCTGGTATTTGAAATACTGGTGGCATAGCTTCCAGCATCACAGCAACACACAAGCCACCACGGTATGACAAACTGACAGACGAGTGGTAGGTAAAATCCTATATGTCTGCAACATTTCTTTATTATTTTAGAAACTTAATGTGTTTTTTTAAATGTGCTAGAATTTTTGTTAAGATTATTTGTTTGTTTGTGCTTTCTAGTTAAAGTGGTGTAAAGGTAAAAGTAAGCCCTGTCATAAAAGTGTTCAATTTTGCAAAACACAGGATTTTTGAAAATGTGTGTATCACATGAGCTGCAGAAACATTTGTATCTGTGAGGTAGAATAATTACTTGCCTATTTATCTAAGATGGCAGTTAATCATTGGTATAAAGATTCCATGAAGTATGTTGCATGGTTTTGCTTGACACAGTGAGCCTCTACATTGATTAAATAAACCATATTGCCATTTCCCCAGTTCATTTTGTGGTACACATACAGTCAGTTGAAAGAAGGCAAAATAAATAGTTGAAATGTTTTCTCTCCCCTTTTTCTGCCACGAGAATTGGTGGAATGCAAGGGAAGAAGGGACAGATGAGGAGCGAAACCAATCTTCTATGTTGCAAGTTATCCTGATAAACTTGGAATTTTCCTAAGTGCAATATCAGCAATGTCTGCAACACTAATAGTCTTGCACCCAAACCTCTAAACTGACTCAGCTATTAAAAGGCACTGGCAAGCTTTTTCCATGAATCCTAGTTTAGTCTAGTTTAGCCAATGACTTGGCATTCTGCCTGGTTGGGATAAATATTGCCGCCAGATCCTTCACTAACATCAGTCCAAAGTGGATTGGAAGTTTGCCATCAACAGTGGACTGAATTGAAAGGACATCAGCAAAGCCAGCCTGATAACCCAGCCTGACCCCTCTGCCTTTTTTTTTTTTTTTTTTTTGGAAGCATCACAGCTAATACAAACTGTAAGCCAAGAGCTGCATTCATTTCTAGAGAAGGTGGTGGTTCAGGACTAGCAGTGGACTTTTTATTAAAGTATCAGTTCTCTCTCTGATTACATTTTTAAAAACCACTGGTCTGTCCCCCATACAAATATAAATCATGAGGATGGAAGAATTGCTGAGATTTCACATGGTTGACCCCTCACCGTTCAGACAAGGGCATACCTAAAGCTTCAGAAGAAAATGGGTCCTCTGATTAAAGACGTATAGCAGGGTAATTTTATTCTCCCTAGAAGTGGAAATAACCAGATTCTTGGACTGACCAGGTTGTTGTTGTTGTTACTTGCCGTTGAGTCAGCTCTGACTCGTGGCGACCTTATGTATAACAGAAAAAATGTTACTCTGTGCCATCTTCATGATCCATGGTATGTCTGAGTCCATCGTTGCAACTATTGTGTCAGTTCATCTCATTTTGGGTCTCCCTCATTTTCACTGACCCTCCACTTTACCAAACATGATGTTCTTTTCTAGCGATTGATCTTTCTTGATGATGTGTCCAAAGGAAGCAAGACGAAGTCTCATCATCCTCTCTGCTAACGATATTCTGGCTGTATTTCTTCTAAGACTGATTTGTTGGTTCTTCTGGCAGTCATGGTATATTCAGTATTCTTCACCGACACAACAGTTCAAATGCATCAATTCTTTATCTGTCTTCCTTTTTCATTTCACGTGCATATGGGGTGAGTGACTGGGTACCACAGGCAAAACCTCCTCTCCTCAGCTGCTCCTCTGCTGTCAACACCCTCTGACACACAGGGCTAGACCTCACAATTGAGAAGAAGTTGAGGACAGTGTCTGTCAGCCCTCCCCAGTGTCAATGCTGTAGGTCAATATTTAGACGTATGAAAAAAATGCTTATGAGAGATGAGAGCAGGTTTAGTGAAACTAGCAGAAGCCAAAATAATCTGCATATAATGATTTAATGAATGCTGTAGCATATTGTATTTTCCAAAGATGGCTACAAAATATCTCTCATCTCACATGCTCCTCTAAAACATAACTTTGACACTCTTCCCATTCAGGGGCAGGGGGTCATCTCTGCCTCCTGCCCTTGAATCTGGACAGGCTTGTAACTTATGTGTAATCATCAGACAGCAGCAAAGTGATGCTGCATGACTTCCAAGGCTAGGTCATAAATAGCAATGCAACCCACACCTTGTTTGCTGAAACACTTGTGGTTGGAGCCACCATGAAGAAGTCCGACCACCATGCGAGGAGGAAGCCCAAACCACGTGGAAAAGCCATTTGTATGTACTCTAGTTGGCACTTCTAGTCCTTGAGTCCTTCTACCTGACAGCCAGACTTATGAGTGGATGGGCCTCTGATGGTTCCAGCCCCCACCTCCAAGTCACCCCCAGTCTCCAGTCTTCCCAGATAAGACCCTAGACATTGTGGAGCAGAGATAAGCTGCCTCCACTGTGCCCTTTCTGAATTTCTGACCACAAAAACCATAAGCATAATAAAATGGTTGTTTTAAGCCCCCAGATTTTAGGGTAATTTGTCACACAGCAGTAGTAACCAGAACAAATGCTAAAGGTAATGTTAAAGTAGCTTTTGAAAAAGTCATGGAATTACTTATGTTTTTAAATACTAAACATTTTTGTTGTACCATCTGACTTCCTCTTAACTCTCTAGCTCCATCACTCTCCTCAAAATTCCCATCACCCATCCCTGTCCCTATCATTGCCACTCAACCCCCCAACTTTGAACCTAGTTCTCAGCTATTTCAAATTTCTACCAGCACCCAGGCAACCCAGGCTGTTTACCCTTTTGTGCCCTTCTCGTGTTTTTCTTTCTGATTGAAGAACCCCACCTTCCCCATTCTACCTGGTGAACATCCATTATCTCTCACATTCACCCTGTGAGCTGTTCCTACCCTCCCACCACTCCTTATGCACCCTGCCATTATAGCATTTGTAACTTCTTACGGGATGTATCTATATAAATATTCCCAACACCCATCTGTCAGTTTGTCATATTGTGGTGATGTGTGTTGTTATGATGCTGGAAGCTATGTGACCAGTATTTCAAATACCAGCAGGGTCACCCATGGCAGACAGGTTTCAGTAGAGCATCCAGAATAACATAGACTAGAAAGAAATGCCTGATGATTTACTTCCAAAAATCAGCTAATGAAAACCCTATGGATGAGCCCCCTAAGTTGGAAGGCACTCAAAATACACAGTGGCCATAACAATGGACTCAAGCACACCAGGAATAGTGATGGTGGTGCATTACCAGGCAACATTTCATTCTGTCGTACAGGGGGTCACCATGAGTCAGAGCCAACTCAGCGGCAACTAACAACAATATAAATATCAGTCCTTCCACCCACAAGAAATTGTAAACTTCTTTATGGTAACAGCCATGCCTGATTAATCTTCCTGGGCCTCATACAGCCAGTGGTAATAATAGCACATCAACTCTTGCATGACCCTGAGAGTGAGTGCTCCATTAAATTTTGCACCTGAGGTGCCTTGCTTGCCTCACTCTAGTGAACTGATAACATGCTTGATACACACACTTAAAACCTCAAAGTGATATGTAACGCATAACTTGCACAGTTTCTAATTCTCATTCTTCCAAAATAAGTTGGTCCTATTCATTGTTCTCCATCTCATATACGAGGAACTGAGTGTAGAGGTCCCTTGGCTAATGAGCAACGAAGCCAGGACTAAAACCCAGGTCTGACACCAAAGTCCATGCTCTTTCCATAACAGCATATTGTTACTTTTTGTTACAATAATGACCTAATACAAAATATTGCTTATATCAGATAAATTGGGAGAGCTCCAAGTGGAAAGAAAAGAACATTAGCCAACATGGTGCTATAGACAGAAGTACACACCATCACTCCACAGCAAAGATCCAAAAAACTAAGTAAAACAGAGACAAATGTCAATCACGGAACCCTAAGTGTCAAAAGAAGAGATAAAGAACTCAGCCAAACACCGAATGGAAAAAGAAACTGACAGAGAACAGAAAGCAAGGAGAGATACCAACGGAGGTCCCCTATCAGCTAAGGCAATGACTCCTGTCAGAGATTGGTGGACAGGGACTACCAGAAAGCAGCTTCATGGAACTCCCAGCAGGAGACAGAGCACCCAGTAACCAGTGATATACACTTTCCCACCTCTTACCCTTCTTCCTCTCTCTTAACCTCTATCACTTCCCACTGTCAGCAGTCTCTTGGCCGGGAGACACCGGCTCTGTACCACTTGGATTCACCCCACCCACACTGGCCAGCTCTCTCAGTGCCATTTCTTTCTTGCTGGTGTTGTTTTTCTCCTCTTCATTTGGTTTCTTCCCTGCCTCTCACCTCCTCCCCCACCTTTCTCTCAAACACCTGGCTCCATATCCCATCTTTGCTTCTTCTTCAAAGGCTGTGAAGTGCCGCTTGACTGGGGAACTGCTTCCCCAATCCGTGCCACCACAATGGTGGGATATCCCGGCCTTTTTTGTGTTTGTTTGTTTATTTGTTCATTTTTGTTTTGTTTGTTTTGTTTTTTGTTTGTTTTTTATTGGTTTTCTTCTGTTCGATTCAGCTTTGTTTTGTTTGTTTGCATTCTTTCTCTTTTCGCAGCTTGGGAGACTCTTCTAGCCACCTCTTCTAGCCAGCTTGGGAGACACCTCCCTGGTCTGTGTAGCCATGCCAGTGGGATCCCTGGGCACATTTCTTTTTGTTTGTTTGTTTTTTGTTTTTTGTTTTTCTTCATTTCTCAGTTTCTCATCTTTCTGAACTTACATTCTTTTCCTTTGTCCTGAATACCTGACACTGTGTGACATCTCTGCCTCTTCTAGCCAGGCTATACTGCATGGTCAGGGAGCCATTTCCCTAGTCTGAGCTGCCATAACAATGGGATCCCTGGGGGCTTCTCTTTTTTATTTAATTCTTTCTTTATTTCTTTCTCTTTTTCTTTTTTCCTTTTTGCTTTCTCCATTTCTTGGTTTCTCCTCTCTCCACTCCAACAGCAAGCTCCCTTGGCACTCTTTGCTTGTTTTGGATCCTGTTTCTCCCTCCTCTCTATCGTCTTTTCTCCCATCATAGCTCCACACATCATAACCTCTCCCCTCCCTCCTGCCACATGAACCATTCACTGAACACCACATCCTGAGCAGCACAGAAACAGGCTACAGGAATGTGACCTGCAATGACTCCCAGGCCACCCTGTCGGCCTTAGTATGTGCCATAAATAACCCATCCCAGCAACTCCCCTTCAGCTGGACCCACCCTGATACACCATAATTGAGCCACTGGTCCTGCCCATTGGACAAGTAGATGAAAAGTATAATGCCCACAGAGGAGCAAACAAAAAAAGAATGCACAGCCCATCTGCTCAGACATAACCAAATAAAATTAAAAAAGCAGGACGAAAAAAACAAATCTACAATCAATAAAAGAAGAAAATACTACTGAATTCCTAAAGACAACTGACAATATCAAAACATTATAAAAAAAGAAAAAAGGACAAGATAGTTCCAGTAGCAATCCAAAATAAAACACCAGATGACTTTCCAGTAGAAGAAAAGTCACTGGAACTACCTGATAGGGAATTCAAATCTCTAATATTCAGAGCTATCCAAGAGTTGAACCAAAAAGAAGACAAAAATGAGGAAAAAAATAAACAAATTCATAGAAAATATAGAGAAAAAAATGGAAGAATTCAGGAAAATAACACAGGAACAAAATGTTAAAATAAATTCACAACTAGAAACCATACAAAAACAACAATTAGAAATCAAAAAGATAAACAACAAGATTTCAGAAATGGACAATGTCATAGAAGGGCTGAGGAGAAGGTTTGAAACGATGGAAGACAGGATCAGCAGAATTGAAAACAAACACTTGGATACAACTCTGTTACAGAAAAAAATCAGAAAAAAGAACAATGAAGAAACCCTGAGAATTATGTGGACACAATCAGAAGCAAAAATTTGACAGGGATTGGAGTTCCAGAACAGTGGGAGAAAATGGAAAACACAGAGAAGATCACTGAAGAACTGCTGACAGAAAACTTCCCTAATATCATGAAAGAGGAAAAGTTGACCATCCAAGAAGCTCAACAAACTCCATATAGGATAGACCCCAAAAGAAAAGCACCAAGGCATCTCATAATCACACTCACTAAAACCAAATACAAAGAAAGAATCCTGAGAGCAGCTCGAGAAAAATGAAAAGTCACATACAGAGGAGAAACAATAAAACTAAGCACAGATTATTCAGCAGAAACCATGCAAGCAAGACGGCAATGGGATGAGATATATAAAAACTTGAAAGAAAAAAATTGCCAACCAAGAATAATATATCCTGCAAAACTCTCATTCAAATATGACTTTGAAATTAGAACATATACAGATAAACATAAATTAAGGGAATATATAAAAACCAAACTTACAAGAACTATTAAAGGAAGTCCTTCAGTCTGAGAACAAATAACATCAGACCACAGCCTGAATCTAGGACACAAGATCTTACCAGACAGATACCAACTCAGGAAATGAACTCTCGAGGACTATCCAAAACCAGAAGAATTACAACAGGGAACCAGACAAGTTAATCTGTAAATTACAACAACACCACAGCAATAGAAGAAGGAATAAATGGTGTAGGTATACAACTATCTAATGGAGAGGAAGGCAAGGCAATACCAAGTAATAATAGACTGGTTCAAACCTAGGAAGATGAGGGTAAATTTCAAGGTAACCTCAGAGAAAGTTAACAAATCTACTCATCAAAATAAAGGAAAAAAACATAAAGTATCAGGAAAAAAAAAACCTACAAAAACAAAAGAAATGGAAAAAAATCCACAAACAAAAGGAATTCAGCACAGGAGAGTAAGAGGAACAAACAAAATGTCAGCACCACAAAAAAAAGCACTACAAAATGACAGCAATAAATTCACACCTATCAATAATTACACTGAATATAAATGGCCTAAATGCACCCATGAAGAGACAGAAAGTGACAGAATGGATAAAAAAACAAGGTTCATCAATATGCTGTCTACAAGGGACACACCTTAGAAACAAAGATGTAAATTTATTAAAAATCAAATGATGGAAGAAAATATATCAAGCAAGCAGCTACTAAAAAGAGCACGAGTGGAAATACTAATCTCAGATAAAATAGACATTAAAATAAAATCCACCATAAAATACAAAGAAGGGCACTATATCATGATTAAAGGGAAGATCCGCCATGAAGACATAACCATAATGAACGTCTACGCACTCAATGACAGGGCTCAAAAATACATAAAACAAACTCTAATAGCACTGAAAAGAGAAACTGACAGTTCCACAATAATACTAGGAGACTTCAATACACCACTCTTGGTAAAGAACAGAACATCTAGAAAGAAACTCAACAAAGATACAGAAGAGCTAAAGGGCACAATCAGCCAACTTGACCTCATAGACATATATAGAACGCTCCACCCAACAGCTGCAAAGTACGCATTCTTTTCCAAAGCACATGGAATGTTCTCCAGAATAAACAACATCTTAGGCCACAGAGCAACCCCTCAACAAAATCGAAAACATTGAAATAATAAAAACTAACTCGTCTGACCACAACACCATCAAACTAGAAATTAACAACAAGAAGAGCAAGGAAAAAGAAACGATTACATGGAAACTGAATAATACCCTGCTTAAAAACCACTGGATATTAGAAGAAATCAGAGATGGAATCAAAAAATTCCTAGAGAGACTTCTGGGTAACATGGTGCTACAGATAGAAGCACCATGCAGTTCCTCCACAGCAAAGATCCGAAAAACTAAGTCTAACAGAGACATACATCAATCCTGAAACCCTAAGTGTCAAAAGAAGAGATAAAGAACTCAGCCAAGCACTGAATGGAATAAGAAACTGACAGAGAACAGAGAGCACAGAGGTCCCCTATCAGCTAACGCAGCATGGATTCACCATCTTGGACTCCTGTCGGAGATTGGCAAACAAGGAGTACAGGAAAGCAGCTTCACAGAGTTCTCAGCAGGAGACAGAACAACTGGTAACTAGCGATATATGCTTTCCCACCCCCCACACTTCTTCATGCCTACTCAGCCTCCTCTGCTTCCTGCAGCCACAGTCTCTTGGCCAGAAAGCACTGGCTTTACCCCTGTGCTGCTTGGATTCCACCCGCCTGCACTGGCTCGCTCCCTGAGTGCCATTTGATTGTTACTGATGTTGCTTTTTTCCACTTCTTTGGTTTTCTCCATACCCCTCACCACTTCCCCCTCCTTTCTCTCAAATACCTGGCTCCGTGTGCCATCTTTGCTTCTTCCCGAAAGGATGTGAAAGGCCACTCGACTGTGGAACTGCTTACCTGCCCATGTCGCCACTCTGGTGGGATCCTCAGGGCTTTTGTTTGTTCTGATTTGTTTCTTTGTTTTCCTTTCCTTTTCTCAGCTCGGGAGCCCCTTCTAGCCAGGCAGTACGGCGCAGCTTTGGAGTAACTCCCTCAGTCTGCGCAGCCACGCAGTGGGATCCTTGGAACCATTTCTTTTTTCTTTGTTTTTTGGGGGGGGTTGTTTTTTGTGTTTTTTGTTTATTTGCTTTCTTTTCTTTTCTCTCTTTTTCTCTTTACTCATTTCCCAGTTTCTTGTCTCTCTATACCTACTTTCTCTTCCTGTCTCCTGAATACCTGGTGCTGTGTGAAACCTCTATCCCTTCTAGCCAGGCTGTACTTCATGGCCTGGGAAAAACTTCTCCAGTCCTGGAAGTTGCATCGGTGGGTTTCCTAGGGGCTTTGCTTTCCTTTTTTTCCTAATTTTCATTTATCCATTTTTTATTCCCCCCCCCCCTTTTTTTGTTTTGGTTTTCTCCATTGTTCAGTCTCTCATCTCTCCACTCCAATGGCAAGCTCACTTAACATTATTTCTTGTTTGTTTCTTTGTATGTTTTTGGCTCCTGTTCCTCCCTCCTCTCTCCCCTCTTTCCCATACCCATCTTACCTCCACAGATCACAATCTCTCCTCCTTCCTACCTACAGGCACCGTATGCTGCACATCGCATCCCCAAGCAGCATAGGCACGGCCTACCAGAACCTGCCCTGCACTGATTCCGAGCCAACCCTGTTGGGGTTAGTACGTGCCATAAATAACCCATCCCAGCAACTCCCCTTCAGCTGGACCTGCCCTGTTGTACCATACCTGAACGACTAACTCTGCCCATTGGAGAAGGAGATGAAAAGTGTCATGCTCACAGATGAGCAAACAACAAAGAACACACAGCCTGCCTGCTCAGACATAAACAAATAAAACAAAAAAGTGGGATGAAACAAACAAATCTACAATCAATAAAAGAAGAAAATAACTACTGAATGTCCTGAAGACAGCAGAAAATATCAAAACATATTAAAAAAAGGACAAAATGGTTCCAGTAGCCATCCAAAATAAAACACCAAATGACTTTCCAGAAGAAAAGTCACTGGAACTACCTGATAGGGGATTCAAATCTCTAATATTCAGAGCTATCTAAGAGTTGAAACAAAAAGACGACAAAAATGAGGGAAAAATAAACAAATTCATGGAAAATATAGACAAAAAAAATGGAAGAATTCAGGAAAATAACACAGGAACAAAATGCCAAAATAAATTTACAGCTAGAAATCATACAAAAGCAACAATTAGAAATCCAAAAGATAAACAATATTTCAGAAATAGACAGTGTCATAGAAGGGCTGAGGAGCAGGTTTGAAATGATGGAAGACGGGATCAGCAAAATTGAAGATAAACACTTGGCTACAACTCTGAGGAAAAATCAGAAAGAAGAATGAAGAACAATACAGAAACCCTGAGAATTATGTGGGGTACAATTAAAAGCAAAAACTGGAGAGTGATTGGAGTTCCAGAACAGGGGGAGAAAATGGAAGACACAGAGAGGATCACTGAAGAACTGCTGACAGAAAACTTCCCCAATATCATGAAAGATGAAAAGCTGACCATCCAAGAAGTTCAATGAACCTCATATAGGATAGACCCCAAAAGAAAATCACCAAGGCATATCATAATCACACTCGCTAAAACCAAAGACAAAGAAAGAATCCTGAGAACAGCTCGAGAAAAATGAAAAGTCACATACAGAGGAGAAACAATAAAACTAAGCTCAGATTATCCGGCAGAAACTATGCAGGCAAGAAGGCAATGGGATGACAAATATAAAACATTGAAAGAAAAAAATTGCCAACAAAGAATAATGTATCCTGCAAAAGTCTCATTCAAATATGATGGTGAAATTAGGATATTTCCAGATAAACAGAAATTAAGGGACTATGTAAAAACTAAAACAAATTTAAAAGAATTATTAAACAGACACCTTTGATATGAGAACGAACAACATCAGACCACAGGCTGAATCTATGAAGGAGGATCATACAAGCAAGATACCAACATAGGAAATGAACTCTCAAGGACTATCCGAAACCAAAAGAATTACAACAGGGAACCAGAGAGGTTAATCTGTAAATGACAACTACATCAGAACAATAAAAGAGGGAATAAACACTGTAGGTATAGAACCTTCTAGTGGAGAGGGAGACAAGATGATACCAAGTAATAATAGACTGGTTCAAACCTAGGAAGATATTGGTAAATTTCAAGGTAACCACAAAGAAAGTTAACAAACCTACTTGCCAAAATAAAGAAAAAAAGTATAAAGTCTCAGTAAAAACAAAACCTACAAAAACAAAAGAAATCCACAAAAAAAAAAAGGAATTCAGCACAGGAGAGTAAAAGGAACAAGGAAAACATCAGCACCACAAAAAAAAAGCACTACAAAATGACAGCAATAAACTCACACCTATCAATAATTACACTGAATATATATGGCCTAAATGCACTCATAAAGAGACGGAGAGTAACAGGATGGATAAAAAAACAGGAACCATCAATATGCTGTCTACGAGAGACACACCTTAGAAACAAAGACATAAATTTATTAAAAATCAAAGCATGGAAAAAAATATATAAAGCAAACAGCTACCATAAAAGAGCAGGAGTGGCATTACTAAGCTCAGATAAAATACTTTAAAACAAAATCCACCATAAAAGACAAAGAAGGACACTATACAATGATTAAGGGGATGAGCTATCATGAAGACATAACCATAATAAACATCTACTCACCCAATGACAGGACTCAAAAATACAAAAAACAAACTCTAATAGCACTGAAAAGAGAAATTGACAGTTCCACAATAATACTAGGAGACTTCAACACACCACTTTAGGTAAAGAACAGAACATCTAGAAAGAAACTCAACAAAGATACAGAAGACCTAAAGGACACAATCGGCCAACTTGACCTCATAGACATATGTAGAACACGCCACCCAACAGCTGTAAAGTACACATTCTTTTCCAATTCACATGGAATGTTCTCTGGAACAAACTATATCTTAGGCCACAGAGCAACCCCCAACAAGATCTAAAACATTGAGATAATACAAAGTATTTTCTCTGACCACAAAGCCATCAAGGTAGAAATTAA
>NW_004444018.1:8227144-8228430 GCF_000243295.1 Trichechus manatus latirostris
CAAATTTGAAAACCTAGAGGAAATGGATAAATTTCTAGAAACACACTACCTACCCAAACTAACACAAAGTGATGTTGAAAATCTGAACAGATCCATAACAAGAGAAGAGATTGAAAAGGTAATTTTAAAAAACTCCCAACAAAAATTCCCTGCCCCAGATGATTTCATTGGAGAATTTTATCAAACATTCAGAAAAGAGCATACACCAGTACTACTCAAACTATTTCAGAACATAGGAAAGGAAACGATATTTCCAAATTCATTCCATGAAGCCAGCATAACCATGATACCAAAACCAGGCAAAGATGCCACAAAAAAAGAAAATCAGAGAACAATATCTCTCATAAACATAGATGCAAAAAGTTTCAACAAAATTCTAGCCAATAGAATTCAGCATCATATCAAAAAAATAATACCCCATAACCAAGTAAGATTCATACCAGGTATGAAAGGATGGTTCAACATTAGAAAATCAATCAACGTAATCCACCACATAAATAAAAGGAAAGCAAAGAATCACATGATCATCTCAATCGACCCAGAAAAGGCATTCAACAAAGTCCAACACCCATTCCTGATAAAAACTCTCAATAAAATAGGTGTAGAAGAGAAATTTCTCAACATAGTAAAGAGCATCTACGCATAACCAACAGTCAACATCATTTTTGATGGACAGAGGCTGAAAACATTCCCATTGAGAACAAGAAGAAGATGAGGATGCCCTTTATCACCACTTCTATTTAACACCGTGCTAGAAGTTATAGCTAGAGCAATAAGGCAAGAAAAAGAAACAAAGGGCATCCAAACCGGTAATAAAGAAGTTAAACTGCACCTATTTGCAGATGATATGATACTATACATAGAAAACCAAAAGACTCCACAAAAAAACTACTGGAACTAATACAAAGCTTCAGCAGTGTAGCAAGATACAAGATAAACATACAAAAATAGTTGGATTCCTATACACCAATAAAGAGAACAATGAAAAGGAAATCAGAAAAACAATACCATTTCTAATAGCCCCTAAAAAAATAAAATACTAGGAATAAATCTAACGAGGAATGTAAAAGACTTACACAAAGAAAACTACAAAATACTACTGCAAGAACCAAAAGAGACCTACATAAATGGAAAAACATACCATGCTCATGGATAGGTAGACTCAACATTGTGAAAATGACAATTCTACCCAAAACAGTTTACAAATACTATGCAATCCCAATCCAAATACCAACAACATTCTTTAAAGAGATAGAAAAACTAATCATTAACTTTATATGGAAAAG
>NW_004444018.1:8229752-8231846 GCF_000243295.1 Trichechus manatus latirostris
ATGAAGGCAAAGACAGTACATAATTCTGGGGAAGCCAGCACAACTTGTACAAGTCTAGGCCATGGAAGCTCCATAGACACATCCAAACTCCCAGACGGACCAAATTACTGGGCTGAGGGCGGTAAGGACCATGGTCTCGGGGAACATCTAACTCAATTGACATAACATAGTTTATAAATAAAATGTTCTATGTTCTACTTTGGTGAGTAGCGTCTGAGGTCTTAAAAGCCTGTGAGCGGCCGTCTAGGATACTCCACTGGTCTCACCCCTTCTGGAGCAAGGGAGAATGAAGAAAACTAAAGATACAAGGGAAAGATTAGTCCAAAGGACTAATGGACCGCAACTAGCACAGCCTCCACCAGACTGAGTCCAACACAACTAGATGGTGCCCAGCTACCACCACTGACTGCTCTGACAGGGATCACAATAGAGGGTCTCGGATGGAGCTGAAAAAATCTTTAGAACAAAACTCTAACTCACAAGAAAAAGACCAGACTTACTGGCCTGACAGAGACTGGAGAATCTCTGGGAGTATGGCCCCCAGACACCCCTTTAGCTCAGTAATGAAATTGCTCCTGAGGTTCACCCTTCAGCCAAAGATTAGACAGCCCCATAAAACAAAACAAGACTAAACGGGCACATCAGCCCAGGGGCAAGGACTAGAAGGCAGCAGGGGACAGGAAAGCTGATAATAGGGAACCCAAGTTCATGAAAGGACAGTTTTGACATGTTGTGGGGTTGTTAACCAATGTCATAAAACAATATTTGTACTAATTGTTTAATGAGAAGCTAGTTTGTTCTGTAAACCTTCATCTAAAGTAGAGTTTAAGGCTCTAGGCAGAAGTGCCACACCGTCCCTCCACAGCAAAGATCTGAAAAACCAAGCCAAACAGAGAAAACAGCAATCCTGAAATCCTAAACATCAAATGAAGAGATAAAGAACTCAGCCAAGTACCAAATGGAATAACAAACTGACAGAGAACAGAGAGTGAGGAGACATACATGGAGAGGTCCCCTATCAGCTAATGCAGCACGGATCCACCATCTTGGACTCCTAACAGAGACCAGCAAATAGGGGGTACGAGAAAGCAACTTCACAGAGCTTCCAGCAGGAGACAGAACAACCAGTAAACACCAATATACACTTTCCCACCCCCACCATACTTCACCCCCACTCGGCTTCCTCTGCTTCCTGCAGCCACAGTCTCTTGGCCAGGAAGCACCAGCTGCTTGGATTCCACCTGCCCACACTGGCCAACTCCCTGAGTGCCATTCGTTGGCTGCTGGTGCTGCTTTTTTCCACTTCTTTTGATTTCTTCCTTACCTTTCACCAACTCCCCCTCCTTTTGCTCACATACCTGGCTCCGTGCGCTATCTTTGCTTCTTCCTGAGGGGCTGTGGAGCTCCGTTCGAGTGTGGAACTGCTTCTCGGTCCATGCTGTGACGCTGGTGGGATCCCGGGGCTTTTTTTGCTTGTCTGTTTTCAATTGTTTGTTTGTTTTCTTTTTTTTTTTCTCCAGTTAGGAGCCCATTCTGGCCAGGCAGTACGATGTGGCTTGGGACCTACCCGCTCAGCTTGCACAAACGTGCAGAGGGATCCCTTAAAGCATTTCTTTCTTAGTGTTTTTTTTTTTTTTTTTTTTTTACTTTTTTTGGGGGGCTTTTCTTCTTCTTCTTTTTTAATTTGTTCTGGTTTCTTTTCCCTCTTTTTCCCTTTTTGTCTTTCTTCATTACTCAGTTTCTCGTCTCTCTATACCTTCCTTCTATTCTCATCCCCTGGATACCGGGTGCTGAATACCTCCACGCCTCCTAGCCAGGCTGTACCTCAACACCTTGGAACAACTTCTCTAGACCTCGTAGCTGCACCAGTGGGATCCTTGGGGGCTTTGCTGTTCTTTTTTCTTTCTAATTTTTATATATTCATTCTTTTCTTTTTTTTCTTCTTCTTCCCCTTTTGGTTTTCTCCATTTCATAGTCTCTCATCTCTTCAGTCCAATGGCAAGCTCCCCTAGCACTCTTTTTTGTTTGTTTGTATGTTTTTGGCTCCTGTTCCTCTCTCCTCTCTCCCATACCCATCTTAGCTCCACACATCAC
>NW_004444018.1:8234085-8275852 GCF_000243295.1 Trichechus manatus latirostris
GTTGACATGTGATGGGGTTGTTAACCATTGTCATAGGGCTATATGTGTACTGTTTAATGAGAAACTATTTGTTCTGCAAACCTTCATCTAACGTACAAAGAAATAAAAGAATTATCTATGTGAGATCAAATTGACAACAGCAACTCAAAAGGTTTGATGGGAAGCCTAGGGGACAGTGAGTAGATGATAATGATGATGGAATAATTTGGAAAAGGATAGTGAGAATAGCAGCACAACTGGAAGAATGTAATCTATGTCACTGAATTGTACATGTAGAAACCTTCAAAATGGTGTAACTTTGGCTATGTATATTTTCACCAAAAAATTTCCTCAAGGTCGAGAAAGGAGAGTGTTGACATGTTGTGGGGTTGTTAACCAATGTCATAGAACAATATGTGTAGTGATTGTTTAATGAGAAACTATTTGTTCTATAAAGCTTCATCTAAAGTACAATAACACATTTTTAAAAAATAAAGTACAATTTTAAAAAAGAAAGAAACTAACATTAAACAAATACTCAAAACTACACATGTGAAATTTAAAGATAGAGATCTCCAAAAAATGTAGCAGCATGGGCAAATATAAGAACCAAATATGCAATATTTTGAGTAAATAAACTCAGTAGCTAAATTCCACAAGCAATACAACATCAAGTACCTAAGAAATAAGTACAAATTAAATCTATCAGATATCAGAAGTACAATGATGTCAATGGAGACTCACCAACAGAAAAGGGGGAGGAAGGAGCAAAACAGGAACAATTTTAGTATGTCAATTTTGTATGTTACTTGTTGTTTGTATGTTGTTGCATTTGCAAGTTGTATAATGTAATATTTGTGGTAACCACTAAGAAAACACCTAGAAAAAATACACAGAAGAGATCAAAAAGGCTCATCACAAAAAAGCAACTAAACACAAAAAAGAAAAATTAAAATAAAAAGTCAAAGAAGATACTAAAAAGTCAAAAACCAATAAGCAAAATGAATGAAGTAGATACTTCATTTTCAGTAATAACCTTAAATGTAAATGGTCTAAACTCCCCCAGGCTAAAGGCAGAGAGAGGCAGAATGGAAAAAAAAAAAGATGCACCCTTTTGTTACCTACAAAAAACACACTTTACTCCATAGACACATCCAAACTCCCTGAGGGACCCAATTACTGGGCTGAAGGCTGTGGTGATCATGCTTTCAGGGAACATCTAGCTCAATTGGCATAACATAGTTTATAAAATGTTCTACAGTCTCCTTTAGTGAGTAGCATCTGGGGTCTTAAAAGCTTGTGAGCGGGCATCTAAGATACTCCATTTATCTCCCCCTTTGCAAGCAAGGGAGAATGAAGTAAACCAAAGACACAAGGAAAAGTTAGTCCGAAGGACTAATAGACCACAACTACTACTGCCTCCACCAGACAGAGTCCAGCACAACTAGATGGTGCCCAGCTACCACCACTGACTGCGATGACAGAGATCACCATAGAGGGTCCCAGACAGAGCTGGAGAAAAATGTGGAACAAAACTCTAACTCACAAAAAAAGACCAGACTTACTGGCCTGACAGAGACTGGAGAATCCCTGGGAGTATGGCCCCAGACACCCTTTTAGCTCAGTAATGAAGTGACTCCTGATGGTCACCCTTCAGCCAAAGATTAGACAGGCCCATAAAACAAAACGAGACTGAAGGGGCACACCAGTCCAGGGGCAAGGATGAGAAGGCAGGAGGGGACAGGAAAGCTGGTAATAGGGAACCCAAGTTTGAGAAGGGAGAGTGTTGACATGTCATGGGGTTAGTAACTGGTGTCACAAAACAATATGTGCACTAATTTATTAATAAGAAGCTAGCTTATTCTATAAACCTTCATCTAAAGTACAATTAAAAAAAAAGAAACACACTTTAGACATAAGGACACAAACAGACTGAAAATAAAAGGATGAAAAAAAAAAATTCCATGAAACCAGTAACCAAAAGAGTGCAAAGGTGTCCATACTAATGTCAGATAAAATAGACTTTAAATCAAAATCAAAATTACAAGAGATAAATAAGGACATTACATAATAATAAAAGGGTCAATCCATCAAGAAGCTATAATAATTATAAATGTGTATGTACCTAACATCAATACTCCAAAATACATGAAACAAATACTGACTAATATGAAAGGAGAAATAGATAACTCTACAATAATAATTGGGGACTTCAACACACCAATTTCAATTCTAAACAGAATATCTTTAAAAAAGATCAGTAAGGACATTGAGGACTGAAATAAAACCATAAGCCAATGTGACCTAATGTACATATATAGAACACTCCACCCATCATCAGAATAGTACACAGTTTTTTCAGTGCACGTGGATCATTTTCCAGAATAGACTATATGCTAGGCCACAAAACAAGTCTCAACAAATTTACAAAGGCTGAAATCACACAAAGCATCTTCTCTCAACATAACAGTATGAAGCTAGAAATCAACAACAGGAAGAATAAGGAAATAAAAATAACAATTACATGGAAACTAAATAATACACTACTAAAAAACTATTGAATCATAGAAGAAATCAAAAGTGAGATTAAAAAGCACTTAGAATCAAATGAAAATGAAAACACAATATAGCAAAACCTTTGGGACACAGCAAAAGCAGTGCCCAGAGGGAAATCCATAGCAAAAAATGCTACATTAAAAAAAGAAAAAAGATCCAAAATCAATAACTCAAACCTGCAATGTGAAAAAATAGTAAAGGAAGGGCAAAAGAAGCCTAAAGCTGCCAAAAGAAATGAAATAATAAAAATCAGAACAAAAATAAACAAAATAGAACACAGAAAAACAATAGAAAGAATCAACAAAACCAGAAGTTGGTTCTTTGACAGAATTAACAAAATTGACAAACCACTGGCTAGAGTGACAAAGGAAAAAAACGAGAAGAGGCAAATAATCAAAATAAATGAAATTGGAGACATTACAACAGACTCATCTGAGATATAGAGGATCATAACTGAATACTAAGGGAAATTGTACTCCAACAAATTTGAAAATCTAAATGTACAAATTCCTAGAAACACAGTACTTACCTAAACTAACACAAATAGAGGTAGAAAATAACAGAACCATAAAAAAAGAAGATACTGAAGATGTCATCAAAAAAAAAAAAAAAGCCCCCAGATGGCCTCGTGGGGGAATTTTACCAAACATTCAGAGAAGAATTGACACCAACTCTGTTCAAACTCTTAAAAAACATAGAAGAGGAAGGAATACTCCCTAATTCATTCTATGAAGCCAGCATCACACTGATACCAAAACCAGGCAAAGACATCACAAAAAAGAAAATTATAGACCAATATCCCTCATGAATATAGATGCAAAAATTTTCAACAAAATTCTAACCAACAGAATTCATCAAAAAAATCATATACCAGGATCAAGTGGGATTCACACCAGGAATGTAAGGGTGGTTCAACATTAGAAAATCAATCAATATAATCCATCACATAAATAAAACAAAGGAAAGATCCACATGATCATATCAATTGATGTAGAAAAGATGTTTAATAAAAATCTAACACCCTTTCCTGATAAAAATTCTCTGCAAAATAGGAATAGAAGTGAAATTTCTCAACATAATTAAGGGCATACATGCAAAACCAACAGCCAACATTATTCTCAATGGAGAAAGACTGAGAGCCTTCCCCTTGAGAATGGGAACAAGACAAGAATGCCCATTATCACTGCTCTTATTCAATATTGTACTGAAAATTCTAGCCAGAACAATAAGGAAAGAAAGAGAAATAAAACATATCCAAATAGGAAAGAAAGAAGTAAAACTATCTTTATTCACAGATGACAGAGCCTATACATAGAAAACCCTTAAGATTCCACAAGAAAACTTCTGGATCTAATAGAAGAACTCAGCAACTTTGCAGAGTACAAGACGAACACAAAAACATCACTTGGGTTCCCTTATACTAACAAGGAAAACTCCAGAAAGGAAGTCAAGAAAACAATACCATTTACAATAGCCCCTCAAATGATAAACTACCTAGAAATTAACCTAACCAGGGACATGAAAGACTTACATGATGAAAGCTACAAAACTCTACTGTAAGAGATTAAAAGAGACCTACATAAATGGAAGGGCATTCCGTGCTCATGGATTGGAAGAGTTAATATACTAAAAATGTCAGTACTACCTAAGGTGATCTACAGATACAATGCAATCCTAATACAAATCCCAACAACATTCTTTACTGAACTGGAAAAACTATTGACTAACTTTACATGGAAAGGAAAGAGACCACAAATAGCCAAGGCACCATTTAAGAAGAACAAAGTAGTAGGCTTCACACTCCCTGATATCAAAACATACCATACAGCCACTGTAATCAAAACAGCCTGGTATTGGTTCAGTGATAGACACATAGACTAGTGGAATAGAATTGAGAACCCAGAAATAAATCCATCCATTTATAGACAACTGATTATCAACAAGGGAATCAAAATCATGCTATGGGTAAGAAGCAGTCTCTTTAATAGATGGTGCTGGCAAAACTGGATATCCATTTGCAGAAAAATGAAACAGGACCCATAGCTCACACAATACACAAAAACTAACTCAAAATGGATCAAAGACCTAAATGTTAAACCATAAAGTTCCTGGGAGAAAACTATGAGACCTAATTTTTTTTTTAATAAAGAAGCTAACAAATAACTACAAATGCATGAATAGCAGAAGACAAATTAGAAAATTGGGATCTCATAAAAATTAAACACTTATGCTCATCAAAACATTTTATCAAAAAAGTAAAAAGACAACTTACAGACTAGGAAAAAAATCTTCAGAAACAACATATCCAATAAAGGTCTAATCTCTAAAATATACAGAAAACTTCAACAATTCAAAGACAAAAAAACAAACAATCCAATTTAAAAAAATGGGCAAAGGGCATGAACAACAGACACTTCACCAAAGAGGACATTCAAGCAGCCAACCAATACATGGAAAGATGCTCAAGATCATTAGCTATTAGAGAGATACAAATCCAAAGTCTTACCCAGGCCAAAATGGCACTATTAAAAACAGATAATAAAAAATGTTGGTGAGGATGTGGGGAGATTGGAACCCTTATCCATTGCTGATGGGACTGTAAAAATGGTACAACCACTATGGAAAACGGTATAGTGCTTCCTCAAAAAACTAGAAATATGATCCAGCAGGAGTCCTGGTTGCCCAGTGGTTAAGAGCTAGGGCTGCTAATCAAAAGGTCAGCAGTTCAAATTCACCAGCCGCAATCCCACTCTTAGGTATATACCCTAGAAACCTAAAAGAAGTGACATGAACAGATATACGCACACCTATGTTCATTGTAGAATTATTCACAACAGCAAAAAAATAGAAACAGGTTAAACGTCCATCAACGGATGAATGGATAAGCAAAATGTGGTACATGCATACAATGGAATACTGTGCAACCATAAAGAACATACACATATCTGTACATATACGTACATTATAGATACTTCTATCCTTGCACGTATATATACACGCCTGTACCTACCCATGCACATATATGTCTATACAGCTACATATGTGAACAACCACTCATTTTTTGGTTATTGTTGGTGTTGTTGCCAAATTATATATGTCATATATATGCCCGTGAAACATATTATAATATGGGTGGATCCAGAGGACAAAATGCTGAGTGAAGCAAATCACATTCAGACAAATACTGTATGATTCCACTTTTACAAGGAAACAAGGGTATAGAGAGAGAGAGAAGGAGAGAGTTGGAGAGAGAGAAAGAGACATCAACGTTCATTGGTGGTTATCAGGGATGGGAGGGTCACTCTCTAGATCTTAGATACTTGCTATTTTTGGTGATGAGAAAAGTAGCACAGAATGTGGGTGTGATGAGCACAGCTTGACCAAAGTAAACAATGCCACTAAGAAGCACTCAAGAGAAAAGGATGTTTGTACTGAAGAATATAACATATATAATTTGGTGACAACACCAACAATAATCAAAAAAATGAGTGGTTGGTCACATATGTAGGTGTATAGACATGTAGTCGCATATATAGGTGTATAGGCATATATGTGTATGGGTAGGTACAGATGTATACATATATGTGCATAGATATGTACATATACATACAGATATGTGTGTGACACATATATATTCATTGAGGACACAGTTACAGATACTTCTCAGACATAACCAAACACCTTGAGAGAATGGTTTTCTGGGTTTGAAGGCTTAGAACCTTAGTCTCATGGGACAACTCAGTCAATTGGCATCGCAGAGTTCATGTTCTGCACCCTACCGCGGTGAATAGTATCTGGGGTCTTAAAGCTTGTGAGCAGCCATCTAAGATACAACTATTGATCTCTACTCATTAGGAGCAAAAGAGAAAGAAGAAAACCAAAGACTCAAAGAAGCAACTAGTCTACAGAGCCAACAGCCTGTACGAGCCACGGCCTCATCTACCCTGAGACCAGAAGAACTAGATAGTGCCTGGCGACCACTAATGACTGCTCTGATAAGAGCCACAATAGATGGACCCTGATAGAACAGGAGAAAAACACTGAGCAGAACTCACATTCTTAAAAAGTTCAGATTTGCTGGACCAGTTGAGACAAGAGGACTCCCTGAGACTATCACCCTGAGATACTCTTTAAACCTTGAACCGAAACTACCCCCTGAGGGCGCCTTTTAGCAAAATAACAGATTGGCACGTAAAATAAAGGATATTATCCACGATCACAGTGCTCCGTTAAAAAACCATCTATATGAGACCAAAGGTCAGCAATTACTTTAAAGCAAAGATGAGAAGATAAGGAGGTCAAAGAAACCAGAATACTAGAAATGGAACAACCAGAACACAATTAAAGAGAATGTTGACACATCGTGGAAAAGGTAACTAATGTTGCTAACAATTTGTGTAGAAATTGTCAAATGGGAACCTAATTTTCTGTGTAAACTTCCACCGAAAACAGAATAAAATATTATTTAAAAAAAAAAAAGATGAACTAGGCTACTCTGTGGAAAGAATCCCAAAATCTTTGTGGCATGAAACATCTGTTACAGGTAAGGGTGATGCTGCAGAGCAGCTGTCCTCTCCATGATCACTCAGCCTTGCTTCTCCATATCGATCAATGTTTACACACTCACTGAAGGAGGGAAGAGAGGTTGGTGAGTTGCATCAAAAAATAAATAAATAAATAAAACCCGTTGCCATCGAATCGATTCCAACTCATGGAGACCGCATGTGTTATGGAACAGAACTGTGCTCCATGGGTTTTCTTGTCTTTAATCTTTTTACAGAAGCTGTTCACCAGGCCTTTCTTCCTTGGAGCCACTGGGTGGGTTCAAACCACCAACTCTTAGGTTAGTAGTTGAAAGCAAATCACTTGTGCCACCCAGGGCACACCATCCACTAAATGCTTAATTTGAGAAGTGATACATGCTCATATTTCATTGGTCAAAGAAAGTCACATGGCCATGCCAGACTTCAAGCAGGCAGGGATGTTTAATCCTCCCACAGGCTTGGAAGTGAAGGGAAACAGTTGATGAAGAGTAGAAACATCTGCCACGTGGCTCAATAATAATAACTAGAAGAGCAGTGTAGTCATTCAGAAAAGGAATAGCTTCCCTTTGTCTTTCAACAATAAAAGAAAGCACCAGAAATGATTACAATTGGTCTCTAGGTTTGACCAACCATTTATTCAAACAATAATAGCAAGATTCTTCCTAGAAACCACAATGAAAACCACAACTATTATTTATAGAGTCCTTTACAATTTACATAACATTTTCATATGTATTTACCTCTATTGAGCAATCTGAGAAGCCTCCCAAAAAGTTTTGAAACATACCTTTCCTTCATTCTCATGATGTGCTATGAAATAAAGTGTAAACACACAAAATAATGAGACCTGATCAAGGACCAAGCTGAGTGCTGAGTGTAAGTACATAAGGGTTTGGTACACACCCAAGACAACTGAGAGCTAGTACTCAATCAAATCCCTGTACATGCATGTGCACAGCAGCACTCTTCACAACAGACCAAAGGTGGAGACAGCCCAAATATGCCTTGATGGATGAAGGAACAAACAAATTGTGATAGCTACATACAATGGAATATTACTCAGCTAGAACAAGGAATGAAGTTGCAGTACATGGT
Organism: Trichechus manatus latirostris; assembly: GCF_000243295.1. Lineage (NCBI taxonomy): Eukaryota > Metazoa > Chordata > Mammalia > Sirenia > Trichechidae > Trichechus > Trichechus manatus. The sequence continues at coordinate 8,242,260 of NW_004444018.1, forward strand.
ACATTATGGACGCACCTCAATAATATTATGCTAGTGGGAGGGGGCTCTCTAAATCATAGATACTTGCCATTGCGCCTCTGTAGATATTTGTCTTAGTTACCTAGTGCTGCTGCGACGGACATAACATGAGTGGGTGTCTTTAAGGAACAGAAATGTACTTTCTTACGGTTCTGGAGGCTAAAAGTCCAAATCAGGGTCTTGGCCGTGTTGATTCCTGCTGCGGGCCTCTCTCCCAGTTTCTGGTGTCAGTCGGCGTGCCTTGGTCTTCCTTGGTGTCTGTCCTTCCCCCTGTGTCTATTCTGTTCTTTTTATAACTCAGAAGTGACTGGGTTTAGGACACACCCTACTCTGGTATTACCTCATTAACATAACAAAAGAAAACCCCCATTTCCAAACAGTCATATTTATAGGTCACAAAAAAAAAAAAAATAACCCATTGCTGTAGAGTCGATTCTGACTCATAGCTATCCTATAGGACAGAGTAAGACTGCCCCATAGGGTTTCCAAGGAGCAGCTGGTGGATTTGAATTGCCTCATTTGGTTAGCAGCCAAACTCTTACCACTGTGCCACCAGGGCTCTATTTGGGGGGAGGTGCACAGTTCAATCCATAACAGCACTTGAGTTCACAATCCCTGATATAGACAAATAATGGAACTGTGTTAGAAAAAATAAAAAATGTGAGCATTGACTATTTTATTTCCATTAACAGCTTGCCCAAGTCTCCACCTCAACCTCTCACAACTATAATCAACCTGGACTCCTCCCACACCCCCAACACCCATGGGGCGCAACCCTCACCTCCTGTGAGTCTTTGTTCAAATTCCGCGATTCAAAGAGGCTTACTGCCCTCACCTCTGTTGCTGATTTCTCCACAGCAGTACTTATCCCACTTCTAACTTACTCTATCAATTAATTATTGTGTCTATTTTTCATTCTCTGTTCCATGAAGCCAGAGATCTTAACCTGCTTTATTTACTAATGGATCTCAAGTGCTTAGAATGGTGCTGGCACACAGTAGGTGCTTGTTATGGATTGAATTATATCCCCCCTAAAATATGGGTCGAATCCCTGGCCTCTGTACCTATGGACAGGACCTTGTTTGGAGAAAGGGTTTTTCTGTTGTTATGTTAATGATGCCATACCACAGCGGGCTGGATCCTAAACCTGATCACCTCTGAGTTATAAAAAAGACTAGAATAGATGCACACACACACATATACACACACACACATAAACACACACACACACACACACACACGCACACACGGGAAGACAGATACCATCTAAGGAACGTCTAAAATCCAGGGCTACCAACAAAAGAGAAATCAACACAGTCAAGACCCTGATTTGGACTTTTAGCCACCAGAACTGTGAGAAAATAAATTTCTGTTCTTTAAAACTACGCACTTGTGGTATTTCTGTTACAGCAGCACTAGGTAACTAAAACAGGACTCAATCTATATTCGTTGAATGAATGAATGAGTGAATGCCTCCAATTTCCCTCTTATAAGGTCCCAGTTAGTTGTTTTTAAACACACTTTAGTTTTTAGAGCAGTTTTAGGTTTACAGAAAAATTGTGCAGAAAGTATAGAGAATTCCCATCTAGGACTTCTCTGCCTTGCACAGTTTCTCCTGTTATTAACATCTTGCATTCCTGTGATACATTTGTTACTGTTAGTTTTATTGTTATTGTTAACATCTCACTCTGTTACCTTACTTGAATATACATTTTGCTATTGAAACAAATCTGAACATTATTACAATAAAAAATGTCTTGATACATTTGCTAGCACTTCTCCATGAAGAAAGGATTTTCACATGTATCATCTCCCTGTGGGCCACAACCAGCCCCCTGAGGTTGACTAGTGTGATAGGCTGAATTATGGTCCCCCAAAGTATCCCTAGAACCCGCAAATGTTACCATACATGGCAAAGGCTTTGCAGATGTGATGATATTAAGGATTGATAGGGAGATTATCGTGAATTATCCAAGTGGGCCCTAAATGCAATTCCAAGAGTCCTTATAAGAAAGAGGCAGAGGAAGATTTGATACAGACAGAAGAGGAGAAGGCAATGTAACCATGGAAGAAGAGGTTGGAGTGACGCAGCCACAAGCTAAGGAATGCCGGCAACCACCAGGAACTGGAAAAAGCAAGAAACAGATTCTCCTCTAGAGCCTCCGGAGGGAGCACAGCCCTGCCAACATCTTGATTTCAGCCCAGTGATACTGACTTTGGACTCCTGGCCTTCATAACTGTGATAGAATAGATTTACGTTGTTTTACACTACTAAGTTTGTGGTAATTTGTTACAGCATTAACAGAAAGCTAATACAACTAATATCCCAGGTGCTATTATCCCCATTTTCCAAATTAGGAAACTGAGTCCCAGTGAAAGTAAACTTCCCTATGGTCACAAAGCTAGACAGTAAGGAGTCAGGACTAGAAAATGGGGCCACCAGCTTCTACTCTAGGGCTCTGTCCCTCCACAAAAGTACGTTAAGAAACAATATATGTGACTACAGAACTTCATCCAGGAGACCATGGGAAGCAACCCACCATGATTTGCAACGGGAAAACAAACTAAACTATGTCAGCTCTGCAAGTCATGGATAAACACATGTGGTGGTGTGGAGAAAGACCTTTGGGGGAAGCTTCTGGAAAGAAAACCCCAGGCTGCCCCTCACAGGCTAAGCAGTCCTGGAAGGCCCTTCTCATCCCTGGGCCTCAGTTTCCTCATATGTTAGAGAAAGTTAGGCCACACCACTTGTTCTCAAGCTGTGTTTGTCCTCAGAGCCTCCTCCCTTGTGAGGCTTGAGGGAGGGTCCCTAGCAGGTTTTCAACCTCCCACCCTCCCTTCACCACTTCAAACTGAGGTGCCCACTTCTATATGTTTCCATATTGCAATCCTTTTTTTATTGTGGTAAAATATACACAACATAAAATTTGCCATCATAACAATTTCCAAGTGTACAATCACACTTACAATGTTGTGCAACCATCACTACTACACCTACCCCTCACTCATCAACTACCTCATTATCTGACATTTCACATTTACAACAATAGTAAAAAATCTACTATCTGACTATTTTGTGCATTAACAACATACATTTGGCCGTAACAAATGCTGAGGTGCTAGGCAAGAGTAAGCTGGCAGTAATGGTTAAGGTTATGTGTCAGTTTGGCTTGGCCATGACCCTCAGTGGTTTGGCAGTTAAGCTATGATGTAATTTGGCAGTTATGTAATGATATAATTTGGCAGTTATGTAATGATGTAGTCATCCTCCATTTTGTGATCTAATGTGGTCATCCTCCATTTTCACATAAGGCCAATTTTCCCATAACAACCTGATCTTTGAAACCTAACCATGTTGACAAGTGAGGAGTGGGTGTATTTGTTTCCAAAACTTTTTCATCACCCAAAACAGAAATGAGTATCCTTTAAGTAATAATTCCCCATGTCCTCCACTCCCAGTCCCTGGTAACCACAAATAAACTTTTGTCTCTATGCATTTGACTATTCTAGGTATTTCATATAAGTGGGATCATACAATATTTGCCCTTTCCTGTCTGACTTATTTCACTCAGCATAATGTTTTCAAGGTTCATTTCTGTTGTAGCATCTATCAGAACTTCATTTCCCCTTATGGCTGAATAATATTCCACATCTTGTTTACCCATTCATCTGTTGATGGACTCTTGGGTTATTTCCACTCGATTTTTCATATTTCTTTTGAAAATGGCTTCACAGCTAAAATTAAGTTTAAATAACACTAAACCCACCATCTCTAAGGTCAAGCCCTTCCAGGCTTAAATCTCTGTGGTTTCATAACTCTTCATGGTACCAAACCAAAAACCCAGTTGCCGTAGCATTGCCTCCTACTCATGGTGACCTCATGTACATCAGAGAGAACTGAGCTCCACAGGGTTTTCAAAAGCTGATTTTTTAGAAGTAGATCACCAGGCCTTTCTTCTGAGGTGCCTTCTCTGGGTAGACTTGAACTTCCAACCTTTTAGTTAGCAGCGGAGCACTTAACCATTTATACCACTTAGGGACGCCATGTGGTACAGTAGCAACTTATCTGCCATCAGCATTTGTCCAGAGATCAGTTGCCAGCAAACAAGCTACAGGGAGTCTCCTCAGAAGTCAGAAAGCACTTAAGAGTCCACATCATACTAGAGAATTCCTCTGTCTGCAGGTTTATCACAGAAGTGACCTGAGCCAACACCTTGCCATTGGGCACTTCATGTCATGAGGCACACCTCTGGGAGGCCACAGGGCTACTGCACAGGGCTGGGGCTCCTGAGCTCATGCAGGTGACAACCGCCCCAGTAAAACACCTTAAAACCAGGAGGCAAACCTGCCAGACATGACAGCATCTCCTCCCAGTGACTGGGCTTTTTAAGTAAAAGAGGCATTGTCTGCATTTCCCTTTACATGATAGATCCTGAAACATCAGTGGAATTTCTCCCGAGTCCACTCAGACACTTGGGAGAAAAATGTATTATTAAAAGCAGCCAATGCATTACAAAAAAGAACTGAACACACTGTAATTTTATTGGCTGTAAGACCAAGTAATAAAAAGGTAAACGTGAACAGGTACACCACGTAATGTCCTTGGATAATTAACTGAGTATGGTAACCCCCAAGAATCTACTTCTATTCAGCTCATACAACTTAAACTGCAAAAAAAGTAGGAAGGGAAAAACATGCTCACCTTTTTAAGCTCCTAAAAAAAAAAAAAAGCTTATTATATGGTCCCCATCTGGGCCATGATGAAGCACTCATTATTGCAGTAACAATGGCTCAATTGTTTCTTTTTTTTTTAATCCTAATAACCATATTTAAATTACAGACATTTTTGAGAGCTATAACTATAATGAAACAGAGGCCCAGGAAACTTAATTGGTTTTCCCAGATCACAGAGAGACAGAGCCTGAAGCCTAACATGTTTTTGTTGTTGTTGGGTGCTGTGAAGTTGATTCCAACTCATAGCGGCCCTATGCACAACAGAAGGAAACTCTGCCGGGTCCTGGGCCATCCTCACAATCGTTGTTATGCTTGAGCCTATTGTTGCAGCCACTGTCACTCCATCTTGTCAAGGGTCTTCCTCTCTTTCACTGACTGTCTAACTTACCAAGCATGATGTTCTTCTCCAGCGACTGGTCCCTCCTGATAACATGTCCAAAGTTCGTGAGACAAAGTCTTGCCATCCTCACTTTTAAGGAGCATTCTGGCTGTACTTCTTCCAAGACAGATGTTTGTTCTTTTTGCAGTCCATGGTATGTATATTCAATATTCTTTGCCAACATCATAATTCAAAGGCATCAATTCTTCTTTGGTCTTCCTTATTCATTGTTCTGCATGCATTTGAGGTGATTGAAAACACCATGGCTTGGGTCAGGCCCACCCTAGTCGATAAAGTGACATCTTTGCTTTTTAACTCTTTAATAAAGAGGTCTTTAAAGAAGCCTAACATAGAGCTCCAAATTCTCAATCCAATAATTGGTCTAAGACATGTAACAGGGTCATTCACTACTGTCCCAGCTCAGAAAGTCTTGAGCTTATTCTATTCAGAAACATGAAGAATATATACAGCGGCTTTACGATCCCCACCAGGTGTCCAAGTTTCCAACCCCTCCAATTTTCTGGAGGTAAGAGTATCCCAAGGTATTACAGGAGGAGCATGGGAGGGTGGCTCATTTGACATAATCAGAAAGAATTTATGCCAAGTCTGCAGCATCACTACTGCTAGGTGACTGGTGGGCAAGGTGTCAGACTCAGGTGAAGTGACATTCTCCCAGGACCCATGGAACTGAGAGACGCCCGCTCAAGTAAAGGGGGTTGGGCCTGCTGCAGACTAAGTTTCAGTTTCTGTGCTACTCCCGGGCCCTCAAACAATGCAATGAAACAAACTATCTGAAAATGATTGGCTGGCCTACCCCACCAACCATTTTATTATTTCTCATGACTCTGTGGGTCAGGAATTCAGACAGGGCTCAGTGGGGATGGTTTGTCTGTGCCCCCTGTGATGTCTGCTGGGGCTGGAATGTCCAAGACAGTGTCTTCTCTCACACATTTGGCACCTCAACTAGAGCAGCTGGAACGGCGGGAGGCTGACCGAGCGACTTGACTGGGGTCATGTGTCTGTGGCCCCAATTCTCACTGTTGGTTAGGTTCTCTGGTTCTCTTCCACGTAGCCTCAGGGCTTCTCCCTCTCCAGAGGGCCTCCCAATGGTCTCCCCACGTGGTCTCTCCAGCAAGTATCCAGATTTATTACATGGAGACCCAGGCTGCCAAAAGCACAAAATTGGAAACCGCCAGTCTTTCTTGGGGCTGAATCCACAAAAGGCACCACGTCACTTCTGCTGCATCCTGTTGGCTAAAGTAAGTTACAGGCCCAGCTCAGGTTCAGGAGGAAGAGCCAACACAGTGTGTGAATACCAGGAGGCATGATTCACTGAGAGCCAGAAAAGTAACAACCTACCACAGCATTCATGACAACCTTTGACTAAGCTCATTCACGCATCCAAGTCCTCCCAGGTCGAGAACCCTCTTATTCTCTTGGGTCATCTCCAGACTCCTGAGCACCCTCTTCTGTTATCCTTCTTTTTCCCCCCATCCTCTGACCTCATTTTGTCTTAGAGATGCCTTCCTACTTCCAAAGACGTTTGCGTCTCAAAACTACTTTTCTTTTAGTCCTTCTACACTAGGGCCATTAAACCTAGAAACCTGCCCAAAGCAAAACTAGTTACTTTTCCCTTGAGAGTTAAGAAGAGTCAACCTCCAAATTTTCCAGAAGGTTTGGGGTGGTGGAGATATTGCATTCTATTTTTCTAGTGCACAAATAAAGGTGAAGAAAGTAAACGAGCTGCTTTTCCATTTCAAGAGACAGGTTGGTACAGTGGTTAAGAAAGCTGACCCCAGAGCCAGCCTGCTGCTTACTAACTGTCTCAGTGTGCTCATCCGTAAAATGGGTATTAGCCACCCCATGGGGCTGTTGTGAGGGTAGGATGAGTAAATGTGTATAAAGTACCTAGGATAGAACACAGTAAGTGCTATTAAGAACATGTAAACAGTTGTATCCTGTCACACACATCATGCATCTTCCTAAGTCCCCATTTGTGGGTGTGATGAATAGGCAATCTATGTAGATAAAATTTCCAAGATATGCATGCTAATAACACCTTTTCTTGGAAACAAAAGCTCCATCAAGATGGAAAGAAGTGCTAGTGCCCCTCTCCTAGGGGAGAAATATGATCAGCCTCTCGGAGACTATTATAGGCTATGCCCAGTACATCCAGGTATTGGTTTCCCAACGGAAATATATTTTGGAGTATTTCCTGACAAAAAAAAAGTATGTGTATCCTCAGACTTACCCAGAGAAACCCATCAAAATCATCATGTAGTCCAAAAATAACCAGTTGCCATCTAGTCAATTCCAGCTCATGGCAACCCCATGTGTTTCACAGAAGAACTGCGCTGTAGGGTTTTCAATGGCTGTGATCTTTTGGAAGTAAATCCCCAGGACTTTAATCCAAAACACCTCTGAGTGGATTTGAACTGCCAACCTTTCAGTCAGTAGCCAAGAATTTAACTGTTTTGCACCACCCAGGGACTCATGTACCCATAGTATAATAGTATAAAAGAAACACAGTCCCTGCCACCATATATCACAAAGATACCAATGGACAGTGCATCAAGCACTCAACTGCAGAAAGATGAAGGGTGCACTCAATTCTTCCTCCCAGCTACCTACCCAGCCATAGGCTGGGTGTTCTGAGTCACTACAACCCCCATTGAAATGCTGGGGTGGGGAGAGTAGGTAAGAAAGGTAGAAGGATAGTTGTAGGTGCCATGAGGGCTCCTGGTGAGAGGGCAAAAGTGGTGAATCTTGGAAATTCAGTACCCTGGAGCCCTAGGTTAAAAGCTTGGCTGCTAACTAAAAGGTTGGCAGTTCGAATCCACCAGCTGCTCCTTGGAAACTCTATGGGGCAGTTCTACCCTGTCTTATACAGTCACTATGAGTCAGAATCGACTCAATGGCAGCAGGTCTGTGTCTCGGTCTCTGCTCAAGGATCTCCTATGAGAGTCTTGACTTCCTCTTAAAATGTCATTTACGAGGTAGACTTTTTTTTTAAACTGTCCTTTTACAGTGCAACCTGTGAGAGCCCGAACTCAGCAGGACTGCCTTGTTTTTCCAGGTCTTGCAGGTTTTCCACCTTTGACAGGGTGCAGTCTTACCACTTTTTTACCACTCATTTTTGTGGAAAATATTTGAGCTTTCCTTCTCTGACAGGTTTCTGCTTTACATGGGTTCTGGCTTTTTAGGGTTTACTGTATTTTTTTTTCTTGCCTTAGTGGTTTCAGGCTGGTCATCACTGTGACCAATCTGACCAGGCCCTGGAATACGGCAAGTACACAGCCGACCAGCAGTGGCCGTGCCGCCCCATTGGAGGGGTTTTCGTGGGCATTCTTTGCTCTTGCCTCTGTTCCCCAGTCCTCATTCTGAGCTGTGGCCATGCAGATCCTGCTCTGGCTGGTTTCTCTCACCCTTCCCAGACCCCAGATTCCATTGGAACTTTCTGGTAGATGTGGGTTCTCTGGTCATGATTTTTGGTACTCTTCAGCTGAACCTCTGCCTTCTCTGGGACCTGACTGGGCTCCGTTGCCCCCGTGGCCTGGTACCCTGATCTGGCTACTCTAGCCCTTCACGACGTTAAATCCAGCTGGGATAAAAGACAAGTCACTTTCCTTGCATCATTCAGCCAGAGGGCCAAGCCGCTGACCGTAATGTGGAGACTGATTGTCTGTCTTACTCTGAACTGAAAATGAAGCCCAGGAGAAGATCCAGAAAGGCTTCTGTGAAAGGAACTGATACCTAAAACAGGGAAGCTCTTGCACGGAAACTCTTTTCTTATAGCACCATGAAGCTAAAATTACATTTATGTGCATTAATTAATTTTCTGTTTTTTAAATGAAAGACATTGATTTTATTCCTAAGTAATATTTGATGAGTTTCCTAACTATCTTTTTACAGAACCAAGGGAAAGAGCTGACTCACATGGGTAGTAAAATAGCTTTCTCTCACTTCCCTTGGCAAAGCAAATAGTTTCTGTAAGTCAGTTTTTCTAAATTACCTTTTTTTTTTTAAGCAGAGAAAATAATCTGAAAGTGAACACGACTCTGGGGCATCAGCTTCTCCAAAGAGCCAATCATCAGCCCCCATATTACATATTCTTTCTCAGAACAGAGAGTCTCTAAGAAAATATTTTCCCCTTCTCTTTTGGTTATAAATGATTAATTTGTCTTTATATAGTCTTCAATATTTTATGTGTTGAGAATAGTATGGCTGAAGAATTCTGTCCCATATAGTGCTAGAAAAGGAGCCCCTAGGTCAGAAGACACCACACGTAGACCACAACAATAGACTCAAACATACCAACAATTATGAAGATGGCGCAAGACCAGACAACCTGTTGCTCTGTTGCACGTAGAGTCGACAGTAACTAACAACAGCAGTATCTGGCCAAAGTCATTTTAAACAGGAAAATTGGCTTAGCTAGTTAACTTTGGGATTTCTCTGTGAGACGTCTTCTATCACCAGGCCAACTGAGGTTCAAAGTTATCAAAATCAAGAAAACATGGCAAAGCCAACCTATTTTAAAACAGCTGCAAAAAAGGGAATAAAAGAGGTGAGAGGGAAAAAAAACTTTGAAGACAGTTCAGGAAGATGAAGCAAGTTTGGAAATGTTACTAAAACATGGGGAAATAATACCATGACAACATTTAGTTTTGCACAATACAGCATGTTTTTCACTGAAACTGTGTTTCTGATCCCATATTCACTTTCAGACATCTTTATCTGGGTCAAAAGCCTTTTACTACTACAACCTACCATCATTATCCTTAAGAACTTTTGACAACATTTTCAATAATAAGATGTATCCAAAACACGTTCATCTCCATCTTTTTTCTTGTGATATTTGTGCTGGATTTATGCAATTGTTGGGAAGGCCAAGTTCTCTGTTTTGACTTTTCTGAGTCACAAGTGAAAATACTTCTGATCTGACCCTTGGAACAATGCCTAAGCTGTCTTCTTTTATTGTCTCCCTCTCTCACTTTCTCCCTTATCCTCCCAGGCATACATTCATCCAGCTAAGGCTTATCAACTGTCTACTGTATTTTTACTCAAATAATGCACACTTTATACGTTTTTTGCCAACTGCACAAACACACACACACCCCACACGTGTTATTTTTGTAAGTGCACTATAACCATTTTTTTTTACATGTTGCTGGCTTCAGTTTCTATTTCTGATCACATGGAAACTTCACTTATGGTAGGTATTGATTTTATATTACTTCAAATTTAAGGTAAAAGTACTTACCGGTAGATCAACTGCTGAGCTAATGTGATGCAATTATCAAATTAAATTAATAGAAACAAACACACAGTTTCAATTGTTTATTTTCTGGTTACCAGAGGACCACCAAACTTGATCCGTGACTTCTTGACCATGGCTTATAACTTTATTACACAATTATGATCAAAAGTAACATTTTCGGACTATTTTTATACATATAAACAAGAGATTAAAGAAAATCAACAGAACGAAAGAAAATGAACGGAATGATATGATTTACCTGTAATGTTGGATGGGGCCAAAATTCATTTCTGCCTGGAAACGTCATGAGACACGGTAGGAGTATACAGGGGAGTGCTATGTTAGAATTGTTTTACTTAATTTCATCATTTCCGCACCTTGTATGTGTGGGTGCATTATTTGCGAAAAATACAGTACTGTTGAAAAGCAGAGAAGTGACGCTTTAAATTTTGCTTGCTTCTTACTAGCTATATGACCTTGGACAGTTGACTTAGCTCTCTAAGCCTGTTTTCCGTCTATGAAATGGGAATGATGATAGTTATTCCAACGTTATAGAATCATTGTAAGGATTAAATGGTCAGTACTTACAAAAGATTTAAAACTGTGATTGACACATAGTAAACCATCAGTAAACATTATCTATGAGACACCTTGGGAAGAAAGTCCTCAAAATCTACCGCCAAAAATATCAGCCATTGGAAACCCTACAGAGCATAGTTCTACTCTGACATACATGGGGTCACCATGAGTCTGAATCAACTCAATGACAATTTATTTACTGCTATTGCTATTTGATGGTGGCTATTTTTGCAGAAAATGCAGAGTTTTTTAAAAATATATTATTTACCATCACTTGGGGAGATATACCACTACCTGAACTCAATCAATTTTTATTTCAAATCAGTGTGGCTAAATGTTTGTATTGACTTTTTGCAAAATAGCTGTCTGATTATTGCAAGACTGTGGTACTTTTAGTAATCTAAAGATTCTTTTGCATAAGTGATTATATCTTTATAAACCAAAGTTGATGTTGGATCCTGAACACAATCTCCGTTTCACAGTTGTAATCTCTTCTCCATGGAAATGGCTCCACTCAGTGGACATGCTGAGTAATTACAGACGCTCAACTAACAAGTCCTGTTTGGCAAGGTCACCAACATCAATACTGATAGCTATTTCACAATCTTAAAGTAAGTTGTTTGTGCTTAAATTTATTTTCTCACTCATTTCACCAACTCAAATCCCATTAAAATTCTACATTGTGAAGTCCTACCAAAGAATAGAGTCAATATTGAGCTGTGGGAGACACTGGGTGGTACAAATGTGCTCGGCTGCTACCTGAAAGGTTGGAAGTTCGAGTCCACCCAGAGGCACTGCAGAAGAAAGCCCTAGCGATCTATTTCCAAAAAATTAGCCACTGAAAACACTACAGAGCAGTTCTATTCTGACACACCTGGAGCCACCATGAGTCGAAAACAACAGCAATTGGTTTAGTTTGTTTTTTTTTTTTAATTAAGCTGCACCCAACAAAAAGTGAAGGCATATTTTGACCTAATTAAAATGATGTCTATTCATCTAAAGGTGTTTGTGAGTTGTTTATACATCTGATTAATTCTAAAGACGCTTTAAACATCAGTCTGGTCCTGTTAATAACCTCTGGGTTCTAGTAGTATGTGTCTATTGACTGTTATAGAATCTGGAGCAGCAATGGAAGGAGAGCCCGCTGTTATACTCTTCCAAATGCCAAAGCAGGTCTGGAAAGTATTGAGATTGTCAGTATTCAAACTGGCATTTCTTAAAGCTTTTCAGGGGTCTTCCAGTTGCTAGCTACGTGGGCTATGAAAGCAAGACACTTCCACTCTTCACATCTCCTTTTCTCCTTTTGCAATATTTGAGGATTGGACTAGACAGAAGCGAGTGAATTCTCTACATGCATTATTTTGTGAAAACTAGAATTCATTCATGGACGACGTGATGATGGTGATGATGGTGGTGATGTGATGGTGGCGGTGAGGGTGACGAAGATGATGGTGATAGCTAACACTTATATAGCACTTACTATGTGTCAGGCATTGTTCTAAGCACATCACATGAGTCACCTCATATAATCCTCACAGCAACTTTTTACAGTACATGTTCTTATGCTCCCCACTTTACAGATTAGGGTGTAGTCACTGAGCTGCTTAAGAACTTGTCTGAGGGCACATAGCTAGTAAGTGACTGAGCTGCAATTTGAACTCAGCTCCTGTCCCTGAATATGTCACTATTCTGCTTTCTCCGCAATGGTTGGAAATCAAAAATATGAATTGTATGTGAATATTCATCTCCAGAGTTGAAATTAATGACATTTATTAAGGACCATATGGCTAATGAAAATAAAATACTATTTATAAGAAAGCATTCCAAAGATGATATAAAGACAGAAAATAAGCCCATGAAAATATGCTGAACATCATTAGTTATTAGGGAAACACATATTAAAGCCACAGTGAGATGCTTGTCCACATCTATTAGAAGAGCTAAAATTTTATTTAAAGAAAACCTGACTACCTGACTATACCATGTGCAGAGCCCTGGGGGCGTAATGGTGAAGTGTTCAGCTGCTAACCAAAAGGTTGACAGTTCAAACCCACCAGCTGCTCCTTGGAAACCTTACGGGGCAGTTCTACTCTGTCCTATAGGGTCATCATGAGTCAGAATAGACTCCATGGCAATGGGTTGGGTTTTTTTGTTTGTTTGTTTGTTTTTTTGGTATACCAAGTGCTGAAAGGCTGTAGAGAACTGGAACAGGCATACACAGGTGATGAAATGTAAAATGGTACAGCCTGTTTAGAAAAGCAATTTAGTATTTCTTATAAAGCATATATATGCTTTTCATATGGCCTAGCAATCCCTCTCCTAGGTATTTATCCAAGATAAATGAAAACATATGTCCACACAAATACCTGCAGGCAAATGTTTACAGCAGTATGATTCATAATTGCCAGAAACTGGAAAGAACCCAAATATCCATCAACTGGTGAACAGATAAACTCTTATACATTCATACAATGGAATGTTCCTCAGCCATAAACACAAACTACAAATACATGCAAGAACAAGAATGCATTTCAGTACATTGTGCTAAATGAAAAAAAGCCAGACTCAAAAGGTTTTAGCAGCAATAACTAGAACAACAGTTCAGACCAAGAGGCTGTGAACTGTGCATAGAAGTGTCTAAGTCCTCCACAACCCAGCAGTTCCAACCCTTAGTATATCTTGGGAAAAAAAAAAAAGAAATCTCACACATGTCCATAAGGAGATATGTACTAGAATCTTATTGTTGTATTACTATACAATAGCAAAAAAAGCACCTATACTAGCTACATGTCTATCATAAATCAATATGAGACTGGATTATTAATCTGTGATAGAATCAGAAAATGGAATATTATGTAACTGTAAAATTAAATGAATAAGACGTGCATGCATCAATAGGCAAAAAAACTCACAAAAACCAAACCAAAGCATGACTATATAGCGATTCATAGTGACCAAAAGAATTAGCAAGGTGACTGGATATATGATCAAAATGTGAAAATCAATTGCATTTCTCTATGTTAGTTAGTTGCCGTTGAGTCATTTCTGACTCATGGTGACCCCATTGGATGCAGAGTAGAACTGCTCCATAGGGTTTTCAAGGCTGTGACCTTTTGGAAGCAGATTGCCAGGCCTGTCTCCCCAGGCTTCAAACTACCAACCTTGCGGCTAGTAAGCGAGTGCTTAACCGTTTGCACCACCCAGACCTCCACATTTCTCTATGACAGCATCATATGGTCAAAAATGTAACTTGTTAAAAACACCATTTATAATCGAAACAAAATTATAAAATGGAGATAACTCCTCAGAATATTTCCTCAACTTTTCTAGCAGTGGATGTCAATGAATACTGCCTAAAGATGATCAGTTAAGAAATAAACATGTGAGTATATCATAAAAGATTTACTCGGCTGGCTCTCCTGCCATTGCTCCTCCAGATTCTATAATAGTCAATAGACCCATACTACCAGAACTCAGAGATTTTTCTTAATGGGCCCAGACTGATGTTTAAAACGTCTTTAGAATTAATCAAATGTATAAACCACTTTTCCACTCTCAAACACCTTTAGATGAATAGACATTGTTTTAATTTTTTTTTTTTTTTTAATTTGCACTACAGTACTTGGTCTTCTCTATCATTTATCAACTGAGTCTTGTTTATTTATATTTTAATTTTGGTGTTTATCTTTGTGACTTTTACATACATATGGAAAGTCTGGCAGCACTGTCAAACTTGGGCAAACGTGTCTGCAGTGACGTGGAAGGTAAAAGGATACCTAATGAATTTATGAAGCTGGAGAAAGCGATTTCCAGGCAGAATGTTAAACGTGACACCTGGCTTACTCAAGTTGCCTATGAGAAAAGAGAGAGATAAACTATAAAAATGTTCAGTGTGGGAGAGCAGAATATGTAGAGAACCCAGGACGCAGCAAAAGGGTCTGAAAATAAGAATTGTCCTTAAGGCAAAGATTAAATTCAGGTTTCTGCAAGTGAAATACGGTCTTACAGTAAAGTTCAAATCAAGGATACAGCTTTAAGACTGTTTTAAGACCGCAGAAAAATTTAAGATTCTGCCTCAGAGATCTTCTCATCTAAACAATAGGGATCCCATGAATCGTAAGGGAGGTGCTCCACAGCACCCTCTCTTTCCAAAGTTGAGTGGTGCATATCTCAAACAAGTCTCTTCTGGGTATGGCTTTTGTCAAATGGAATGGATTTATAATCTGATACACAGGAAACCTATAAAGTTTTTAAAAGAATTACACTAACTTGGGTTTAGATACAGTTAAAAATGAAAAGAAGCCTTTGAGCCCCAACTTCTTATAGTGAGGGAACTGGCTGAGATACTTGGATGCAACCATTGTCATTTGTTATGAAAAAGGAAGGATGACTCAAAGGGTTCAGTAAAGAGCCATACAGAATCACTCCCTGGGAACAGAACTGAAGCCTGGTTTAAAGAAGAAGGAAAAAAGAGAGAGAGAAAGACAGGAAGGAAGGAAGGACCTGACAACATGTTCAGAACTCCTGTCAACTAGTAAAGGAGCCCTTGGGTGGTGCAAACAGTTAAGCACTCAACTACTAAACAATAGGTTGGCAGTTTGAACCTCTCCCTAGAGGTACCTAGGAAGAAAGGCCCCATGATCTGCTTCTAAAAGGTCACAGCCTTGAAAACCTTTTGGAATGCAGTTCTGTTCTGCACACATGGGTCCCCATGAATCAACTCTACAAGAACAGGTTTGTTTTGTTGTTTTAATGGACTAGAAAAAGCTATCTGCCTGTTGCTTTTTTTCCTTTTCATATTGCAATTATCTTGTCCCTTTCTCACATAGTATATTGGGTGTGTGTAGGGCAGACAACTTCCTTTTAACTCACAGGACTCTGTTCCACAAAAGCTGCACCCAAGGACATCCATCCATACATGAACCTGATTTAAATAATGAGACCCTGGATTTTGAGCCAATACCATAATGCTAATCTGGGGGAAGAGGTGAGTATACTTTGCATATAGAAAGGATATGAATTGTTGTGACTGTGGTAGTGTTCAAAGATGGAGAATCTCTGTACATGATGTCACTCTCACATCGAGACTAGAGTTTATTTCCCCTCCTCTTGAATCAGGGCTGGGCTCATGACTGCTTTGACCAGCAGAACATGGTGAAAGTGACATTCTAGAACTTCTGATTTTAGCCTGAAGAGGACCGGAAACGTACACTTCTTTCCCTCGGAATGACCTTTCTGGAACTGGGCTATCATGCTGTGAGGAAGCCCAAGCTGCTGCGTGGAAGAGAATTGAGGCCCTCAGTCAACAGTCCTGGATGAGGTCCTAGTCAATAGCCAATACCAATGTCCAGCTGTGTTAATGTGCTGCCTTAAACCTAATCAAGCCCCCAAATGACTGCAGCCCCAGCCAACATCATGTGAAGCAAAAGATCCTTCCACTTGAGCCCTGTCAGCCCTAGAATTGTGAAAGATAATAAAATGGTTGATTTAAGCCACTCAGCTTTCGGGTGGTTTGTTAGTCAGCATTAGATAACTGAAGCACGAACTTTGGGCGACCCTCCAGCAATTAATCAGTTGTATGCATTTGATCATGAAGAGTATCATTTCATGCTCATTTACATCATATGATTGCTTAATTTTTCCTTGGTTATAATTGCAAATTATCCAAATCATGCTTGCAGGAGGATCAGCAAGAAAAAGATCTGAATTTCATCAATCACGGATTTACCCACATCAATCTGATTCACACACTAGTCTTTATTTTAATACTTCTCCAGATAAGCCTTCCTCTTCCAGGCCTGATGGAACATGGAAAGGAGACAAACATTAGAGTGAAGGGGATGATAGGCAGTGTCCTGGATCTCCCTCCTCATTCCCACCTTGGGCTAGGCAGATATGGAAAAACCTGGCAACTCCCAAGCCTGTCTTTAGGAGAAGCAGACTATGGGCTAGGCACAATATCCAATATGGCAGGACTAACATGGGTAGATAAGATGTCCACGTAGACAGCCTGAGAAAGTGATATTGGCAACCCAGGGCCTGTGCATGGTCTGCAAAGGATCCAGAAATTAGTTTGTTCCTCAGTCAAAAGACCCAGAGGTTCTGAGACGGCTTTTGGTGACCACAGGTAACAGGGCAGGGGCTGTGGAGTATGTGGAGCATGGGGAGTCATGACCAAAGAAACATGCCCAACATGATGCTCCGAGAAGCCAGAAGGAACCGCTGCACCTGGCAGACTCTTTGCAGAGACCCAGGGATCGGCCCAGCCCACCCGCAACTAGAAGAGGTGGGTCAGTGCCCGGGGATCCAAGGCCCCTTCCCATCGCCATAAGGTCACATTCTCTGCATGGCCAGATGCCAGCTGGGGGCAGCAGGGAGAGGAGAAGAAATCTGAAAAACTGAGCACATGAAAAACAACTTTAAAATGGAGGAAAAAAACTGAGATAGTTATGTAGAAAATGTAGTTGTTTCTGCCATGTTTCTGCCCCACCCTCAACACACTGGGGACTTGTAAAGAAATTCAGATGATTTAGACAAGCTACAAAATCTGGATTTTCTTCATATATCTGAGATAGATACATAGATAGCTGACGCCAAGTCCACTCTGATTCATAGTTCATGTACAACAAAAAAGAAACATTTCCCGGTCCTGCCTCATCCTCAGGATTGCTGGCATGTTCTAGTCCATTCTTATAGCTGCTGTGCCAACGCATCTCACAGAGGGTTTCCCTCGTCATTGCTGGCCCTCTGCTTCATCAAACATGCCGTCCTCCTCCAACCATTGATCCCTCCTGATGATGTGTCCAAAGCAAGTGAGTCAGACAATGTTCTGTTGTGATCTATAAGGTGTTCACTGGCTAATTTTCAGAAGTAGATCACCAGGCCTTTCTTCCTAGTCTGTGTTAGTCTGAAAGCTCCACTGAAATCTGTCCACCATGGGTGACCCTGCTGATATTTGAAGTACTGGTGGCAGAGCTTCCAGAATCACAGCAACACGCAAGCCACCACAGTATGACAAACTGAGAGACAGGTGGTGGATATATCTCTTAGTGCTTTGTAAATTTCCATACTTACCAAAATTATTAGTTTTTCCTACTATGGGGTACTTTCCAAAATGTTTCCCTAACATTTAAACTAAGCAATGATCATTACACTTGGATTTTACAACCAAGAATTACAGTTAAATTGACAGTACACCACACTTGCCAAATGAATCCATTCTTCACTTCTAAATTCTAAATACAGTTGTTGCCCACAAGGTGGCGCTAGGGTCAACAAAACAGCTTGCTTCCGGAATGGCCCTGCCACTAAAGGGAGTTGATTTAAGTTATTTTTGTTTTTCCATTTATGGACAAGTAATTTAGCGAAAAAAGAATAATTAAACATTGTGCTAACAAACTGATACGCATCTTCAGTATTCGTTTTCATCAAATAGAGCAAAAAATATAAATCATGCGGGCAGCAACGCCGCACACCTGGGCCACGCTGTCCATTTTCAGACACCAAGCAACCGTGCGTTTTCTCGGAGGATTTCTGCCAGCATTTTAAGCATGCAAAACCATACTGACAGTAAAGGAAATGGCACCGAAAGGCGAGAGCAATTGTGCAAATGGGTTAAAACAAACAAAACAAAACAGGCTTGAGCCATCACGGAATTCCAGATTGCCAGATCTCTTGATTGTGGCTTTTAATCAAAACACAGCCAGCTGCCTGTATTTAAAGTTAATTGTTAAGCTCTCAGTCTCAGCCAATCATTTTACTTCTGAGCTGGCACGGTAACAACGGCAACAACAATATGAAACTCTCTCCCTGATGCAGTTTAGCCTGGGAGTGGGGGGAGGTCAGCTTTCCTATTGAGAACTCATCTCTGGCTTCTACATAGCAAAATAACATGTGGGCCTGGAAACGCTCCTTGCACCTTCACAATGAATTGATCGTGTGTTTATAAATTCTGTAATCTCCCCTCTCCTTTTTTCTTCCTTTCCTACCAAAGAACGTTGTTAGCACTTTAAAGAGATGATCATTTTCTTTGTGGCTTAGCTAGAGGGGCAGCCCCTGAGGAACCTTCTTTCGTTTGTCCCTTGCTCTCCTGTCTGCTGAGAACTCACTCTGCTGAGAATTTCCCTGCCTGTGACCCTTTGTGCAATTTGGAGAAAGAGGTCCTTGATCCTCCTAGATTGCTAACAGCTCCAAATATCCTAGTCTCTTCTATTCCTCAAGGGATTGATACCTTAGCCTCATTCCTCAACCTGGAATGCAAAGAATGCAGCTTCATTTGAATGAATAGAAAGACTTGCTAAAGAGAAACGATCTCAATCTCTTTGTCTCTAGCTCTGTTTCGCTCTCAGTCTCTCACTGTCTCTCTGTCTCTCTCATAAATCAGGGGTAAGATGGAGGTCTCCTGACAGTGTCTAAAAGAACAACCATTTCTAGAATCTAACCCAAGCCCAGAATCCTGGAACTGGAATGTCTTCTTCCAGGACACACAAAACAACCTCCCACAGCCAGTTGACTTTGAGCTCGGCATTGAGCTCTGATACAAGGTTAGCAAGCGAGGATAGCGTTGAAATCGGTCACAGTGCATAGCAACAAGTTCTCCTCCTCTCTCATCATTTACATATAGACCACAGCTAATATTCAAATCGGCATACTCAAACCCACGGTTGATTAAATTAAAGCTCTTTCCTAGCTGGATTTGCATAATGTGCAATAATCAGAATAGAGAGCAAAAGCATAATTGAAAGGAGAGAATCTATACTGCAGCTCTTAGACATTAGGAGTAGCTGAATTAAGCTGGCAAATGCTGATATTACTGAGTACACAGCTGCCCCAGGCTAACTTGCATTTTAAAATACTGAGAAATATGAGTGGTGACCTGGAAAGTTAATTAACAAAGTCTTAGAGAAGCTTTAATGAACAGCAACAAACATTTTTTTTGAATTTTATCGTGCTGTAGGTGAAAGTTTGCAGTGCAAGTTAGTCCTTCATTCAACAATTTATACACAAATTGTTTGGTCACATTGGTTGCAATCCCCACAATGTGTCAGCCCTCTTCATCAAAAACTTTTTAATAGAGAAAATGTTGCACTCGTAACCTGACAGACTTGTTCACACGATTTTAAAGGACCATCAGAAGCAGTCCCTGCAGATTCCAGAGCACCAGATTCTATCCTGGACCTTGAAAGGAAAAGGATTCATTCGGCCTCCATTTTCTGTATTTTATGACCACGATTTACTCACTCCAAGACCCTCCCCTTTGCTGCACCCAAACTCAAGTTTCCCCTATATGACAGCCCCACCTCCACCCCTGCCCACGTTACCTTTATATAGGAGCAAAGCAGGGAGAAAACCCCCGCATGCACCCCAGGGACAGAGAGAACCCACTGTCAAACAACGCCACTTTGCAGATCCAACATGCCTTCATTTTCTTCATTTCACCTTTTCTTGTTATTCCCAACACCTGGGGTCTCAAAGGAAAGAAAAAAGGCAAACAGGCATGGCAGCAATGGCTCGGATCCTTAGCATGCAACCCCAGGATTCCCATCCATTTCTCAGAAGCAGAAGCAGCCACCAGCCCAGGCCACGCACGCTGCTCTGCGAAAGCAGAGAACACTGCAGATCGGAACACTCCGAGAGGCAGAGTCCTCTTACCTAAGCTCTTCATACAGTCCCCTGCCAATGTTATAAGAACGTTTGTTACTTGACAGGTTTGTTATTGTTGTTATGTGCTGCCGAGTCGATTCCGACTCATAGTGACTCTATAGAGCAGGGTAGAACTGACTTACAGGATTTCCAAGGGGCGGCTGGTGGATTTGAACTGCTGACCTTTTGGTTAGCAGCTGTAGCTCTTAACCACTTGGCCACGAGGGCTCTTTGACAAGTTTAGATTGTTAAGATGTGGCACGGGAACTAAGATCCTCACCGTTGTTAAGGAGCTCCATTCTCCCAGCCAACCAGTGGAGTTTACCTTCTCATCTACATTAGCTGGAATCCTTTGTCACAGAAGTTCCAATGTGAATGTTGGAAACAAGAGAACATATTTTAGGGTAGATGTCCTAAATGTGTAGTTAAAATCCAGTTGTTGCTAGTCGCCATCAAATTGGCTGGACTCATGGTGACCCCATGTACAACAGAATAAAATGTGCCTCGTCCCACACTATCTTCATGGTCATCAGAATGACTGAGTCCATTGTTGTGCCTTCCAACCTAGGGGGCTCATCTTCCAGGACTGTATCGAACAATGTTCTGTTGATCCATAGGGTTTTCACTGGCTAATTTTCAGAAGTAAATCACCAGGCCTTTCTTCCTAGTCTGTCTTAGTCTAAGCTCTGCTGAAACCTGTCCACCATGGATGACCCTGCTGTTATTTGAAATACCGACAGCATAGCATCCAGCACCATAGCAACACGTAAGCCACCACAGTACCACAAACTGACAGACAGGTGGTGGAAAATCGACATTTACAGGTTATTTATCAAAAATAAAAGTTAAGATGCTCACGTTTAAGGGTAGACAAGGATTTCATAATACTGGTATGGGCTTCCTTTTATGGACCTTTGATAAGCCAGGTACAGTGACCATTTCATTCAATATTCACCTCATTTAAGGAGATAGGTGCGGTTGGTTTCCCTTTCTACAGATGAGAAAACCGAGACTTATGAGGCAAAGTAATGCAGTGCAGTAGATCACTTTTGTGTGACCTTTCTAGCTGTGGTCTTGTAACTCCCACCCACATGATTGGGCGGGACTGTGTGATAGGGTAATTGTGGCTCACCAAAGGGATTGGTCAGTTCTGCCATCCCACTGGGCTTGAAATGAGCCACCCCAGAGGTAGGAAAAAGAGAATCCCACCACCACCAAGGAAGAACAACCAGCAGCCAGCGCATCCTTTGGATCCAGGATCCCTGCGCTGAGAAGCTCCTGGAACCAGGAGACAGACAGAGAGAGTGAGAGCTGTAACACTGAAGGCAGAGAGAAGCAGCAGCAGAAACCTGGCAGCAGAGACGTGGCAGCAGGAGACAGCATGGTGGGCTTCCCGGCCCACGGAGTGAAAAAGCTGAGTGTCTTTGGGCAGAGGCCTAGGGCCAGGGAGAGGCATGCCTGTGGGCACAGCTGGGAAGAGGCTGTCCTGATGGAAGAACTGTATCCTGAGTGTTCCTGAGCCTGAATTGTAACTATCACTTCCCAAATGAACCCCGTAATTGTGAGTATTGTCTGTGAGTTCCGTGTAGCCATTGCAATGAATTATCAAACCCAGCAGAGAAGCAGAGTGCTGTGGGAGGGATGATTGGTGGCAGGATTGGTAAAGACGGAGGAGACAGGAGGCATGTCTGACCTCCTTCTCATAAGAATCAGCCTTGGGCTGTTGTTCTTGATTCTCCTTCCCGCTTGTGAAGGTACAGGAGGTCAGATATCACCCATATACTGTTTTTACAAGTAACTTGTCCAAGGACTCACCCCTTAAGAGAAGTGGCTCTGCGCTTTGAACCCAGGCAATCTGATTACAGAAACTGCCCCCAGTCTTAACCACCATGCAGTGCTGCCTCCCTGAGGAGCATAAATCGTTATTCTGGATATTTAGAGACAGTTTGACTTTAACATCCAAGGTGGAGAAAACAGTTCAGAAATATCTTTTTATGCCTATCTGGGGGAATTTCTGCCCTGTCCACATTTGGTCCACATTCCTCAGTACTTCTCATTTTGTTTGAATTCATCTTCCCAAGCCAAAGTCAGTCTAAGAGGATCTTCCTTCAGGAAACTGCTAGAAAGTTCTATTTTTTCCTCAACCAGAAATTGCAGGGAATTTGAGGGAAGAATCCTGAGGACCTTGGAATAAACCAAGCAGCTTATCCAGCGAGCCGGGAGACCCCTATGGTAAGGAAGCACAAGGTGAGTGTGACCAGGCCTGATGGTGCTCAAGGACAGTACCTGTGTCTGCTCTTGTAGCTGTAAGAACTAAGGGTTCATTGAAGTCAGTGCAAATGGTGGAGGCCATTGAGAAGACACTGAAAACGGAATCTCTCTTGCCCCACATAGACTGACAGGCACTTGGGAACAATAACAGTCATGGGAAGGAGGATTCCCAGACAAGTCCTGGAGACAGGCTGTGTCAAAGACTCTCTCCTCCTCCTGGGAACGTCCTGGCATTTCCTTGCCTCTCTTGCAGCTAAACTCAGGGTCATGTAACTGAGTTCTCACAAATTCCATACCTGTCCCTTAGAAACATCTCTTCAGCTCTTTCTTCCCCAGCCTCAACATCTTGAGGACCACATATTCCAGATGAAGTAGCTACAAGAAGGAGGAGGCTGTCCTACCCATACTGGAATCTGCACAAGCAAAATATTACTATATTTATTTTGTTAAACCACTGAGATTTCAAGATTAGTTTGTTACAAGGACATAACCTAATCTGTCCTGATTATACATCAGTACTGACTGCAGCAGAGATTTCAGTGCTGACTTTAGTGCAGGGAAAACTACATAATTACCTGGTTGTTGTTGGTAGTTGTCTTTGAATAAGCCCCTGACTTATGGCAATACCATGCTCAACGGAAGGAAACACTTCCCAGTCCTACACAATCCCCATGATCGATTATGGATCAGACCATTGTGATCCATAAGGTTTTCACTGCCTTCCTGCTACAGAAGATAAGACTTGTTTATAACGTACCAAGAAAGCCCTCTGACTTTCACACCTGGCCTTTTCTTATCAACTTCTAGAGCTTCAGTTCAGTTTAGCAATCACCATCCAATCCCATTGTCCTGAGAGTTACTATCTTCCCCATACTTTTTAAACTCCTGATACATCACACGAGCTAGTACATTTCTCACCTCTAGTCTATCACCCCAATTTACCATGGGTGACAGTTCTAAAAATTGGACTGCCACCTCGTGCCAGCACCCCTCTGTGCTCCACCTAAGATCAATGAAGAGATCCTCATTGCCAGCTGAGTGCTGTGTAGTCTAGCTCCAAACCTCCATTGTATCACCTGTTTCTCAGGCCACTCCTAGAAACGACTGTCACAGTTGAGGTTCTCTAAGAAGTAGACTCTGAGACAGAGCTTAGTGCATAGGACGCTTGTTAGAGAGTGTCCTCAGGATTGATACCTGGGGAAGGATTGGAAAGAGGGAGAAGTCCAGCTGCGATGCAGATCCAACAGCCTCAGCCACCGCCAATGGAGGGAAGATGGGTTCTGGAACAGAAATGGCCCATCAGAGTTGCCCTGTGTTGGTCTGAAATGGGAGATATAAACCCTGCCTTGGTCATCATTGGACACGGGCCTGCCTGGGAAAGGTGCGCTCTAGGGCAAGGTGGCTTTCTGCAGCCAAGGCAGAACCAGAGGGAGCTGAGAGCTGAAGGCCCTCTGCTGACAACACTGCAGGCTGGAGGACAAGCAGTCCTTCCTTGGAGGGGGATGTGGGTGGCACAGCTCCAGTCCACCATGAGTCCCTGCCACTTGTTACCCAGTTGCTTTGGATCCTAGAACCTCATCGTATAACAAGGGAAGCTGATCTTTTGTCTTGGGTTTCCAGAGAGCCACCAGCGTTGACTCCATTCCTGGGTCATGTGACTAATAGCTTCGCCCAGTTCTCACCTTTACCAGAAGGCTTCCATCTTTATCTGGAGGCCAGCAGGGCTCCTTTAGCATCTCCTGGCTTACTCTCAGAGCGCACTGGGTGGGGAAAATGAAAGTGCCTTACTTTCAAAATGCAAGTCCAGGCTACGTGGTCTGTGGCAGATGGAGCTGCCTGCTCAGCAGGGTAGGTGTCTGAGGAGGAGGGAGGCGTTGTTAATTCTTCTGAGTCTGAGCCCTGGAGGGCTGAGCAGAGCTGGAACTGACATGCACTTGGGTCATGTCTGAACTTGCACAAATGGAATTTTAAGCACACAAAACACTGATGCACTTGTGCCAAAAAGCTAGCTTATCAGCAGATTTCCTGCTAGCGCTGCGAGGGCAATGGGAACAGAGGAGCTGATGTCTCAGCAAGGTGGATGTCTGTCTACTGTTGTGCCTGGAGAGACATGCTCCCCAGAAAGCACCTGTGGAAACTCCTTCACCCCAAGGCAGATGACATGGAGAGAGAGAGGGGTGACTCTGTCCAGGACTAACTTGAACTTTGAAGTTGGTTCCTCTCTATCTATCCTAACTCAAGAGATGGGCTCTTACTTCCTCTACCAGGACCCTCTGTAGGTGTCTAGGATCCCACTCCCCATTTTGGGAAAATGGAAACGGGGATTTTAATAACGGTTAAGTTGAATGGAGACTGAAAAGAGACTCAGAGCCCCAACATGTGACACTCCTGATAGACTGATATCAAAATGAGGTTCTCACCAGAAGCCAATGGGAAGTATTCTTCCATTGCAAAGGTGTCTGTCAGGTGCTCCTTGGTTCCCACATGGACCCTGGAGGCTAGTAACTGATGGTGCTGGTGATCTTTGGGCGCTGACGGCACTCCTCTGCTTGGGGTCCACTAGGGTCCACTCTCTCATCTAGAATACCTTATACACTTCTTATCTGTCTTTCCCCACTCCCTTAGTCCAGGGAATTTTTTCTAGTGGAAAGAAGGAGAAAAGAACTTTGTTTCCATATTATTTGCATTCTTCCAAATCCATTGTGTTGTCTAAGATGCACAAGGGTGTTTTCCATTATATTTTTCATGTCACTCTAAAAGCCTACACTTTTGAAACCTCAAAGCCAAGAGAAGTTCCTCAAAAAGTTAAACCTAGACTTACCATATGAGTCAGTAATTCCACTCCTAGGTATATACCCAAAATAATTTAAAATAGTGACTCAAATGGATACCTGTACACCAGCGTTCATGGTACACTATTCACAATAGCCAAAAGGTGAAAACAACTCAAGTATCCATCAACAGATGTATGAATAAACAAAATGTGATATATACATATAATGGAACATTACTCAGCCATACAAAATAATGAAGTTTTGATCCATGCTACAAGTTACAACACGAATGAATCTTGAAAACATTGTATTAAGCGAAATGAACCAGACACAAAAGGACAAATATTGTATAATCCCACTAATATGAAATAACTAGAATAGGTAAATCCATAGAGACAGAAAGTAGATTAAAGTTTACCAGGGTCTGGGGAGAGGAATGAACGGGGAGTTACTGTTTAAGAGGTACAGAGCTTCTGTTTGGGGAGATAGAAACTTTTGGAAATAGACAGTGGTGATGGTTGCACAACAGAGTGAATGTAATTAATGTCACTGAATTGTACACTTAAAAATGGTTAAAATGGTAAATTTTATGTTATATATATTTTACAGGCAGGGAACAGGACAAAGGAGCTACATCTGTTCTCCTCCAGGAAAAGTAAAGGACCATCCCTAGAATAGTTCACAGCTCAGCAGAACTTTTGGAAGGAGCACGGGAAGCAGGGCCCTCTCAATTTCAAACAGTGGGGCCACAGTCTCCTGAATCTCAAACGGTGGGGCCACAGCCATGGTATTTTCAATCGTCTCATATACATGTGAAAGCTGGACAATGAATAAGGAAGACTGAATAAGAATTGATGCATTTGAATTATGGTGTTGGCCAAAAATATTGAATATACCATAGAATGCCAGAAGAACGAACAAGTCTGTCTTGGAAGAAGTACAGCCAGAATGCTCCTTAGAAGTGAGGATGGCGAGACTTCGTCTCACATACTTTGGACATGTTATCAGGAGAGACCAGTCCCTGGAGAAGGACATCATGCTTGGTAAAGTAGAGGGCCAGCCAAAAAGAGGAAGACAATAAGATGGATTTACACAGTGGCTGCAACAATGGGCTCAAACATAGCAACTATTGTGAGGATGGTGCAGGACCGGGCAGTGCTTTGTTCTGTTGCACATGGGGTTGCTATGAGTTGGAGACAGCATCTAACAACAACATATATTTTACCACAATTAAAAGAAGATGTAAAAAAGCAACCGAGAGGAAAGAACCTCTTATTCCCCTCTTTCTGCTGTCTTGTCTTTCTCCTGTGATGAGTAGAGGATGGCCTAGATGTTTCTCAAATCAGGCAATAGTGGCGAAGGGTCATATGAAACAGGAACAGAAACGCTCAGGAGAAGAACACGTCAGTTACTATTTGAAAAGAGGATCCCACTGTTTTGAAAATGTTCCAGAAACAGTCATTCTCATGGCCCTGTCTGCATAGTTCCCAATACTGGTCATTCCGAGACAAAGTGTCTCTTGGCATGACCTCTGCTAGCCTGAGAGGAGCCTCTAAGAAGGGCAGACATCTTGTCTGTCACCATGGTGACCCAGCAACATCCAGGAGGTTCTCCAATATAGAGTCTTCTATTCCAGGTGTGAGTGATGCAGCGTCACCCTGCTGACCTTGCTGTCTCCTCAGAAAGATGTGGCTCCAGGGTGGTGCTGACCCAGGTAAGCCTGGGCACAATCATAGAACCCTCGGTGGGGCCACAGTGCACTTTTCAAATAAAAACCGTTCTCTGGTAAAAAGGAGCACAGTCTAAGCCAGAATTCAAATCCCAGCTCTAACCCCAACTTCACCTTGGTACAGTTACTGGTTGTTAGTTAACTCATGGCAACTCCACGTGTGCAGAGTAAAACTACTCCACGGGATTTTCAAGGCTGTGACCTTTTGGAAGCAGATTGCCATGGCTGTTTTCCAGGGCACCTCTGGATAGGTTCAAACTGCCAACATTTTGGCTAGTGCTGAAGCGCTTAACTGTTTGTGCCACCCAGGGACACCTAAGTTACTTTAATTTCCCTAAATCTGTGTCTTCTTCTGCAAAATAACCAGTTGTCGTCAAGTTGGTTCCAACTCACAGTGACCCCATGTGTGTCAGAGTAGGACTATGCTCTGTAGGGTTTCCTTTTTTTGTTTGTTTATTGTTGTAGTTTAAGTGAAAGTTTATATTTCAAGTTAGTCTCCTATACAAAAATTTATGCATACATTGTTACATGACCCTAATTGCTCTCCCTATACTGTGACAGCACACTCCTCCTTTCCATCCCTGATTTCCCATGTCCATTCAACCAGCTCCTAACCCTCTCTGCCTTTTCATCTGACCTCTGGACAGAAGCTGCCCATTTAGTCTCTTGTATCTACTTGAGCAAAGAAGCACACTCTTCACGAGTATCATTTTATGCCCTACAGTCCAGTCCAAACTTTGTCTGAAGAGTTGGCCTCAGAAATTTTTTAGTCCTGGGCTGTCTTAGTCATCTAGTGCTGCTATAACAGAAATACCACAAGTGGATGGTTTTAACAAAGAGAGGTTTATTTCCTCACAGTCAAAGTAGGCTATAAGTCCAAATTCAGGACGTCAGCTCCAGGGGAAGGCTTTTTCTCCCTGTCTGCCTTCTTCTCTTTGGTGTTCCCCCGGACTAGGAGCTTCTCTGCGCAGGGACCCCAGTCCAAAGGACGTGCTCTGCTTCTACCGCTGCTTTCTTGATGGTATGAGGTCCCCCGTCTCACTGCTCACTTCTGTCTTTTATGTCTCAAGAGATTGCCTCAGGACACAATCCAGTCTTGTAAATTGAGTCCTGCCTCACTAACACAACTGCTGCCCATCCTCCCTCAATAACATCATAGAGGCAGGATTTACAACATTTAGGAAAATCACACAATACCGGGAATCATGGCCCAGCCAAACTGATACACACATTTCTGGGGGAACATAATTCAATCCATGACATGGGCTGACAGACAGTCCGGGGGCCATGCTTTCTGAGGTTCCTCCAGTCTCAGTCAGACCATTAAGTCTGGTCGTCTTACTAGAATTTGAGTTCTGCACCCCACCTTTCTCCTGCTCCATCTGGGACTCCTTGCTGTGTTCCCTGTCAGGGCAGTCATTGGTGGTAGCTGGGCACCATATAGTTCTTCTGGTCTCAGGCTGATGAAGTCTCTGGTTTAGGTGGCCCTTTCTGTTTCTTGGGCTACTACTTTCCTTGTGTCTTTGGTGTTCTTCATTCTCCTTTACTCCAGGTGGTTGGGAGCAATTGATGCATCTTAGATGGCCGCTTGCAAGTTTTTAAGACTCCAGACGCCCCAACCAAAGTAGGATGCAGAACATTTTCTTAATAAACTTTGTTATACCAATTGACCTGGATGTCCCTGAAAGTATGGTCCCCAGACCCCCGCCTCTGCTACTCTGTTCCTTGAAGTGTTTGATTGTATTCAGGAAACTTCTTAGCTTTGGTTTAGTCCAGTTGTGCTGACTTCCCCTGTAGTGTGCTGTCCTTCCCTTCACCTAAGATAATTCTTGTCTACTATTTAGTCAGTGAATTACCCTCACCCTCCCTCTCTACCCTCATAACCATCAAAGAATGTTTTCTTCTGTGTTTAAAGCTTTTCTTGAGTTCTTATAATAGTGGTCTTATACAATATTTGTCTTTCTGTGACTGACTAAATTCACTCAACATAATACCCTCCAGATTCCTCCATGTTGTAAGATGTTTCACAGCTTCATCGATGTTCTTTTTTGTTGCATACTATTCCATTGTGTGAATATACCGTAATTTGTTTATCCATTTGTCTGTTGATGGGCACCTAGGTTGTTTCCATCTTTCTGCTATCGTGAACAGTGCTGCACTGAACATGGGTATGTATATATCTATTCATGTGATGGCTCTTATTTCTCTAGGGTATATTCCAAGGAGTGGGATTGCTGGATCGTATGGTAATTCTATTTCTAGCTTTTTAAGGAAGCACCGAATCGATTTCCAAAGTGGTTGTACCGTTTTACATTCCTACCAACAGTGTATAAGTGTTCCAGTCTCTCCACAACCTCTCTAGCATACATTATTTTGTGTTTTTTGGATTAATGCTAGCCTTATTGGGGCGAGATGATACCTCGTTGTAGTTTTGATCTGCATTTCTCTAATGGCTAGTGATCGTGAGCATTTCTTCATGTATCTGTTAGCCGCCTGAATGTCTTCTTTGGCGAAGTACCTGTTCATATCCTTTGCCCACTTTTTAATTGAGTTATTTGTCTTTTTGTTGTTGAGATTTTGCAGTATCTTGTACATTTTAGAGATTAGACACTGAGCAGATTTGTGATAGCCAAAATTTTTTTCCCAGTCTGTAGGTTATCCATAGGGTTTTCAATGGCTAATTTTTTGGAGGTAGATCATCAGGTCTTTCTTCTAAGGTGCCTCTGGATGGACTTGAACTTCTAACATTTCAGTGAGCAGCTGAGTTTGTTAACCATTTGTACCACTCAAGGACTCCTCTGCAAAATAAGGCTGCTAATACTTAATTCACAGGATCACTTCAAAAGTAAAATGCAGTGCCGGTCCCCTCACCCTCCCCCATGCATACAGGAGAGGACACATGGGTTGTTTTGTCAAACCACTGACTCTATCTAAAATTAACCACTCACTAACTGGTGCCCTACTTTGCAATCTAACAATGACGTCCACCCACACCAGCAGCTCTCTAAGGACAAACTCCAACCATAGCAAAGCTCAAGAAACCAAGAAATAGCTCCTGATTCCTTTTCCAAACTTAAAAAAAATTACAGGCTTGCTTCCCCTCCTGCCTGTCCCTCAACTGTGCACAATGCACTCACTCTCAGTTGCCTCGCCACTACCTTTCTTCCACTTCCGGATCACCCCATGCCTCTTCCTGGATCTTTGTTTGCGATGCTCCCCATTTTCTCTAAATTGTAGCATGTATGCATTGGGAGAAAGGAATGCAGGCGATCTACTTCCAGAAATTAGTCATGATGATTTATGAAAACCTTATGGACCGCAACAGAATATTGTCCGATATAGTGCCAGAAAATGAGCCCCCTAGACTGGAAGGTGCTACACAATAGCTGCAACAACAGACTCAAACATACTAACGATCGTGAAGATGGCACAGGACCAGGCAACGTTTCGTTCTGCTACACATAAGGTCTCCATAAGTCGGAACCAACTCAAAAGCAGCCAACAATAATAATTGCCCAGGACGTTGGGGAGAACTTCTTAAATTACAATATAAAAAGTAATCCAGAAAGAAATATAAGGAACCCTGGTTCCATGAGAAGATGTATGCACTGACCCTTCTCTAGCCTTCTCTCTTATCCTGGTGCATTTTCAGAAGACAGACACATTGGGCCTCCAGGGGCTACACAGGCAAGCGTTATCAGGTACTTTTGGGGCAAGGAAGGTCATCTCTCAGTAACCATCACCAGGTGATTCCTCCAAGTCTCCTGCTAAATAATTCCAGGAAGCCTTTCAGATCATTTCTCACTTACTATCACAATATTGAGAGTCACTGGGGTTACCACATGGTATTTGAGTAATTTACCTCCATAAGGGCTGGAGTAGTGTCTCATTCATCTTTGTATCCCTAACCCATTGCACAGTGCCTGGCACACAATAAGCACACAAAATATGCTGGTTGAATTGAATGAACCATAATATAAATTGCCACAGCACGCTATACTTAGAATGTTCACATAGGGATAGAGAGTGGCTGAGCACTGTTGGTAGAAATAGTGTTATTGCTCTCCAGCTGTGAGCAGCTTTAAGTAGCCCAACTTGAGAGGTGATTTTGTGTTATGACTTTTAAAAGTAGAGAGAACTCTTCCAAGAAAAAAGGGAAAGAAGAAAAGGGAAATGGCAAATAACAACATCAGATATTGGGAGAGCCACATATCCACAGAGAGGACATTGTTTCGGTCATTTGAGGGTCAAATTGAATAGCCCTGCCTAAGACTTCTTTGGAGGATCATAATTGCTCCATCCCTGGAAAAATGAGCCTGGATGTTTTATGTGTCAAAGATGCTGAAATAGACATTCAAACTCCAAGATTCAGTGATTTTAATTCCCTAGGATAGATTCTTAGTGTTTGGTCAGTGTTGCCACGACTAATTAGTGGGGCACTGTACCTGTTCCTATGGAATCCTTGCAACCAACCCTCGTCAAAATGAACCTTTGGCTACCACCGAGAATCCTTGTTTTAATAAACTAACAGAATATGGTGGGGACATTACCATCATGTAAATAATAAACCACTCATTTAAGAACAGAACGATTACCTGGATAAATTCTACTAATGTGCTGATAGTTGGTGGAGATCTAATTTGTACAACCTAGAATATGAATATACTGGACCTGATCAAAGTTTGGATTCATTTGGCATCTTTAGAAACAAGTGAACACGGATAACTCAGTCCATTGCAGAAAAGAGAATATCCAAATGGTTAATAAACGTATGAAAATGTGCCGAGTCTCATTAATCCTGAGAGAAATAAAGATTGAAACCCAATAACATACCGCTATATATCCACCAAAATGGTTAAAATTAAAATGAATGATAATACCAAGTGATGGTTAGGATATGGAGCAACTAGAATTCTCATATACGGCTGGTGAGAGTATAAACTGGTACAGCACCATGGCAAACTGACAATGTCTCCTAAACTGAACATACTGATACACTGTTGTTGTTAGATGTCGCTGAGTTGGTTCTGACTCATAGACACCCTATGCACAACAGAACAAAACACTGCCCGGTCCTTTGCAATCGTCACAATTGTTGCTATGTTTCAGCCCATTGTTGCAGTCACTGTGTCAATCCGTCTCCTTGAGGGTCTTCCTTTTTTTCACTGACCCTCTACCTAACCAAGCATGATGTCCTTCTCCAGGGACTGGTCCCTCCTAATAACATGTCCAAAGTACATGAGACAAAATCTCACCGTCCTCACTTCTAAGGAGCATTCTGGCTGTATTTCTTTCAAGACAGATCTGTTCATTCTTCTGGCAGTCCATGGTATATTCAGTATTCTTTGCCGACACCATAATTCAAAGGCATCAATTCTTCTTCAGTCTTCCTTATTCAGTGTCCAGCTTTCACATGCGGATTAGATAATTGAAAACACCATGGCTTGGGTCAGGCACACCTTAGTCCCCAAAGTGGCATCTTTGATTTTTAACACTTTAAAGAGGTCTTTTGCAGCAGATTTGCCACGCACCTTAGTCCCCAAAGTGGCATCTTTGATTTTTAACACTTTAAAGAGGTCTTTTGCAGCAGATTTGCCCAATGCAATACGTGGTTTAATTTCTTGACTGCTGCTTCCATGGGCGTTGACTGTCGATCCAAGTAAAATGAAATCCCTGACAACTTCAATATTTTCACATTTATCATGATGTTGCTTATTGGTCCAGTTGTGAGGGTACACTATTATCTAATAATTCCACTCCTAGAAATATATCCAGCAGAAATGCACACATATATCCACAAAAATAGACATACAAGAATATTCATAATAGCACTATTAATAATTGCCAAAAACCAGGGGGGGAAAAAAATCTAGTGTCCAACAGTAACACAATGAATAAATAACATTGGCATATTCATGCAGTGGAATAGTATATAAGAAAGACTATGTAAAAGATACTGCTACATGCGACAACATAGATAAATCTGACATTACGTAGAGCGTAGAGCGAAAGAAGTTAGACCTAAAAAAAAAATTACATACTGTCTAGACTCCGGCAAGATGGCGGTCTAGGCAGAAGCACCACGCCATCCCTCCACAACAAAGATCTGAAAAACTAAGCCAAACAGAGAATCAACAATCCTGAAACCCTAGAACATCAAATGAAGAGATAAAGAACTCAGCCGAACACCAAACGGAGTAAGAATAC
>NW_004444018.1:8283526-8289281 GCF_000243295.1 Trichechus manatus latirostris
GTCATAAAACAGCATGTGTGTTACTGTTACATGAGAAACTATCTGTTCTGTAAGCCTTCACCTGAAGTACAATAAAATATTAAAAAAAAAAAAATTACATACTGTATGATTCTATTTATATAAAGTACAAAATTAGGTAAAACTAACTGATGGATTTACTTTTGGAGTTGTAGGAACTAGAAGGAGGCTCAAGAGGGGGCTTTTGGTGTCCTGGTAATGTTCTATTCCTTGAACTGCCTGGGTGATTAGACAGATGTGTTCACTTTATGAAAAGTTATCAAGCTAATCTTATGTTGGCATGGTATAATTAAATAAAAAATTTAATCACCATCACTCCCAAAAGACTGAAGCATCAAAATACTGTGAAGTAGGGCTTTATAATGTGTGCTAAGTATATTTCATTAAAAAGAGATTCAACAAAACAATGGTTCCAAGAGAAGACAATGAGAATCTTGTTTTGATGACTGAACGGTAGAAAATTATAGAAGTTTTTTCTTTGATTCAGAATCTGTGTATGTACGGATTAATTAGGGAAGAAGGTGTGTGTGTTGTTCCATTATTGACTCAATAAACTCAGTGGCTTTGAATGACCAAAATGATTCTTTCTCCACTCTTGCCTACGGCCAGCCGCTAAAAGGGAACATTTTCAAATACTGTGTTTGAGCTGTAAGGTCAGGGAGTCTTCACCAACAATCAGCATATTCATAAACCACTTAAGCAATGACAATTTTCTTCCCATCTTATTAGTTTTTTATTTAACAATTAGCTTGTATTTCCTTGAGGGACTATGTATTAGCTGGCCTCACAGCCTGAGGCATATTTCTGCATATGCAGTATAACTCACATTGATCATGAAATTCAAATTAGCTCAAGTTTAAGACGTGAATCTTTAAATTCTCAGAATAGATCTTTTTTTTTTTAATTTAGTTGAGCCTTAAGGGTATTTTATCTTGGGGAATTAAAAATTTGTCTTTATAAGAAAACCCAATACAATAGGGTGCCTAACAGGCATCTGTTACTGTTGAAGATCCACCTCAATAAATTTTCACTATTGGCTTAATTATTTAAATAACTAGGAAGCACTAAAAGGAAAATCTGTTTTTTTGTTGTTTTCTTTTTTTTTAATGTGAGAAATGAAATAAGTCAACCAAATGTCATTTCAAAGAGCACGTGAATCTTTGCTGTAATGGCAAAGGCGTTGGGGAGTTAAGTGCATGGTGAAAACCAGAGCGTGATGGATCAAGCTGTGTTCCCTACAGTACTGGCACTCCATGTTTCCCCATCCACAGGAAAAAGAGACAGACATCCACGTTCCGCCAAGAAGTTTATGCAAAGAAAGTCCAAAATAATTGTAGCAATGAGTGTCCTTTCTTCTGCTTTCAGCATCCATGGTCATAAGCATTTTAATCATCTCTAGATCTTCATGAAAAGCCAGCAATGTTAAGTAAGCAAGACATCTATCACATTGTGTTTTGAGTTTCAGGATGTGTGTTCAACAATGCCTGAAGGCTGTCAGCTTCCTGGACGAGTATATCAAAATGATGAGCAAAGCTGGCATGGCAGGAGAACCTCACTGGAGGGAGGAGGGGAATTTGTGGAAGAAAAGGGGAAAACAAAGTTGTCCATCTCTCAGAAGCAAGTTATCAAAGTGCAGGAAACGATGAAAGAATGTGGGGCAGTTTTACAGTCACTACCAAAACACCAAACCAAACCAGTTGCCTTGGAGTCAGCGCCAACTCATGGTGATCCCATGTGTGTCAGAGGAGAACTGTGCACCATAGGGTTTTCAATGGCTGTGAGATTTTGGAAGTAGATCACCAGGACTTTCTTCTGAGACATCTCTGGATAGACTTGAACCACCAACCTTATGGTTAGCAGATGTCATGAATTGAATTGTGCCCCCCAAAAATGTGTGTCAACTTGAATGGGCCATGATTTCCAGTATTGTGTGATTGTCTACCACTTTGTCAACTGATGTGATTTTCCTATGTGTTCGAAATCCCACCTCTACGATGTTAATGAGGAAGGATTATCACCAGTTATGTTAATGAGGCAGGACTCAATCTACAAGATTAGGTTATGTCTTAAGTCAATCTCTCTTGAGACATAAAAGAGAAAATCGAGCAGAGAGATATGGGGACCTCATCCACCAACAAAACAATGCCAGCAGCAGAGAGAGCCGGAGTCCCTGCATAGAGATGCTCCTGGATCAGAGGAAGACTGATGACAAGGACCTTCTTCCAGAGCCACAGAAAGAGAAAGTCTTCCCCTGGAGCTGGCACCCTGAATTTGGACTTCTAGCCTCCTAGACTGTGAAAGAATAAATTTCTGTTTGTGAAGGCCATCCGCGGGTGGTATTTCTGTTATAGGAGCACTAGATAACTAAGACAGCAGCCGAGAGCTTTATCATTTGTGCTACCCAGAGACTCCTTACAGTCCCCAAAATCCATTAGTGGCACAGTGGTTAAGAGCTCAGCTGCTAACCAAAAAGTCAGCAGTTCAAATCTACCAGCCACTCCTTGGAAACGCTATGGGGCAGTTCTACTCTGTCCTATACGGTTGCTATGAGCCAGAATGGACTCAACGGGCAGTGGGTTTGGTGGTTTGGTTTTGTTTTTGTTTTTTTTAAATCAAGTATCAGGCACTGTTATGGGCTCTGGCCATAACATGGTAAGAGGAAGCTCTGACAGACTCTGGTAATTTCCATCCGAATGAACCACGTTATCCTTTACTTTTGGTGTGAATTGCAAACACTGAGAAAAAGGTCCAGATCCAAAACTCAACCTCCATTGATCATATTCATTCAAAAAAATATTTGGAGTGTCAGCTATATGAGGACTTCGGAGTATTTTTTTAAATTAAAAATGTACTGCTTGAAAATTAAATGTTTTGAAAATTACTACAACCTTTTTATGTATTTCTTTACAAAAAATTAATGACCATATTACTATGGTCTACTGGGCCAATAGCATTTCAAATTTTTTGATTCTTTGGTAGATTTTGGAGCCCTGGTGGCACCGTGGTTAAGAGCTTGGCTGCTAACCAAAAGGTTGGCAGTTCAAATCCACCAGCCGCTCCTTGGAAACCCTATGGGGCAGTTCTACTCTGTCCTATACGGAGACTATGAGTTGAAATCTAGTTGACAGCAAGAGTTTTGGTTTTTGGTAGTTTTCAAAAGATTTAACCAATTTTGATGTCATTTACTGTACTATCAGATCATGTCTAGATTTGTATTATCATTCCTCCCTATTGAAACTGATTATTACTTGGCAGATGGCAACATTTTTGGAAAGGTCAGATCTTGTACACACAGATAGTACCTTCATCCATATGTTTTGAAAGTGTATTTATTATCTGATTTGAGTACTTGTCAAGATTTTAATATTTGGTTGTTTTTAGTTACTTGTAATGGCTATAAGACATTTTAATATTTATATGGCATCACCAATGAAAGTCACTTGTTCACAGAAACACCAATCCCTTCCTTAAACTCAGACTGAGTTCTTATATCATAGCCTTTTTTAAAAAACAGTTTAATTGAAGTATAATCAACATATAAACTGAACATGTTTAAAGTTTAAAATTTGATAAGCTTGCCATATGTGTACATCATAGGTGAAACCATCACCACAATCAAGATAAGGAGCATATCCATCCAAAAGGTTTTCTGGTTCCCCTTTGTAACTCCTCCTTCCTGCCCCTCCCCAGCCTTCTCTTCTCCCCACCCCTAAATCCCAGGCAGCCATCGATCTGCTTTTTGTGACTATAGATTAGACCACATTTCTAGAATAATATGTAAATGAAATCACACAGTAAGTGCTCTACTTTTGTCTAGCTCCTTTTACTCAATGTCATGATTTTAAGATTCATCTATTTTGTTGCATGTATCAATAATTTAAGGAGCCCTGGTGGCACAGTGGTTAAAAGCAATTGGCTCCTAACCAAAAGGTTAGTGCTTGGAACCCACCAGTCGCGCCGCAGGAGAAAGATGTGGCAGTCTGCTTCTATAAAGATTTACAGCCTTGGAAACCCTATGGGGCAGTTCTACTCTGACCTATAGGGTCACTAGGAGTTGAAATCAACTCGACGGCAGTGGGTTTTTTTTAATCGATAGTTTGCTGTTTTTTATTGCTGACTAGTATACCATTGGTATAGTGACCCTGTGTATTCCTTCCACCTTCTTTTGATACATCCTACGTCATTTAATATTTTCCCCCATAGAATCCTTCAATATTGCAACTCAAGGCTTGAATTTTTTCTTCAGTTCTTTCAGCTGGAGAAATACAGAGCGTGTTCTTCCCTTTTGGTTTTCTACCTCCAGGTCTTTGCACGTGTCATTATAATACTTTACTTTGTCTTCTCGAGCCACCCTTTGAAATCTTCTGTTTCGCTCTTTTACTTCATCATTTCTTCCTTTTGCTTTAGCTACTTGACTTTCAAGAGCAAGTTTCAGAGTCTCCTCTGACATCCATTTTGGTCTTTTCTTTCTTTCCTGTCTTTTTAATGATTTCTTGCTTTCTTCATGTATGATATCCTTGATGTCATTCGACAACTCGTCTGGTCTTCGGTCATTAGTGTTCAGTGCATCAAATCTATTCTTGAGATGGTCTGTAAATTCAGCTGGATACACTCAAGTCATACTTTGGCTCTCATGGACTTGTCCTAATTTTCTTCAGTTTCAGCTTCAACTTGTATATGAGCAATTGATGGTCTGTTCTGCA
This sequence comes from Trichechus manatus latirostris, assembly GCF_000243295.1. Lineage (NCBI taxonomy): Eukaryota > Metazoa > Chordata > Mammalia > Sirenia > Trichechidae > Trichechus > Trichechus manatus. The sequence continues at coordinate 8,288,248 of NW_004444018.1, forward strand.
GTTAGTCCTGGCCTTGTTTTGACTGATAATATTGAGCTTTTCTATCATCTCTTTCCACAGAAGTAGTTGATTTGCTTCCTGTGTATTCCATCTAGTGACAGCCACTGGTATAGTTGCCGTTTATGTTGAAAAAAGGTATTAGCAATGAAGAAGTCGTTAGTCTTGCAAAATTCTATCACACAATCTCCACCATCATTTCTATCACCAAGGCCATATTTTGCAACTACCAGTCCTTCTTCTTTGTTTCCAACTTTTGAATTCCAGTCACCAGTAATTATCGATGCATCCTGATTGTGTGTTCGATCAATTTCAGATAGCAGAAGTTGGTAAAAAAATCTTCAGTTTCTTCATCCCTGGCCTTAGTGGTTGGTGCATAAATTTGAATAATAGTCATATTAACTGGTCTTCCTTATATGTGTATGGATATCATCCTATCACTGACTGCATTCTACTTCAGGATAGATCTTGAAATGTTCTTTTTGACAGCAAATGAAATGCCATTCCTCTTCAAGTTGTCATACCTCGTATAGTAGGGCACATGATTGTCTGACTCAAAGTGGCCAATACCAGTCCATTTCTGCTCACTAATGCCTAGGATATTGATGTTTATGCATTCCATTTCATTTTTGATTATTTCCAGTTTTCCTAGATTTATACTTTGTATGTTCCATGTTCTGATTATTAATGGATGTTTACAGCTGTTTCTTCTCATTTTGAGTCTCGCCACATCAGCAAATTAAGGTCCTGAAAGCTTGACTCCATCCACATCATTAAGGTCAACTCTGCTTTGAGGAGGCACCTGAAGGAAGAAGTTCAAGTTGCACTAAAGACATTGGCAAAAAACAAGGCTCCAGAGAGTTCCGGCAAAATGGCGCTCTAGGCAGAAGCACCACACCGTCCCTCCACGACAAAGATCTGAAAAACTAAGCCAAACAGAAAATACAACAATCCTGAAACCCTAAAACATCAAATGAAGAGATAAAGAACTCAGCCAAGCACCAAATGGAGTGAGAAAACTGACAGAGAACGGAGAC
>NW_004444018.1:8296541-8335664 GCF_000243295.1 Trichechus manatus latirostris
CAAAGACATTTGACTGTGTGGATCATAACAAATTATGGATAACATTGTGAAGAATGGGAATTCCAGAACACTTAATTGTACTCATGAGGAACCTGTACATAGATCAAGAGGAAGTTGTTCGAAGAGAACAAGGGGATGGTGCGTGGTTTAAAGTCAGGAAAGGTGTGCGTCAGGGTTGTATCGTTTCACCATACTTAGTCTGTATGTTGAACAAATAATCTGAGAAGCTGGACTATATGAGGAAGAATGGGGCGTCAGTATTGGTGGAAGACTCGTTAACAACCTGCATTATGCAGATGACACAACCTTGCTTGTTGAAAGTGAAGAGGACTTGAAGCACTTACTGATGGAGATCAAAGACCTCACTCTTCAGTATGGATTGCACCTCAACATAAAACAAAAATCCTCACAACTGGACCAATAAGCAGCATCATGATAAACAGAGAAAAGATGGAAGCTGTCAAGGCTTTCATTTTACTTGGATCCACAATCAACACCCATGGAAGCAGCAGTCGAGAAATCAAAAGACGCATTGCTCTAGGCAAATCTGCTGCAAAAGACCTTTTTACAGTGTTAAAAAGCAAAGATGTCACCTTGAAGACTAAGGTGAGCCTGACCCAAACCGTGGTGTTTTCAGTTGCTTCATAAATGCAAAAGCTGGACAATGAATAAGGAAGACTGAAGATGAACTGATGCCTTTGAATTGTGGTGTTGGTGAAGAATATTAAATATACCAAGGACTGCCAAAAGAATGAACAAATCTGTCTTGGAAGAAGTACAACCAGAATGCTTCTTAGAGGCAAGGATGGCGAGACTACGTCTCATGTACTTTGGAAGTGTTATCAGGAGGGATCAGTCCCTGGAGAAGGACATCATGCTTGGTAAAGTAGAGGGTCAGGAAAAAAGAGCAAGACCCTCAACCAGATGGATTGACACAGTGGCTGCAACAGTGGGCTCAAGCATGACAATGATTGTGAGGATGGCACAGGACCGACAGTGTCAACATGAGTCAGGACCAACTCAATGGCACCTAACAACAACAGTATACCATTGCACGGATATACCACTGTTTGTTTATCCATTCACCTGCTGATGGATATTTTGATTGTTTCCAGTTTGGGGCTATTACAGATAAAATGGCTATGAACATTTGTGTTCAATTCTTCGTATGGACCTATTTCATTTATCTTGAATAAAAACCTAAGAGTTCAATGGCTGGGTCATATGATATGTATATGTTTAACTTTTGAAAAAACTGCCAAACTGTTTACCAAAATGGTTATACTATTTTACATTCCCGTCAGAGGTATAGGATATTTCCAGTTGTTTCACTCCTCATCAACAGTTCATACAATTGATTACTAAAATTTAAGCCATTCAAATAGATGTATGTGGTACCTCATTGTGTTAATTTGTATTTTCTTAATGACCAATGACGTTAAGCATCTTTTCATGTGTTTATTTGCCATCCAAATATCTTTTTCAGTGAAATGCTTGTTCAAATCTTTTGCTTATTTTTGATGGAGTTTTAGTTTTTTGTTACTGAGTTTTGAAAGTTCTTTATGTATGATGAATACAAGTACTATGTTGGATATTTGATTTGTTGACAGTTTCTTTCATTTTCATTCTCTTAACACCATTTTACTAAAAACCAAAATTTTTAATTTTGGTGAAGTCTAATTTAAAAGTGCTCAGCTGCTAACCAAAAGGTTGGCAGTTCAAATCCACCTAGTGGCTCCACGAGAGAACAACCTGGCAATCTGTGCCTGTAAAGATTACAGTCTAGAAAACCCTATGGGGCAGTTCTCCTCTGTCACATGGGGTCACTAGGAGTCGAAAATCAACTTGACAGCACCTAACAAAAACAATAACAATTTATATGTTTTTTTCTTTTACAGATTATGCTTTTGCTATTGTTTATAAGAAAGTTTTACCTTACCAAAGATAGCACAGATATTCTCCTATGTTTTCTTCCAGACGTTTTATAGTTTTAGATTTTACATTTAGGTCTATGGTCCACTTTGAGTTAATTTTGAATACAGTGTGAGCTACTGGTTGAAGTTCAATTTTTTGCACATGGATGTCCAATTGTTCCATCTCCATTTGCTAAAATACTATAGTTTCTCCACTGAATTGTTTTTGCAATTTTGTTGAAAATCAATTGACTATGTGTGTGGTCTCTTCCTGGACTTTCTATGGTATTCCATTGACCTAATTGTCTATCTTGACAACAGTACCACATTCTCTTGGTTTCTATAGCTTTGTAAGAAGACTTGAAGTTAGGTAGCGAATGTTCTTCAGTTTTGTTCTTCTTTCTCAAAATTGCTTTAGCAATTCTAGATCCTCTGCATTTCCATAAGAATTTTAGAATCAGCATGTCGATTTCTAGAAAATAATCTGATGGAATTTTGATTGGGATTGCATTGAATCTATAGGACAATTTGGGGAGAATTGACGTCTTAACTATTGAATCTTTCAGTGCATGAAAATGGTACACCTTTCTGTTTATTTGTCTTCTTGAATTTCCGTCAGTAATGTTTTGTAGTTTTTAGGCCTTGCATATTTTTGTAAGATTTATCCTTAAGCTTTGCATTTTTTTTATATTATTGTGAATTGTACTATTTTTAAAATTTCAATTTCTGATTATATGGTGTTAGTATATAGAAGGACAATTGACTTTTGTATATTGATTGTTTGTACTACAATATTGTTAAACACACGTATTCGTTCTAGCAGCTCTTTGTAGCTTTGGCAGGATTTTCTGTACAGAAAATTATGTTGTTAGATTTAGCTAATAAAGACAGTTTAAATTCTTCATTTCCATTTTGGATACCGTCTTAGTTATCTAGTGCTGCTATAACAGAAATACCACAAGTGGATGACTTTAACAAAAAGAAAGTTATTCTCTCACAGCCTAAGAACTCAGAAGTCCGAATTCAGGATGCCAGTTCCAGGGGAAGGCTTTCACTCTCTATCAGCTCCAGGGGAAGGTCCTTGTCATCAATCTTCCCCAGCTGAGGAGCTTCTCAGCACGGGAACCCCAGGTCTAAAGGACGTGCTATTCTCCTGGCTCTCATTTCTTGGTGGTATGAGGTCCCCATGTCTCTGCTCACTTGTCTCTTTTATATCTCAAAAGAGATTGGCTTAAGATGCAACCTAATCTTGTATATTGAGTCCTTCCTCATTAACATAACTGCCTCTAACCCTGCCTCGTTAACTCATAGAGGTAGGATACACAACACAAAGGAAAATCACATCAGATGACAAAATGGTGGACAATCACACAATACTGGGAATCATGGCCTAGCCAAGTTGACACACATTTTTGGGGGACACAATTCAATCCGTGACAGATAGCTTTTGATACTTTTTCTTGCCTTATTTCACTGGCTAGAGTCTTCAAGAAAATACTGACTAAAAGTGGTGAGAGCATACATTCTTAACTTGTTCCTAATCTTAGGTGAACTCATCAGTCTTTCACCATTAAGTGTGATGTTTCATGTAGGTTTTTCATGGATGCCTTTTATCAGGCTGAGAAGGTTCCCTTCTATTACCAATCTCCTGAGAGTTTTCATCAAGAGGTGATTTTGGATTTTTTTCAAATTTATTGAAATGATCTTACAGAGCTGCCATTGCAATTTTAATACTAGACAAAATAGACTTTAAGTCAAAATTTATTGTAAGAGACAAAGAGAGATATTGTATAAGGATAAAGCAATTCATCAAGAAGATACAATAACTATAAATATATATGCACCTATCTTCAGAGCCCCAAAACACATAAAGCAAACACTGACAGAGTTGAAAGGTGAAGTAGGCAATTCTACAATACTATTTGGAGACTTCAATACACCACTTTCAATGATGGATAAAACATCTAGAAAGAAGATCAACTAAAAAAAAAAAATAGAGGATTTATCCAATGCTGTGAACCAGCTAGACCTAACAGATGTATATAGGACACTCCATCCAACAACAGCTCAATGAACATTTTTCTCCAGTGCACATGAGTTAACTAAAAAAAACCAAACCCACTGCCGTCGAGTTGATTCTGACTCATAAGTGATCATATAATAGGTCACAAAGCAAATCTCAATAAATTTTATAAGATTGAAATCATATGAAGTATCTTCTCCAACCACAATGAAATGAAACAGAAGAAAAACTGCAAAATACACAAATATGTGGAAATTAATCAACATACTACTAACAACCATTAGCTCAAAGAAGAAATCAAGGGAGACTGTCAATGAGATGGATTGAACAGTGGCTGAAACATAGCACTGATTGTGAGGATGGTGCAGGGCTAGGTAATATTTTCTTCTGTATACACAAAGTCGCTATAAGCTGGAGACAACTCATTGGTACTTAACATAACATAATAACATCACACTCAGTGGAGAAAGACTGAGAGCTTTCTCATTAAGATCAGAAACAAGACAAGGCTATACCGCTGCTATTCAACCTTGTACTGTAAGTCCTAACCGGAGCAATTAGGCAAGAAAAAGGAATAAAAGGTATCAAAATCAATAAGGAGGAAGTAAAACTATCCCTTTTTGCAGATGACGTGATCCTATATATAGAAAACCTGAACAATTTCACCAGAAAGCTATCAGAGATAATAAATAAATTCAAAATGGCAGGGTACAAGGTCAAACAAAAAGCAGCTGCATTTCTATGCATTAGTAATGAGCATCCTGAAAAGGAAATTAAGGGGAAAATTTCATTTACAATAGCAACTGAAAGAATAAAATGCCTAGAAATAAATTTAACCAGGAAGGTGAATGACTTGTATACTGAAAATTACAAAATATTAGTAAAAGAAATTAAAGAAGAAATAAATAAATGGAAGGACAGTCCATGCTCAAGGGTTGGAAGGCATAATATTGTTAAGATGTCAATACTACCTAAAGCAATATATAAGTTCAACTCAATTCCCTTCAAAATTCCAACAGCAAAAACATCTTTGCAGAAATGGAAAAGCCAATCCTCAAATTTATATGGAACAGGAATGGGCCCCAAATAGTCAAGGCAAGCTTGAAAAAGAAGAACAAAGTAGGAAGACTTACACTTTCAGACTTTAAAACATAAAATTACAGTAATCAAAACAGCCTGGTATTGGCATAGACCATCGGTCCACATAGACCAATGGAATGGAATCAAGAGTCCATAAATAAATCCATACATCTACCGTCAATTAATTTTAAAAAAAACAAAACTTACAGTTTTCCTTTTGAAGCCTTTAAATACGGCTGATTGCATTGATTGGTTTTTTGAACATTAAATTAGCCCTGCTTTCCTGAAATAAGCCAGATTTGGTCATGATATTATCCTTTTTATATGTTGTTGGAATCAATTTGCTAAGAATTTGTTAAGAATTGTTGTGCCTATGTTCACGAGGAATACTGGTCGGTAATTTTCCTTTCTTGTAATTTCTTTGTCTAGTTTTTGGTATCAGATTAATTCTGGCCTTATAGAATTATTGAGAAGTACTCCTCCTTTTAAATTTTGTGCAGGAGGTTGTGTAGAATTGATAACATTTATTCCTTAAATATTTGGTAAACCTAAAGTTTTTAACTACATGTTCAATTTCTTTAATAAACATAGATCTATTCAAGATACCTATTTCTTCTTGAGTAAGCTATGGTAATGTGTCTTTCAAGAAATTTATCCATTTCATTTAAGTTGTCAAATATTTTCCACATAAAATTGTTTGTGATATTCCCTTATTATACATTTAGGAACTGCAAAATCCTGATGTTGGTAATTTGTATTTCTTCTTTCTCTCTCTCTCTCTCTTCCCAAATCATTCTGGCTAGGGGTTTATCAATTTCATTGATCTTCTCAAAGAATCAGCTTTTGGTCTCATTGATTTTCTTGTATTTTTAAGCTTTCTATTTCAATGATTTCTGCTGTGATCTTTATTCTTTTTTCTGCTTACTTTGGACTCAATTTGCTCTTCGTTTTTCTAGCTTCTGAAAGTGGAGGCTGAGGTCATTTAAGACCTTTCTTCTTTTCTAATATAGGTATTTAGTGCTATAAACTTCCCTCTATGTGCTGCTTTGGCTATATCTCATGAATTTCAATGTTTTGTTTCACTTTTATTCAGTTCAAAATATTTTTTAATTTTCTCTTTGATACCTATTTTGACCAATGGATTATTTTAAAATATTTAGGTTCCAAATACTTGATAACTAAATAATATTGATATATTTCTAGTTTTTATATGTAATTTAGTTTCATTTTGGTAAGAGAAGATACTTTGTATAACAGGAATTCTTTTAAAATTTTTGAGACTTATTTTATGACTCAGAACATAGTCTATGTTGGTGAGTGTTCTGTCTGTGCTTGAAAAGAATGTGTGTTCCCTTGTCACTGAGTGAAGTTGTTCTTTCAGTGACAGAAAGATAAATTTGGTTAATCATGTTGTTCAAGTATTCTATAACCTTCCTGATTTTCTACCTAGTTTTTCCATCATTATTGAAGGAGGGATTGTGGGTTTTTCTTTCTCCTTGCAGTTCTATCAAATTTTGCTTCAAGTATTTTGATTGACATCGCTTCTCCTTGTGGGTTGTATTTACTTGTCTCTTCCCATGCCTGGTAATTTTTATTGGCTTTCAGATGTTGTGAATTTTATCTGTAGGGTGCTGGATTTTTGTTGTTGTTGTTGTTGAGCTTTTGTTCTGCAATGCCGTTAAGTTACATAGAAATAGTTTGAACCTTTTGGGTCTTGCTTTTATGATTTGTTAGGTCAGATGAGAGCAGCCTTTAGCCAAGGTTTTAATTTTCCCCTAGTCTTGAGGCAAGATCCTTTTCGCACTCAGGCTGTTGGGAATAGGCACTATTTCAACCCTGTGTGAACTCTGGGCACTGGTTCCATAATCACTCTGGATGGTTCTATCCCAACCTCAGGTAATTTCCTCAAACACATGCGCAGACTAGTACTTAACTGAATACTTGCGGAGGACCCTCTACGGATCTCCAGAATTCTCTCTATATACAGCTCTCCCCTCTCTGGCACTCTGCCTGTGAAATCTAGCCACCTTGGCTTCCCAAGTCTTACAGCTGTCTTCTCAACTCAGGAAAACCACTAGATTCTGCCCTCCCTGCTCTGCAGGCTACAATTTTTCCCACACAATAAATAGGCTGGGTACAATCTTAAGGCTCCCTCCTCTTTTTCTCATCTCGCTGAATCACTGTCCTTCATTACCTGATGTCCTTCCTATGTGTTGAATGTCATTGTTTCATATCTTTTGTCTTTTTTGTTTGTTTGTTATTTCAGATGGAAGGGTAAAGCCAGTAGCTGTTACTCCATCTTGACCAGAAGCAAAGATCTGCATCTTCTTTTTAGTCTTTTCTACAGCCTAGAGCCTCAGAGGCCAAGTAAATCAAATGTGTTTTTAATTTTTGAAATTCCAAATGAATATAATACATAATCAAAAGGTATAAAAGTTTAAGGTATATTGGTGCACTTTCTCAATCCATAAAGTATGCCTTTAAAATTATTTTTCTTTTAATCTTACCACGTATGTGTTTCAAATTCTGAAGCATTGCATTGCATACCAACTTGATTATTTTTTCACAAAGCAGTATACTATATTGGACCAAAAAAAGACTTTTTTTTCTTACTTGTGTTAAATAACACAATGATCAAAAAATTAAACTTGACTTTGTCAAATACTAAATGATCCCACTTATATGAGATATCTAGACTAGTCAAATGTATAGAGAACAAAGTTTATTAGTGGTTACCAAGGGCGGGTGGGAGGGGGAAACGGAGAATCATTACTTAGGAAGCATTGAGTATCTATGTATGGTGATGGAAATCGGCAATGGATACTGGTGATGGTTGCACAACATGATTAATATAATTAGTGTCACTGAATTGTACACGTGAAAAATGTTGAATTGGCAAATGTTGTGTTTTTTTTTTACAACAATTAAAAAAAATTAAACTTGACTTAATTCAAATACACAAAAAATCGGTAAAAGCAATACTTCCCTGAGCTAAAAACATCTCGATTCTCTCTTGTCTTGATGCTTGAAATGTGGTGAGCTTAATAATTTTGAGGGAGAAATGCCAACCCCACCTCCACCCCCAACCTTTTCAGGAACAGGTAAGGAGACAGCTTAGGAAAAGATTGGAAACTCAATCTTCATCTTGTGGATTTTCAGCTTTTCGGAACAGCACAATAGCTGCATCGAGCCGCCCTACACCCCCGCACCTATTATTGGTGCTCAACAAACACTAACTAAAAACTAGTTTCCTTTTTGTGGCTCATCTAAAAAAAATTGATAAGACTGAAATTTGAGCAAGCTTCTGATTTTAATCAGTGCTACCTGAGGCTTTAATGTCAGGGCATCAGGCACGGGGCCAAAGAGATGAAATTTGCCCAGGACCTCACATCAATTTAGTTGTTCTTTTAAAGGCATGGAGTCACACAAGTAAGGAATGCTGTCTCGGCTGTATTTTGGGTTTGTTCTGTTTCATTGGTTTATTTTAGGAAGAAAGCTATTAGGTTAAAAAAACGTCAAGGACATTCCTGAAGGAGAAAAGAATCTGTAACAGTCAACTCACAGCTAGAGGAACAAAGGAGAGTTGGATGGGGGAAGAACTGACCCTGCACAGCTGCCTCTATCCTGGCAGGGGCACAACGGAATGGACCACGAGCCAGCAGAACATGTCAGACCCTCAGTTGTTTGAAACTCACCCAGCGACCAGGCTACATACGTCCAGATGTAGAAGGGGAGGTGAAGGCAGACTTGGCCTGGATTCCCGCAAGCAAATGGCATAGGAGTCATCCATGGGCAAGCCTGTGAGAGAGACAGTCTCAGGGGCAGGGGCAGGGGAGGACAGGCTAGGCCAGTAGACAGCTGCATCTGGAGGAAAAGGCTCTTGTCTGCTGGGTGATTCATTTCACCAGCAGTGACTGAGCCTCTGCCTTGTGTGAGGCACTATGCCCTGGACTGCCTTCAAAGACCCCTGCCTTCAAAGGGGTCACAGTGAAGTGAGGGCCTTGGTCAGGGGCATTCCAGGAGAGGACAGAATCCTCTCACCTAGTCACCTTTTCTTCGTTGTTGTTGTTATTAGCTGCCATCTAGTTGGCTCTGACTCAGGGAGATCTGATATACAACAGAACAAAATCTCGTCCAGGACTGCACCATCTTCGTAATCCTGCACTACATAAAACAATGTTCTGTTGTGATCCGCAGGGTTTTCATTGGCTGATTTTTGGAAGCAGATCCCCAGGTCTGTCTTAGTCTGGAAGCGCCACTGAAACCTGTGCACCGTGGGTGACCCTGCTGGTATCTGAAATACCAGTGGTATAGCTTCTAGCATCGTAGCAATACACAAGCCACCACAGTATGACAAACTGACAGTAGAGAACTTTTTCTTTAGGTGTAAGAAAAGGCAGTGAGGGAGCTGCAGACATCAACAGAAAAATCTAGCATGGTCTTTTTAAAGTGTTTTACTGAGATTTCTCCCCTTCTGATATTCATTTCTCCAAATTCCGTCCTTCTCTCTCTCTCTCTTTTCACACGTACATGCACACACATACACCACACACACACGTACACAAAGAATCAAAGACAACCAGCTCTAACATAAGAGGAGAGCTCTAAAAATAATACAAGGAAAGTTCGCGGGAAACAGATGAGGGAGACGTCGGTTCTTAGAGGGAGAAGGGGACAGAGAAGTTTCTAGAAAGGGGAAATTTGAGGTACACTTTTTAAAAGAATGAAATTTACTGCTTAGTTAGAGGAAGAAAGTTGGAAGCAGAAACTAAGACCTGAGGAGGGTTCTGTGGGGCTGAAGCATTCGGTGGGAAGAGAGTGGCTGGTGAAGAAGATGGCAGGCAGAGCTGGCGATGGAGGTCTCCAGGCCTTACAAGCTTACCAATGAGCCGTACGCAGGAGAGTGAAGTGCAGGAAAGGGCCCTTATGAGCAATCCATGCTTTAGAAAGCTGGCTGGGATAGTTAAATGGAGAATGGATTCCATAAGGAGTGACAGAAAGTAAGGAAATCCATACAGAAGTTAGCATAGTAGTCTGGGCAAAAGATATTGATGGATTTTCCGATCTCAGAATATTCCCAGCATGAGTTCTATGAGCAAATTAAATTACAACTAACATATTTATGTTCATAAACTTACGGAATTGGGAGAAGCAGGCACATAGATTTCCCTCCAAGCCCCCTGGTGCCCATCCCTAGCCCCAATCCTACAAGAAAGATTTGTCCGTATCATAGCTTAAAACTTTCCAGAAATGTTACATGCTACTTTTCACAACACTTATCAGGGATGTGGGCAAAGGGAAGTGATTAATAGATAACATTGCCCTTGGAGAAAAGCAACACTGGATAAACTCTAACTCCGCGTGCCCTGCTTCTTGTTGCACATTAAGCGCAAAGACCACCTTCCCCTCAAGTGCCATGAACAAAATCAAGGGAGATGGCAGGTACCAGGCCGCTGGCTGCATTCCTTAGAGAAACATCAAACAGGGCTTTTTGCCTCCTCCCCTCAACTCCCCATAATTGGGAAGTACAAAGAGATAAAACCAAATGTGAATAATGAGCCTGACATTTAATTATTAGCCACCGTTAAAAAAATCACCCTGAAACTACTTCAGAGAGAAGGAGCTCTAGGATGGGGGTGAGAGCCTTATCCAAGCCGCTGCTCTGCCATTAAGGATCAGAAGGGAATCTGGACAAGTTCTTTTCTGCTAACGGCTGTAACCACTTCCCTACTGATGTCTCCTGGATTGTTTTCAAGGCTGTAATAAGACGTGTAAGTGAAAAAATATCTGTGAGGTGAGATGTACATGTAAAGCATTAACAAATAAATACATGTAGCACTGTTGTTATTATTGACATCCACTCATAGCAACCCCGTGTGTGTCAGAGTAGAACTGTGCTCCATAGGGTTTGCAAGGCTATGACCTTTCAGAAGCAGATCACCAGGCCTTTCTTCTGAGGGACTGGGTAGGTTCAAACCACCAGTCTCCCAGCTAGTAGTCGGGCACTTAACCGTTTGCACCACCCAGGGGCTCTTGTAACACAGTATCTGACTTTAAAAGTTAGGAAAGGCTTTCCTTAACCAACAAAATGTAAACAAGTTGCCATTGAGCAGACTCCAACTCATGGCGACCCCATGTGTGTCAGAGTAGAACTGTGCTCCATAGAGTTTTCAATGGCTGATTTTTGCAAGTAGATCACCAGGCTTTTATCCACAGGGGCCTCTGGGGGAACTCAAAGCTCCAACCTTTCAGTTAACATCTGAGCATGTTAACCATTTGCATCACCCAGGGAATCCCCCTTTACCAATAAACAAAACCATACCCATTGCTATTGAGTGGCTTCCAACTCATAGTGATGCTATAGGACAGTGTAGAACTACCCTGATAGGATGTCCAAGGCTGTAAATCTTTACGGAAGCAGGCTGCCACATCTTTCTCCCATGGAGCAGCTAGCTGGTGGGTTCCAACCACCAACTTTTCAGTTAGCAGCAAGTGCTCAACCACTGCGCCACCAGGGCTCCTCACACTTTACCAACGGCCAACCAATACATATTGAGTCCCAATATGTGCTAATGAGGAGCAATGGTGATTCAGTGGTAAAATTCTCACTTTCCATGGAAGGAGACCCGGGTTCTATTCCCAGTCAATGCACCTCATATGCGACCACCACCCATCTGTCAGTGGAGGCTCACATGTTGCTATGATGCTGAATAGGTTTCAGCAGAGCTTCCAGACCACAGCAGACTAGGAAGAAAGGGCTGGTGATGTACTTCCAAAAAATCTTTGAGGCTCTTCTTGTGTTTCCCTCTACTTTTCATGCCAAGCCTCAGAACTAGTCTAGGTCTCCTGGTTGGTTTGATATAGAAAGACAGTGTCTTAGGACAAGCTCTACCCAAGGAAGGGAGTCAGGTCACCAAAGAAGCCTCTGGGTGTCTTGGGTGGGCACAGCCCTGGCTGCGATTCAAAACCCATTGCCGTCGAGTCGATTCCAACTCATAGTGACCCTATAAGACAGAGTAAAACTGCCCCACAGGGTTTCCAAGGCTATAAATCTTTATGGAAGCAGACTGCCACATCTTTCTACCAGGGAGTGGCTGGCAGCCGAGCGCTTAACCACCAGGACTCAAGGGAAAGCTCTCCTAAAAGCTTTGGTTGATAGGGGTGTTCAAATATTCTATAACCTGATTTTCTATCTTGTTTTTCTATCAATTATTTAAAGAGGGATTGTGGGTTTTTTCTTTCTCCTTACAGTTTTATGAGATTTTGCCTCAAGTATTTTGAAGCTTTAGCCAAGCAAGAGGTTTTGCTAGTTAGAATTGGTCCATATCTGCATGTCTACTTCAGTGGCTGAAAAAAAAATCACAGAGCTTTGCACCTTTATACTTTGCCCACCAGGTCACCCAAATGGTTACATGGCTCTTGTTGGACACCAGGCTCCCCACACAAGCACTTTTACAAATACAGTTTTTACTCAAGCTATTTGCTTTCTCTGGAAACTAGAGCACAACTGGGGGAGCAAATATTTGTGAAGTTTATGGAGAAGAGATCTTCCTGAGCCTGAAGCATGACTTCAAAGCTTGAGAGCCAGACATTGATGGATGGCATGGATTTGCTCGCATGGCAACCTCAAGTTTAAGGTCAACAGTTGGTAATATTTAGTGAATGCTTAGCTTTGTAGGGGTCTGTAGTTAAGCATCACTCTTGTCGAGGAATTTTAAAACACACACACGAAAGAAATATGGAGATCTGTAGGCAGATATGCAGAGTATTTGGAGATACAGCAACAAGGCTTAAATTATAACTGAGTAGAGACAGAATACAGAGTAGTGGTTGCCTAGGGCTGGGGGTGGTGGGAGGAATGGAGGTGATAGCTAACGGGTGTAGTTTCTCTTTGTAGTGATGAACATGTTCTAAAATTGATGTGGTGATGGTTGTACATTATCTGTGAATATAGGTAGTCCCCAGCTTACAATGGGGTTCCATTCCGACGACTCCATCATAAGTCGGTTCTGACCTAAGTCGAATACCTCATTTTTTTTTTTTTTAGTTTTCATTATTATTGCTTTTTATTATCAGTATCTTTATAAATCCAATCTTCATTTGTCTTTAGGGGTTGGAAACATTACATATAAATGAACATATATTTTAAAACATACATACCTACATTTTAAAAAATAAAAATTTACTTCAATGCTGAAGAAGAGTTGAACGACGTCGGCATTTTGTCAACTGCAGTAATAACTCCCTTGTGGAAGGTTGTGTATCATCTGGGTTATCCCTGGGAACGGAGATGGCATTTCTAATCAGAAAATTAGTGAGAGTTGTCTGCATGGTCCTTTTCTTTTTTTCTGCATATATTTCGCGGTAAAATCTCACTGCTTCCCAAATCTGCCTATTGACTTTAGCAAAGCGATCAGCATTTGGGTCCATGTGTTCAAGCAACTGAAACCCCTGATTTAGTTCTTTCACTGTAAAATGACTAAAGATAAGATGTACCCAAAAAAAAAAAAAAAAAAGACGGTCCTATGTGTGGTTCGTCGTAACTCAAGGATTACCTGTAAATACTAAAAAGCATTGAATCGTACACTTTAAATGGGTGAACTGTAGGGTATGTGAACTATTTCTCAATAAAGCTTTCTAAAAAAATAAATAAATAACTGGGGTCCCTAACTCAGATGTCTTCAGAGCCTATCGAGTAATATATGTATATAAATGGGGGTGGTGAGCAGAGGAGAATAGGCAGAGGCGGGGCCTGCGGTGCAGTGGAGGGCACATGCTTTGCTGGAAACTATTTGAATTCTGATTATTTAAAACACGTATTTTGAGACATGTCTGTGGACTGCAGTGGCCTGTGGATCACAGCCTGAGACATCCTGATTCTGTTATGCAGTCAGAATATTGATTTCTCTATTGCCGTTATTGGCACAAAATCTCATTGCCACAAATACACTCCAATTAGTAACAGGGGTCATCAACACTGGTTGAATGTGGTGGTTTGGGTGGGGCTACAAAAAAGAAGCCATTCATTCATGTCAGTCATTATAGGAGATGTGAGGTTTATAAAGAGAATCTCTGCCTTCTAGAAGCTTAAGAACAGTCAGGGGAAATTGGATTTGTAAATACATGTCCAGATTATAAATCCATGTAAGATCTTTGCCCTTAATATAGGTACAGATGATATACATCCTAGGATTTAAAAGTAGGGGAGGGTCTCTCCAGATGTAATCAAAAGGAAAAGCATTACAAAAGTATTTGGGATTTATACTGTGCTTGAAGAATAGATAGGATTTTGACAGATAAAGATGGAGTAGTACAAGGGCAGTCTTTTCACTTAGTGTGAAAAAGTTTATTTTCAGAAATTAAAATTACAATTTGACATCCATGCCTCCTCCACAGACCAATGGAGCCCATCTGTGGGGCTTGAGGAAGATGACAGCAAGAGGCTTTGGAAAGGGTCCCAAAGTCTGGGATGGAATCTGGAGATGGGTTCCAGGAGCCCAGATGATCCAGGCCAGAGAAAAACAAGATAAAGGCTGGATGAACAGCTCCTCCCCTTCACTGTGGAATCTGCCAGGCGTCCAGACACCACACTCCATCTCCAAGCTACGGCTGCAGTATCAACAGCTTGGATAACTCATTGAAAAGAGAGTAGAAGTTAATCCAGAAAGAATAAACCTGTCAAAATATTTTTGTCTGCCCAGTAATTTAGAACTGCTTCCTAATACGGTTTTATCCAACTCCATTTGCTGTGCGAGATCCCATAATTAACCTTTATACAATCATTCGTTTTGGTTGGAGTTAAAAGTCTTTACTAAAGAAATTAATTCCTGGTATGGCTATCACCTGAGAACATCTACAGTATCCACAGAAAATATCCTATCCTCATCGTTGTATACATTAAGGTTCTTGGGTTGCAAGTAACCAAAACCAGATCAAGCTAATGTAAGTAAAAATGGAATTTACTGCATGGCTCACAGAATAGAAGGCAAGGCTGAAGAAACAGACCTTATGAGGGAGTAGGAGCTAATGCGTAGTCTCTTTTGGGGTAATACCCTTGAATGAACGACACTAATTATTTTCAATCTCTGCCTAACAGTTAAATTCCAAGGGAGAGTGTGATTGACCTTTGGGTCACATGCCTACCCCCACGGCAGGAGAATGGGAGACACCTTGGAAGCCAGTCCCATCAGCATTGTATCCAATAGAAAAGGTATTGTTTTCCAAAGAAAATCGAGGTGCAATGTCAAAGGAATAGTGGATGGATCTTTGACATTCAAAACCAGTGGAGCATCACTACAATTATTGTGCCCATATTACCTGTGGAAAAGGTAAGAGTTTTTGAATATTAGATAAACTGTAGCAATCTCATTTCAAATGCCACCTTAAAATCACCCGGCTTTTGATCATAACTCTATCCTAAATTACAGCACTGGAGGATAAGGAAAGAATAACAGAATGTGGCCAACACCCGTCTGTCAGTTGGTCGTGCTGTGGTGGCTAGCAAGTTGCTGTGGTGCTAGAAGCTACGCCACCAGTATTTCAAATACCAGCAGGGTCACCCATGGTGGACAGGTTTCAGTGGAGATTCCAGGCAAAGACAGACTAGGGAAAAAAACCTGGCTATCAACTTCCAAACATTAGCCAACAAGAACTGTATGGATAAAAGAACATTGTTGGAGATTTCTACTCAATTACTTTAGACACATCATTATGAGGGACTAATTGATGGAGTAGGACATCGTGTTTGGTAAAGCAGAGGGCCAGCAAAGGTCAGGGAAACCTGCAATGGATGGACTGACACAATGCCCGCAAAAATGGACTCAAACATACCAACAATCATGAAGATGGTATAAGACCGAGCAATGTTTCATTCTGTTATACGTGGGGTCGCCATAAGTCAGAGCTGACTCGTCAACTAACAATAACAATAACAGAATGTGGGAATCACAGCCTTCAGAATAAGATGATTCCTTAAAACACGAGTTAATCTTCCTAGCATCCAAAGGTCCAGTTCTGTGAATTTCAAGGAGCAAGAAAGGAAAAGAAAAAATGTAACAATAATGCTTTTTCTGTTACTTCTGATCCTGGATCTAAGGGAAATCACCATCTTTTGAAAATTTCTCTGCATGCCTTTTCAGATTTCTGTTGATTTTAAATTTATGCTATCCATCATTTGCTTTTAGCTTAATCCTCAGTCACCAGAAGAGCCAGTATGACATGTTGTTCCTTTGGTTAAAAAAGGAGATAATTATAATTGACAATAAAATTTTGAAAAATCGAAAAGAACGGAATGGCCTGTCCAGCACGGTGGTCATTTCCTCCCCCTAGAAAGCTGCCAAGCAAAGGTGGCCGCTGGTCATGGGCAAGGACGCCTGTGTGTGTCCCTAGTGGTCAGAGCATATGTCCTTCATGTCCTCTCCAATGACAAGACTATAATTCCAAATCTGTTTAACACCAATTGGACTCTCAAAACACAACCAGACAGTCACAAACAGGACATACATTACAGAGCATATCATCACTTTCATCTAGAAATTTCTTAAATCTGATCAATTTGAATCTGAAGAGGCTGATAAATTGAATTTATTTATGAAAAATTATAAATAATGGAGTGCATTGTGTGTATCTCCAGCAAGATAGAGTATTGCTTTTAGCCAGGCTTCTAGAGCAGTTGAAGTAATTTTAGCCAAGGCAAGGATTTTAAAATGGAAAATGACTTAATTGTTAATGGTGTTTCTAAGTTCTCTATTTATACCTTGGTGTAGCATGCTACCAATTGCACTAAAACAGACATTATCGAAGACCAGAAAAAATGGATTTGGAAGATAAAAAACTTCATGGGGTTATTAAAGAGGAAAAGAAAAAGCCCATAAAACTTCATAAGAGTATAAATTTAACAATTTACTGATAAAGTATCTATTCATGCATAAATTTATAATCCTTTCTAAATGAACCGAAATACTGATGAAATAAACCAAAACCAAACCCGTTACTGTCGAGTTGATTTCAACTCATAGCGACCCTGCAGGACAGCGTAGAACTGCCCCATAGGATTTCCAAGGCTGTACATCTTTACGGAAGCAAACTGCCACATCTTTTTCCTGCGGAGCAGCTGATGGTTTTAAACCACTGACCTTTTGGTTAGCAGCCGAGAGCTTAACCACTGCACCACCAGGGCTCCTTACTGATGAAATAATAGCAACTGAAATTCATGCATTTACCCGGTTATCAAATCAGTGATTCCAGAACAGGAGGAGGAGTTAAAGGGCTAAAAAAAAAAACCAAACCTATCGTCGTCAGTCAATTCCAACTCATGGTGACCTATGTTTTGCAGAGTAGAACTGAGCTCCATAGGGTTTGCTTGACTGTAATCTTTATGGAAGCAGATCACCAGGTCTTTCTTCCATGGTGCCACAGGGTGAGTTGCAACTGCCAACCTCTAGGTTAGTAGTCAAGCGTAAACTATTTGCACCACCCAGGGACCTTCTTGAAGCTCTCCAGAGGATCCTTTATCATCAATCATTTTTTAAAATGCCTAATGAATGGAAATAATCTAAAAGTGCTCATCAATAGGGACCAGTTAAATAAATCCTGACGCATGCACTCAGTAACATGTCATACAACCATAAAAAAGAATGAAGGATTCCGTCATGTCCTGATACAAAAAGCAAACTCTAGAACAATGTAGAGTAGCTGCCATTTGAAATAAAGGAGAAATAAATAAGAGAATGTATACACATTTTCTTCTATGTGCACAGAATATCTCTGAAGCATGCATCAGAAACTGACAACACTGGTTTCTTCTGAAGGGAACTGGGGAGCTGGGAATAAGACTAGAAGGATTTCTCAAAATACAAAAAATAGAACTACCACATGACCCAGCAATTCCACTCCCAGGTATATACCCAGAAGACTTGAAAGCAGAGACTCAGAGACTCGTCCATCAATGTTCATTGCAGCACTATTCACAACAGCCAAAAGGTGGAAACAACAGAAATGCCCATCAACAGATGAATGGGTAAACAAGATGTGGTACACACATTCAATGGAATACTATGCAGCCATATGAGAAATGAAGTCTTGATACATGCTACAGTATGGATGGAGCTGGAAGACATTATGCTGAGTGAAATGTCAATCACAAAAGGACAAATATTGTATGAACTCACTTATATAAAAAGACAAAAAAAAGGCAAATGTATAGAGAACAAAGTTTATTAGGGACAGTAGAGAGGGGGAAAGGGGGATTAATGATGATGGAACTATCGCATTGATTAAGGGTAGGGTTGCACCGTCAATTATTGTAATTGCTGTCAATAAGTTGTACACCTGTAAAAACATGAATTGGCAAAAGTTGTGTGATAGATACATTTGCAGCAATGAAAAAAAAAAAGGGTAGCTGCTGTGGTTGCTTATGTACAACCAAAAATCTCATGGGATTTAGTTTCTTGGATTGAAGGTTTAGGGTCATGGTTTCATGGAACATCCCAGTTAATTGGCCTAGTAACATGTTTAGTGCTTCTGTTCTACCTCCTAGTTTGTTGCATAGTGCCTGGGGTCTTAAGAGCTCACAAGTGGCCATCCAAGGCACAACAATTGGTCTCTATTCACCTGCAGCAACAGAGGAAGGAGTGTCAGGAATAGAAGGAGGATATGGAATGTGTGGTTAATTGCCACCATGAACAACTGCCTCCTTTGCCATGAGACCCAGCTACCATTACTGAACATTTTGATTAAAGATTCTATAGAAGAATCCTAATCAAAAGGGAGAAAATGCAGAACAGAATTTCAAATTATCATGGACTCCAATCTTCCTGGAACCATAAAGGTTGCATGAACCCCTGAAACTATAGCCCTGAAATAATCTTTAAAACTTAAACCAAAAGTATCCCCTGAAGTCTTCTTAAAACCAAACAATAGTTTAGCTAACCTAGTAAAAAATGTCTGCCTTGAGCATTATGCACTTTTAAGAACTATCTATATGGGATCAAAGTGACAACAGCAATTTGAAAAACTAGATAAGAACCTTAGGGGGTCAGTGAATTTATGTTAATGGGGGAGGAACAACTCAGAAAAGGAAGGTAAGAATGGTTGCACAACTCAAGGAATGTAATAATGTCACTAAATGGTGCGTGTAGAAACCGTTGAATTGGTGTATGTTTTGCTGTATATATTCTCAACAAAAACAACAAAATAAATAAAAAAATTTTTAAAAGATTAGAGGGAGATTTTTACTATATACCTTTTTTTTTGTTTTAATTTTCAACCATGAGAATATACCATCTATTCAATACATAAATAATGTCAAATTTTTTCTCAATTCATTAAATTGTTTTTAATAATGGATGAGACTGTGGAATATTTAGTACCATAATTATTACCAAGCAGTGCTAGGTCAAACTTCAGCAACAACCTATTGAACAATTGGTTTCTTTAGACTTCTGTTAAGAACATAAAACACTCAACTAACAGGCAGTAAAAAGACAATCCATTGGTACTAAGCAGAATCAACAGGGAGAGGAAAGGACTCCTCCTCATAATTCTTTCTGCCAAAAGAGAGATCTAAATGTGGTGCATATAGATCCAAATGCAGAAGCAAGTGTGTAAGATATAGAACATTCTCTATTTTCTGTAATTCAACCTAATTTCAATTCTGAGCCACCACCTGTCTTAGTTATCTAGTGCTGCTGTAACAGAAACATCACAAGTGGATGGCTTTAAGAAAGAGAAATTTATTTCTTCACAGTAAAGCAGGCTAAAAGTCCAAATTCAGGATGTCAGCTGCAGGGGAAGGCTTTCTCTCTCTGTCGGCCTTCTCATCAATCTTCCCCTAGACTAGGAGCTTCTCCGTGCAGGGAACCCTGGGTCCAAAGGACGTGCCCTGCTCCTGGCACTGCTTTCTTTGTGGTATAACGTCCCCAACTCTCTGCTTGCTTCCCTTTCCTTTTATCTCTTGAGAGATAAAAGGTGGTGCAGGCCACACCCCAGGGAAACTCCCTTTACATCGGATCGGGGATGTGACCTGGGTAAGGGTGGTGTTCCAATCTCACCCTAATCCACTTTAACATAAAATTACAATCACAGAATGGAGGATAACCACACAACACTGGGAATCATGGCCCAGCAAAATTGATACGCACATTTTGGGTGGGACATAATTCAACCCATGACACCACTCCACCAAAATTCAATATTCCCCCTTCCTTCCGTGGTTTCCCATCGACGGCTCATATAGGGTCATCCCTTTGTCTTGGAGTGTCTCCAAGACCCTAAAATAAATAAGCCTCATCATTTCCTTTCTGGTTCTCCCTTTCACCTTCCTTGCAACCAAAGAACTCTTCTTATTTTGAAGGAAAGGAAGCCTTCTTGTTACTCATGCTTTTTTCTGTCGTATCTTGTCTATCCATGACCTTTCCTTCCTCCCTCAACCCATTGTTGTTAGTTGCCACTGAGTCAGCTCCAACTCATGGCAATCTTATGTATGACAGAACGAAACTCTGCCCAGTCCTGTGCCATCTTCATGATATTGGTATGCTGAAGTCCATTGTTGTGGCCACTGAATATTTTGAGTGCCTTCCAACCTAAGGGGCTCATCTTCCAGCGCTATATCGGACAATGTTCTGTTGGGATCCAATGGGTTTTCATTGGCTGATTTTTGGAAGTAGATTGTCAGGTATTTCTTCCTAGTCTGTCTTAGTCTGGAAGCTCTGATGAAACCTGTCCACCATGGATCACCCTGCTGGTATTTGAAATACCAGTGGTATAGCGACAGGCAAGGCACCACAGTACGAGAAACTGACAGATAGGTGATGGTTCCTCTTCCCTGGTAGTCTGTTCAAACTCAAACACCTCAGCAGTCCTATTCCTAGGGATGTACCCTAGAGTCCTAATAGAAGTGACATGAACAGACATATGCACACCTATATGCATTGCAGCATTATTCACAACAGCAAAAAAATGAAACAGGCTAAGTGTCCTTCAACCGATGAATGGATAGGCAAAATGTGGTGCATGCATACAATGGAATACTCCACAAGAATAAAGAACACGGATGAGTTCACAAAACATATTGTAACATGGATGGATCTGGAGGGCATAATACTAAGCACGGTAAGTCAATCACGTAAGGACAGATATTGTATGATCCCACTTTCATAAGAAGACAAGAATAGATATATATACAGAGACCAACATTCATTGGTGATTACCAGGGATAAGTGTGGGGAGAGAGGTAATCATTCTCTAGATCACAGATACTTGTTATTTTTGGTGATGGGAAAAGTAGCACAGAACTTGGGTATAATGAGCACACCTTGACCAAAGTAAACAATTCCACTGAGAAGAAACAGATGCGCACAAGGCAAAAGGATGTTTGTGCTAAAGGATATGATGTATATAATTTGACCACACCAACAATAACCAAAAAATGAGTGTATATCACACATGTAGGTGTATAGGCATATATGTGTACAAGTAGGTACAAATGAGGACATGTGTGCACAGATAGAAGTATCTATATGTACGTGCACAAATATATATTCATAGAGGACACAGTTACAGATACTTCTCAGATATAACCAAACACCTTTAGAGAATTTCTTTCTGGGTTTGAAGGCTTAGGACTTTAATTTCATGGGACAACTCAGTCAATGGGCATCATAAAGTTCGTGTTCTGTATTCTAGTGAAGTGAGTAGCATCTGGGGTATTAAAGCTTACGAGCAGCCATCTAAGATACAACCATTGGTGTCTACTTGTGAGGAACAAAAGAAGGAAATCGAAGCCTCTGAGAAGAAACTTCTGCAGGGCTAATAGCCCACACGAGCCACGGCCTTATCTTCTCTGAGACCAGAGGAACTAGATGGTGCCCAGCTACCACTACTGACCATTCTGATCAGGGCCACAATAGATGAACCCTGATAGAATGGGAGAAAAATGCAGAACAGAACTCAAATTCTTAAAAAGTCCAGACTTACTGGACCAGTTGAGACTAGAGGACTCCCCATCACCTCGAGATACTCTATAAACCTTGAATTGAAACTATCCCCTGAGGTCACCTTTTAGCAAAATAAGAAATTGACATACAAAATAAAGGATATTATTTGTGAGTAAGGTGTTCCATTAAAAAACCACCTATATGAGACCAAAATGTCAACAATTACTCTAAGGCAAAGATGAAAAGATAAGGGGGCAGAGAAAGAAGAGTACTGGAAATGGAACAACCAGAGTGCAATTAAAGAGAAGCCTGACACATTATGAAAAATGTCACTAATGTCACTGAACAATTTGTGTAGATATTGTCAAATGGGAACCTAATTTGCTGTGTCAACTTTCATTGAAAACACAATAAAATATTATTTAAAAAAAAAAAAAAAATCCTCAAACACCAAGAATATAATTCTTTTTTTCTTTGAATTTTTTTTAATCCCTCACATGGGACAATGAGCTCAAAATCCCTTGAAAACAGGAAGTTCAGTCACTGTAATGATTCTCAACCTTGTCTGAGTTGAGCCCCCAGAGACTGATACATTCACTCTGAAAGTGACGCCCAAGCAGAGTTATTTTGGAAACACTCCCCAGATAATTCTAATGCCTGGTTAGAATGAGAACTAGTGAGCTACTCAGTTAAGAGAAAGTGCAAAAGAAAGACAAAAAAAAATTCTGGGAAAAGAAAACCTTGGTTAATATTTCATAATGTTATCCAGTCAGACACAAATGTCAGAAATGGAAAAGTACTTGAAAATGAATTTGAGTGTCAGTGTGGACAGAAAGATAAAAAGAAAACTGTGGAAACTTTACATGCCACAGGCATTTAGTAACTTTTTCTTGTTTGCTGTTCAAGATATCTGAACACTTGACAAGGTCTACCAGGGTATTTGAAAAATTCTTGTTTTCCAACTTAGATATTTCAGTTGTCTTACCTTTTTTGCTGAAGTCCAGCAGCCAGTTAAAACCAAGTTAGTTCAGATTCTCATGGAAAAGAGACAGTTCTGGCTTGACTGTGGCTGCTAACAGGCATTTGAGAACAGTAAAATCCCAAGTGTTGTGAATTGAATTGTGTCTTTCCCCCCTTCCAAAATATGTGTTGGAATCCTAATCTCCATACCTGTGAATGTAATCCTGCTTGGTGACAGTGTTTTCTCTGTTATGCTAATTAGATCATACCCAAGTAGGTTTGGTCCTAAATCTAATCACTTCTGAGTTATAAAAAGAGCAGATTAGACACAGAGAGACACACAGGGGGAAGGCAGATGCCATGTGAGGATCTCCAAAGAACCAAGGAATGCCCAGGACTACTGACAAGGAAGGAATCAACATAGCTGAGACCTTGATTAGGACTTTTAGCCTCTAGAACTCTGAGAAAATAAACTTCTGTTCTTTAAAGCCATCCACTTGTGGCCTTTGTGTCACAGTAGCACTAGGTAAGTCAGACACCAAGGTCATCTAATAAGGAATGGATATTCTGATCCAAAATCCAAACAGTTTGGGCACAATGTGATCCCTTGCTCCACACCCGAAGATAGTGAGGGTTCTGTTCCATGTGCATAAGCCCACACCCAGCTTCTTCCTCTGGAGAAGCTCCTGAGAGTTCTACCGTGGACTCTCAGAAGATCCTCAGGACATGCCAAGGTATCTGTGTGGTCGAGGATTCAAGCATACAGCATTCCTCCTCAGAATGAACCAGTTCAGCTGAGACATTACTACCTGAGCAATAAAATTTCGTGATTAGAAGGGTCACTAGTGTTCAAATGGAGGTAGAAGTATAGAGTGTAGGC
The DNA here is from genome assembly GCF_000243295.1 of Trichechus manatus latirostris. Taxonomy (NCBI): domain Eukaryota; kingdom Metazoa; phylum Chordata; class Mammalia; order Sirenia; family Trichechidae; genus Trichechus; species Trichechus manatus. The sequence goes on from NW_004444018.1 coordinate 8,320,332, forward strand.
TCTGGAATCAGGCTGTCCAAAGCCTGGCTCTACCATGTGCTAGCTATGTAACATTGGACAAGTTACTAAACTTCTCTGTGCTTCATTTGCCACATCTATAAAGGAAGGATAATAATAGAACTTTCTTAGTAGGGTGTTTATGAGGATTAAATGAAAAATATTAATAAAAACCCTCATACAGGGGCTGGGGACATCTAGCTCAATTGGCATAACATAGTTTATAAAGAAAATGTTCTACATTCTACTTTGATGAGTAGCATCTAGGGTCTTAAAAGCTTGTGAGTGGCCATCTAAGATACTCCACTGGTCCCACACCATCTGGAGCAAGGGAGAATAAAGAAAACCAAAGACACAGGGAAAGATTAGTGCAAAGGACTAATGGACCACAGCTACCACAGCCTCCACCAGACTGAAGCCAGAACAACTAGATGGTGCCTGGCTACCACCACTGACTCCTCCAACAGGGATCACAATAGAGGGTCCCAGACAGAGCTGGAGAAAAATGTAGAACAATATTCTAACTCATAAAAAAGGTCAGACTTACTGGTCTGACAGAGACTGGAGAAACCCCGAGAGTATGCCCCCTGGACACCTTTTTAACTTAGTACTGAAGTCACTCCTGAGGTTCATCCTTCAGCCAAAGATTAGACAGGCCAATAAAACAAAACAAGACAAAATAGGCACACCAGCCCCGGGTCAAGGACGAGAAGGCAGGTGGGGACAGGAAAGCTGGTAATGGGGAACCCAAGGTCAAGAAGAAGAGACTGTTGACAAGTCATGATGTTGGCAACCAATATCACAAAACAATATGTGTATTAATTGTTTAACAAGAAACTAATTTGCTCTGTAAATCTTCATCTGAAGCACAATGAAAAATAAATAAATAAAAGCCCTCATACAGCGCTTTGTTCCCAATACCAGTCCAGTTGCCTTTGAGTGGACTCTAATTCATGGCAACTCTGTGTGTGTCAGAGTAGAACTGTACTCCACAGGGTTTCCAGTGGCTGATTTTTTGGAAGTAGATCACTAGGCCTTTCTTCTGAGATGTCTCTGGGTGGACTCAAACCTCCAACCTTTCAACTGGCAGACAAGGGTGTTAATTGTTTGCCCCACCCAGGGACTCCAAGAGTTCTATACCAGATATAAAATAGCTATGGCTTTTATATAATTACAGATTCAATGATTCAGAAAATTCACTATTTACAGTAGCAAAAGTAGTTTTGAAAGTCTTTGAATCTTACTCACAAGGTGAAATAATGTAAAAGGAATAATGTGACAATAGGTACAAAGGGAGTTAACAATTATTATTACCCACTCCTACGTGATTTTCACTCTTCTCCTTGCCCTTGCGACCTAGAGCTTTCCGGTACCTCACACAAACCTCCCTTGGAAACTGCGTGTTTGCACACTGCCAAGTAATACCCTGCCACCTGACCCTGCTCCCAATAAAGTCTGGAGAAAAGCTGCGCCAAGAGTACATGAATCATAATTAGTTTAAGGAACAAAACAAACATCCACCTACATATGATACCTAAGAACCAGCTTATGTGAAAATAGAGAGATTCTGGAGGATCATCTTGGGTGCGCAGCTATACAACCAAGCCCTGGTCACAGTTGCTGATGGATCCTTTCAAGTTAGATGATCATGAGTCCTTTGGTGCAATGCTTGGTCAAAACTTCATCTTTGCCCCGCCACGCATGCTTTTTTATTAGTATGCTTTCTTACAGGAATGGGAACAAGAAGAAAGAGAAAGAATATTAAGAGGAAATTATTACAAAGCCTTTGATAATTTTTAAAAATCTCACTGATTTCTGTTTCAGTTGCCTGTCGCTGTGTAACAAACCAGTGCAAACTTAGAAGCATAAAACAACTATTTTCATTTGGAGGAGGTGGAGGAGGCTCTCTCACATTTCTAGGGGTTGACTGGGCTCAGCTTGGTGGTTGTCATTCGATGTCTTTTGTGTGGTTGCTGTCAGGCAGGGGACTGAGTTCTGGAGTCTTCTTGAAGGCTTCCACTCATGTATCTGGCAGTTGATGCTGACTATTGGCTGGGGCCTCAGCTGGAACTGTGGGCCAGAACACCTATACATGGCTGTCCGTGTGTCTAGGCTTCCTCCCAACATGGCAGCCAGGTTCTAAGAGCAAGTATCCCAGGAGAGAGAGCCAGGTGAATTCTGTCTCACCTTTTATGACTAGCCTTTGCAGTCATTACCGTGTCACTTCCACCATGTTCTATTAATTAGAAGTGAGCCCATATTCAAGTATGGGGGCATTGGTGCTTCGGTGGTAGAATTCTTGACTTCCATGTGGGAGACTAGGGTTCGATTCCTGGTCAATGCACCTCACGCACAGCCACACCACCCATCTGTCAGTGGAGTGTTGCTCTGATGCTGAACAGGTTTCCACAGAGCTTCCAGACAATGACAGACTAGGAAGAAAGGTATGACTTCCAAAAACCAGCCAATGAAAACCTATGGATCACAATGGTCCAATCTATAACCAATTATGGGGATGACACAGGACCATTCAGCATTTCTTTCAGTTTTACCTGGGGTCACCATGAGTCGGGACAACTAGACAATAGCTAGAACAACAACCACCATATTCAAGGGAAGGGGAATTGAACTCTACCTCTTGATTGGAGGAATGTCAAAGAATATACCAACTCACAGCGACCCTATAGGACAGAGTAGAACTGCCCCATAGGATTTCCAAGGAGCGGCTGGTGGATTCGAACTGCCCACCTTTGGATTAGTAGCCAAGCTCTTAACCACTGCGCCACCAGGGCTCCAAAGAACATACAGACATGTTTTTAAACTACCACAACTAACACTGCTGTAACTTTTCCTTGTTTGTCTCTTGCAAAACCATGATTAAACATTAAAAAGAAAACTAATGTGTTAAATTAAAACATCAAGAATGAGTTCTCTTTGCTTCCTTTTGCTCTGGCAATGAATCCATTCTTAACACATTCTTTGATGGTACAAAAAGCACCTTAGATACCTTCTCCTCTTCTTCCTTCCCTGGCCATTATTAAATACATCCTCTTGTGAGGTGCCTCTGGGTGGACTTGACATGTCACCTTGTATGTCAGAAGTGTGTTTCATGCCAAGCCAGCATGAATTTATAGTATAGACATGATATAGGCATTAATGTATCTCAAGAGGCAAAAGAAATAAGACTAAACATTTTTGAACTAACAACCTGTAAACTTGTCAAACACAGCACCACACAAAAACAGGGTCCAAACCTGTGGGGATATATGCCATTTAAACACGGCTGCACTATTGACAACTGCAGCCCCCACAGGCGTCTCTGCTGCACAGCATGTTGAGACCTGGCCCCAACATGTTGAGACTTGTCCGGATGTGTTTTCCCAAACCTATTGTCCCTTTACTGATTGACTTGTTTACCTGAATTCCTTCTTCCTTGCCGGTACTCCAAGCCCATTGTTTTGTTAATTGCCTTATTGATTGCTGTACTGACTATAAAATAAACTCCTGGGACTGAAGGAGGGATCGACTCCTCAGAGTGACCCTCCTGGCCCCACTTCTCTGTAAGAGTTGTGCAGTTGGTTACTGTCTTCGCCGTCCCGATTACCGTCGCCGCTGCGACACAAACCTATTGTTTCAAAATAATCCATGTAATGATTAAAACAATCACATCTTAGTGTGAACTAAGACAAGAAATTTTGTCTGAGTATCAATAACTTAGGAACCCTGGTGGTACAGTGGTTAAGCACTTGGCTGCTAACTGATACGTCAGTGGTCTGAACCCACCAGCGGCGCCATAGGAGAAAGATGTGGCACTGCTTCTATAAAGATTCACAGCCTTGGAAACCCTGTGGGGCAGTTAGTTGGACTCTGTCCTATATAGGGAACCAACTCAACGGCAATGGGTTTGGTTTTTGATCTCTACAATAGTGCATTTTATTAAATGATGGTAAGACAGACTAAGGTCCCTGGGTGGTACAAACAATTTTCACTTGTCTACTGACTGAAAGGTTAGTGGTTCAAATCCACCCATTGATGCTGAGCAAGAAAGTCCTGGTGATCTACTTCTGTGAGATTATAGCCATTGAAAACTCTATGGAGTACAGTTCTACTGTGAAAACGTGTAAGTTCACCTGAGTCAGAATGCACTCAATGGCAACAGGTTCGGTTTTTTTGTTTGTTTGTTTTTGGTTTAAGACAGACTAGGAAGAAAGGCCTGCTGATCTACTTCTGAAAATCAGCCAGTGGAAACCCTGCGGATCACAGCAGATCATGAAGATGGGCGATGCTTCGTTCCATCATACGTAGCATCGCCATGAACCAGAGCTGGCTTGATGGCAGCTAACAACAGGGCCTTTCCAGCTTGAAAAGGAGGTCTGCATTTCTCAGAATTACCGCGAAAATAAATATTTTTTTTTCAGCACTTAAAAAAAAAAATCCACAATTAAAAACTCTTTCCCTCTTGATCTTTTCATACATTTATTTATCTCATATGTATTTATATTTCATAAATTATTTTATTTCAAATATGCCAAACAAAACATATTTCTTTGGCATAGTTCCAATCTCCAGAAGCTCTTTTATTGTATATAGACAGATTTCTTTCAAAACAACATCAAGGATGGGTTGAAATTTACAAAAATAAGGAGAAGCTGAATGAACAAATACTGAAGTCTTTACTTGATACTAAAATCTCTCTATAATGCTTCTATGAAACATTTTAAATGACCTACTCCAAAGGATACTGGTCCTTCAAATATGCTTAATCCCTTCCTTAATGCCAGCTGTCGTCACACGATGCAGAGGTTCCGGGCTCCCTGACAAGCTGAGCCCACACCAAGCACTTGATAAACAGGTGCTGATTGACGCCTACTCACTCTCTCTCTGGCTCAACCACCTGGCAGAAGTGGTTGCACCGGTTTCCTGACTCCGCTATGACTTGGCTGAGGAATTCATATCACTGAAAGGACTTTACCTGGAAGTTCTTCATATAAAATAATACTGAGAAGACAAAGAATGATTACTCATGATAGTCTTCTTGCTATCAATGCGAAAGGTTTGCATCCAAAACTGATGATACCAAATTTAGTATTCGACCTTGGATTTTTCTAAAAACTTTTCTACTGGAAGAAAACGAAATCATTTCTAAAGTATTTTTCAAAACATGACTGGCAACCCCAAATTACATTTAAGTATCTAAAGATGTGATCCTATATGCCTAGAACAAAAATCTAAGTTATTTCAAATGTGAGGATCCACAGTTGCTTAAAATACAGCCACGGAAAATAAATAAGGAGTATTCAGTCACTGGTTTCAGTCAAGGAATTCAGGTTTCTGGTTAAAAACAGAGGAATGACTGCAAGTCTGACTTGTCTCTTTGAAATAAAGTGGAAAAGAAAAAAAAGTTTTTAATGCCTCTTTAAAGAAACTAAGGAGTCCCTGCGTGGTGCAAACAATTAAGCACTTGGCTACTAACCAAAAGGCTGGTGGTTCAAATCCACCCAGAGGCTCCTCAGAAGAAAAGCCTGGCGATCTACTTCTGGAAAGTCAGCCACTGAAAACCCTATAGAGCATAGTTCTACTCTGACACACATGGGGTCGCAGTGAGTCTGACTCAGTGGCAACTGTTGTTTTTTAAACTAGAAATGTGCCAGAGTCTTGAAACATTTTCAAGGAAAGATTGCAAAGGGCAGCAAAAATTTAATTGGTCAAGGCAGAAGAGGCGTGATGGGGATTGCTATGTGTTCCCAAGACTCATCTCTGTTTCCTGCTTAGCCCACAAGTCAGACTACATTTCCCAGCCTCCCTTGCTATGGTCATGTGACTAAGATTTTTTGTTTTTTAAAATATTTTATTGTGTTTCTGGTGAAAGCTTACACAGCAAATTAGGTTCCCATTTAACAATTTCAATACATATTTTTCAGTGACATTGGTTAGTTTTTTCACATTGTGTCAACGTTCTCATTATTTCCTTTCTGCTTGTTCTGTTTCCATTATTCTAGCTTCCCTGTGCCCTCTTGCCTTCTTGTCTTTGTTTTAGGGTAAATGGGTATCATTTGGTCTCATATAGAGTTTTGTATTTTTTTTTTTTTTTGAATGCAGGAGCACAGTACTCTTGGGTGATATTTATTTTATGAGCTAATCTGTTATTTAGCTGAAAGGTGACCTCTGGGAGTGGTCTCATTTCAAAGTTTAAAGGCTATCTCAGGACAATAGTCTCAGGAGATCCCCTAGTCTCTACTAGTTCACTAAGTCTGGACTTTTTTAAAAATTTGAATTTTGTTCTATACTTTTGTCTCATTCTATCAGGGACGTCTATTATGTCCCTGGTCAGAATGGTTGATAGTGGTAGCTAGGCACCATCTAGTTCTTCTGGTCTCAGGATAGATGAGGCCGTGGTTCATGTGGGCTATTAGTCGTATAGACTAGTTTCTTCTTTGAGTCTTTGGTTTCCTTTTTTCTCTTTTGCTCCGAATGAGTAGCAACCAATAGTTATATCTTAGATGACTGCTCACAAGCTTTTAAGACCACAGGTGCTATTTACCAAACTAGGATGTAGAACATCAACTTTATGGACTATGTTGTGCCAACCAACCGAGTTGTCCCACAAGACTATGGTCCTAAGCCTTCAAACCCAGTAAACCAATCCCTCAAGGTGCTTGCTTATGTCTAGGAAGTATCCATTCCTGTGCCCCTTATGTGTTTTATTATACATATGAATTTATATGCAGCACTCACAAACACGTACATACATATCCCTACAGAGACATCTATACATGAGCAACTATATACACACATATAGCTTCCTATACACATTTATGCAGACATATCTACCTACGTAACCACCCACATATTTTTTTGGTTGTTACTACTGTTGCTGCAAAATTGTAGATATTACAACACTTACCAAAAACATCCCTTATTCTTAGTGTCAACATTTACCTTGGTCAAGTTGTGCAGATTTCACCCACATTCAGTATTGCCTGTGACTGAGTTTTGACCAATAAGATTTGAGGAAGAATGTGTTCCTTCTAGAGGAAGTATTTTAAAAGAGGGTGTACCTTCCTCGATCTCTTCTATGGCCAAAATGCATAGGTTTGGGAATCAAGGGGAGGAGTTCGAAATTGTCCCTTTCAATTTTACGCCAAACTACTGGGGAAATATTAGTTTTCCACCCAAACCTTAGGATCAAAAATGTTTGGAAATCCTAATGCTCAAAGGAGAAATTCTTCCACCAGGGAACACAATTTTGGTTCTGTTAAATTAGAAGCTGAGATTGTTCCATAGCCATGCTGGGGTCTTCACAGCACTGACCCAACAAGTAGAAAAGAGGATCACTCTAATGACAAGGCAACAAGGAGACATTTACATATTGCTACTTCATAGAGGTGGAGAACTAGGTCTGGAACCCAGGAGATTGGCTGGGTGCCTCTTAACACATCCTGGCCCAATAGTTGTGGTCAATGGAAAACTGAGGCAATACAATAAAAACAAAACCACAAAGGTCTTCATTCCCACAGGAATGGAGGTTTGAGTCATCCTCCCACATAAAGGACCCCATGCAGGTGAGATGCTGGCAAAGAGTAAGGGGAACATGCAGGGTGTGTTCTTCAACCCTTCATTGCTTTGCCTGACCCTGCGCTCTTCTACCCGTGGACCTCTGCGCATGCTGACCTGTGGCAAAAACTGTTGTTATTGTTAGCTGCCCTTGAGCAGGCATAACAGCATGAAATGCTGCTTGGTCCATTGTGATCCATAGGGTTTTCACTAACTGATTTTCAGAAGTAGATTGCCAGGCCTATCTTAGTCTGCAAGTCTGTTCAGCAGCATAGCAACATGCAAGTCTCCACTGACAGACTGGTGGTGGCTGTGCATAAGATGCATTGGCTGGGAATCAAGTCCGGGTTTCCCACATGGAAGGCCAGAATTCTACCACTGAACCATGACTGCCCCCTGGTCAAAAACTGTAGATGGTCCCTAAATAGCCATGCGCTCCTCTACATTAAATTACCGATATCCTATTTAATTTAACCTAACAAAGACACCGTACAATTAAAGTGGTTAGCACTTCTTTTAAATTCTCCCTACTATATTTTTTAAATGAGTTCAATTTACTGAGCTAATAGGTTAAATAAGAAAAACCACATAATTATTATGTTGATGACTGAAAAATCAAACCCACTGCCGTCAAGTTGATTCCGACTCTTAGCAACTCTATAGGACAGAGTAGAACAGCCCCAAAGGGTTTCCGAGGCTGTAAATCTTTATAGAAGCAGACTGCCACATCTTTCTCCTGAGGAGTGGCTGGGTGGTTCAAACTGCCGAACTTTTGGTTAGCAGCCAAATGCTTTAACCACTGCGCCACCAGAGCTCCTGTTGTGGCTGAAAAAAGAATCTTAAAAATGTATATGCTCTTGGACTCAGTCTACCTCTAGGAATTGCTTCCATGGAAATAATAAATGAAGGGAAAAAAATGTATACATCAAAGTATTCATTGCAGAATCTTGTGTGACTGTCAAAACTGGAAGAAACCTAAACATCAACCAACCAAATTATGGAAATTCCATAAGACAGAATATTAGACAGTCATTAAAAGAATAGAGAGAGAGATAGCTGTTGTCAAGTCAACTCCGACTCATGGTGACCTTACATACAACAGAACAAAACATCACCCGGTCCTATTTACATCCTTGCAGCTATTGTGCCAGTCCATCTCACAGAGGGTTCCCTCGCTTGTGCTGGCCCTCTACTTCACCAAACATGTCCTCCTCCAGCAATTAGTCCCTTCTGATGATGCATCCAAAGCAAGACAGACAATGTTCTGTTGTGATCCACAGAGTTTTCATTGGTTAATTTTCAGAAGCAGATCACCAGGCTTTTCTTCCTAATCTGTCTTAGTCTGGAAGCTCCTCTGAAACCTGTCCACCATGGGTGACTCTGCTGTATTTGAAATACCAGTGGCATAGTTTCCAGCATCGCAGCAACATGCAAGCTGTCACAGTACAACAAACTGACAGGTGATGGTAAAAATCTTAAGAGAATGTGGAAGAAAATTGATATTTAGGAAGTCTACTCCTTCCAGTGAAGAAGTTGGCAATAACATGGCCATGATCTCTGACTTAGCAGAGAGCAAGAGAGCTGATTTGAGGCCTGAATCTCTTCCAGGGATTTTATTTCCTCTAGCTCTCCTGACTTAAAAAAATAAAATAAAAAAGAAATTAGAACACAGTGATTCACCAGTTCTTTTCTTTACATCATGAAAAGCACTAAATATACTGTTAGTAGCAAGAGTCTGAAAAAGAAGTAAACAGTTTGCAATCTGTTGCCTTCATATGTAATTCCAACCACTTTGAAATAAGCAACTACAGGAATTACTTCATGAGAAACTATAAAGAAATATAGCTAGCAAAGATCCCCAAACCAATCGTGTTGTATTGCCCTTAAAGTAACAAAACACCAGGCTCTTCACTGTGTAAGACGCCCTGTGGTTAAATCATAAAGATAAGCGTTATCCTGTAGGGAATGATAAAAGCTGCAGATTGGGGGTGAGGAGAAAAAGACAGATCAAAGAAGCTATTACCCCCGTCTTAGTTAACTAGTGCTGCTGTAACAGAAATACCTCAAATGAGTGGCTTTAACGAACAGAAATTTATTTTCTCACAGTTCAGGAGGCTAGAAGTCCGAGTTCAGGGCACCCCGACTCTAAGAAGAGGCTCTCTCTGTTGGCTCTGGAGGAAGATCCTTGTCTTGAGTTCTATAACCCCAGTATTCTGGTTCCTTGGCTATCCTCCCATGAGCTTCGATATTCCCCAGTTTGTGCTCCCTTGTCTCTGTGGCTAATCTGCTCTTTTTAGATCTCAAAAGTGATTAGGTTTAAGACACACCCTGCACTGATATGACAAAGAAAACTCTATTCTCAAATTAGATTACATCCACCAAACAAAAAAAAACCCCAAACCGGTTACCAACGAGTTGATTCCGACACATAGCCACCCTATAGGACAGAGTAGAACTGCCCCACAGGGTTTCCAAGGCTGTAATCTTTATGGAAATAGACTACCACATCTTCCTCCCACGGAGCAGCTGGTGGGTTGGAACCGCCAACTTTTGGTCTGCAGCCGAGCACTTTAACCACTGCGCCAACATGGCTCCTTATCCGCAGGTTAGGATTCTAAAATATATGGGGAAAGGGGGTCACAATTCAATCCATAACATCCCCTAAACTCTTATCCAGTGATCTGACTGTTCCCCAGATTATGTAGCAAACATGCCTTAGAGGAATGCATTGACTTTTGGAAGATACAAGTATCAACTTAGGACAAACCGCATTTAAGACTGTCATGTTTTTATTTTTTGTATACCTTATCGTTAGTTAACATATACTACATACAATGTTGCAGCGCGTAATTTGCTGTTGTTATCATTCTCAGATTTTCACTCCCAGATGTTCAGTGTTACGGTTTATCGTTCAAAACACTGCCGTATAGCAGGCTATGAAAACCAAAAAAAAAAAAAAAAAAAAGTATTTGACTTAGGTCAGAACTGACTTACTTCCGAGTGGTGGGAACGGAACCAAGTCAGGGACTACCTGTACTCACATAACCTCCCTTCCCTTCATGTGCCTATAGAGAAACTCTGAGTTTGAGTCTTCCCGTTTTTCCAATGGGGCACCCAAATGAGCCCGCGGGCAGCCATAGAGAGTGATTTGCTCAGAAACAGATACAACCCTGGGGTCAGAGTCAGAGTTTAGCTAGAATCTCCTCGGAGTTCCCACTGTCACTTAATTCCAATAGTTCAGATTAATTCCTTCCATTATGAGGATTTTCTGTGCCAAGCCAAGGACTTAAAGGTTTATGGATCTTCATTTTGCAGGACTTGTCCTTTCCACTCAAAATGAAATGAATCCTTATCTCAATAGGATCACAATGCATTCTGTTTCACTGTAAAAAAATGATCATGTGCATATATCTAACCTCCAAAGTGAGGTTCAGTTTTGCGTTTTGAAGATGTACTCTAAGCAAGATTAAACTAGCAATCAAAAGAAATATCTCATGTCCAAATTAAATAAAGCAGGTAACTTTAAAATTGCTTAATACCTCGTTCATGTTGAACTCAAAGTATTTGCTATCAGCTAAGATAAAGAATTCATTAGTATTGTATTTTAAAGATTATCAACATGTTATATTGCGCCCAGTCTTACTCCAATTCACTATCCAGAATGCATCCAGAGCAATCTTCTAAATGCTGCATATAGGACCCCTTCTCTTCCCTTTTTACTCTTTAATGGCTTCCGTTGTCCTTTAGGAGTTTGGTTGTGCAGTGGTTAAGAGCTCAGCTGTTAACCAAAATGCTATCAGTTCAAATCCACCAGCTGCTCCTTGGAAACCCTATGGGGTAGTTCTACTCTGAGTCGGAATTGACTTGACGGCAACAAGTTTTTTGGTTTTTTTGAGTGAAGCACAAATTCCCCAACCTGGCTCCCAAGTTGCCAAACTATCTGGTTTTCTGTCTCCCTCTCCAGCCATAACTGCTGCCCCTCAACACTTCATATCCTATGCTCATGTCCAGCTAAAAACAAAACCAAAACAAACAAACAAACAAAACCACTTGCTGTCAATTCTGACTCATCGTGATCCCATGGGTATCACAGTAGAACTGTGCTCCATAAGGTTCTCAGTGGTTGCTTTTCGGAAGTAGATCACCAAGCTTCTCTTCCAACAGACCTCTAAGTGGACTCGAAACTTCAACCTTTCATTTAGTAGCTAAGTGCTTAGTTAGCTGGGGCTTCTCAAAAATACACCATCTCTTGCCTATGGATCTTTGCACATGCTCTTCTGCTCTGGAAACTTAGTTCCCACCATGTATCTATCCATGTCTTCCTCTCTGTTTCCCAGACTCCACGCATCTAGGAGGGTCATTGACTAATTATTGCCAATGACATGTGAGTGGAAGTGAGGAGTCCTTTCCCTTCTAAGGACTTAAGAGTAGGTGTGAGTTGTCTATATTTCCTTTCTCTCTCTACCCTGACCGCACACTTGAATGGGAAGGGCTGCAGAGTTGTAAAATGGAATCAGCCTGAGTCCCAGAGTCACAACTTGGAAGAAAGTCATGCAGAAAAGCTGCCTTGCTCACCTTGGACATGACATGAGTAGAAAAACAACAACAACCAAAAAACAACCTTATGTCATCACTGAGATTTGAGGAGTTTGCCTACTACAGCAGAGTATGTGGATAGTGCAGTTACCATGCTCAGCTGCTAACAGAAAGGTTCGAGGTTCGAGTCCACCCAAAGGTGCCTTGGAAGAAAGGCCTGGAGATCTACTTTCAAAAAAATCAGCCATTGAAAATCCTATGGAGCACTGTTCTGCTCTGATGCACCTGGGGTCACCATGAGTCATAGCGATTAGCAGGGGTTGAGAAGATGGGGGCAAATCAGATTTAACTTCCAGTGGCTCATATGGAACTTGAGAATCACATCGCCTGGGTACTTATTAGAAATGCAAGTTCTCTGACCTTGTCCTGGACCCGTTGAATCAGAGGAGCCCAAGAATCTGTTTTAAGAAACTCTCTAAGTGATGCTGGTGTGAATGTTTGAGAACCACTACTTTAAGCCAACAATGTCATCAGATCTGAGTTATCTTATGGGGATAAATAGCTTTGGGGGCTTATTCACAAGTGGTACCAGAAAGTTCTTTCCCCAGTCATTGCCACCAAGCACTAGACAAGCCCCGCCTGAACAGCAGGGACCACACAGGCCTTACTCTGAAATCCATGCCTTTGCATAACACATCCTCCCCCTTTGAGACACGCTGCAGGCGTTCCTTTTCCTTCTTTTTCTATGCCACCTGGTATTATGATCTGTTAGAAGACAAACACACCCATTTTGGCTGTGCCCAGTTACTAACTGTTCCTAAGAACCAGCCAAATTCTTCTTACAACATGACTTCCTTCCTACTGAATGTTTCTTTATATTTTTAGAGATTTCTGTTAGATTGGTCTAACAGTGCAAATAGATGTCCTCTAAGCCGAAATTTTATTTTATAGAAACCAGAAAATTCTGAGTGCAAATTCAGAATAGAAGTTTCCAGTATTTATGGGATTCTCCCCAGGCTCCAATATATGGGTTACAAGTATGTGGGTTGAGATATGCAGTGTAAAAAATGTTTGTCCTGGAACATAGTAGGCTAAAAACATGGAGAGGGGAAATTTCACCTTCAAGGTTGTAGGTAGTTTTAACTTCTGAGCTGAGCTTCCTGATTTGGCAGCTTCACTAAACAAATTATTTTCTTAGAGGTACCACAGTGGTTTAAAGCAGTCAGACCAGAGATAGGACTCTAAAGCTTAAATAATCACAGAAGTCCCTTTTTTTTCCCTAAGGATACGAAACTGGGTGCAGATGTGAGAAAAATCAAACATCACCACAAATTACAATTTTTTTAAACTGACAAATATCACAAACCCCTTACAGTCGAATCAATTCCAACTCATAGCAACCCTATAGGACAGAGTAGAACAGCCCCATAGAGTTTCCAAGGAGTGCCTGGTGGGGTCGAAGCTTTTGGTTAGTAGCCGAGCTCTTGACCACTGCGCCACCAAAATATTACAAGCATAAAATACAGGGAAAAAAATACTTTATTAATTAAAGGCCTGAAGACCTGAATCCTGTGAATGAGGCATATTCATTTCACAGTGGAACCCCTGGGTCTCCCCTTTCCTGTCTCCACACCAGGATGGTGGCCGGCCAGGCCTGGAAGTCCATGGGGAGAGCCAGAAATAACTGTACAGACGTGAGTATAAACCAGTCAGCTGTGCCCCCAACTCTCCTTTCCCTTGGATGGTGTCTCAGCTAGTGCCACCATAACAGAAATACCGCAAGTGGGTGGCTTTAAATAAGGCAGATATTTTCTCACAGTTCAGGGGGCCAGACGTTCGAATTCAGGGCACCGGCTCTAGAAGGCTCTGTCTCTGTCAGCTCTGGAGGGGGAGATTCTTATCTCTCCAGTGTTTTGTAGTCCCCACATTCCTCTGTTCCTTGGTAATCTTTAAGGAGCCCTGGTAGTGTAGTGGTTAAGTGCTTGACTGCTAAGCAAAAGGTCAGCAGTTCAAACTCACCAGTGGCTCCACGGGAAAAAGATATGGCAGTCAGCTTCAATAAGGATTACAGCCTTCCAAAACTAACAATACACAGACTCCAGAAGATAAGCTAGATAACTGGGATCTTCTAAAAATTAAACACTTATGCTCATCAAAGGACTTCACCAAAAGAGTAAAAAGAGAATCACAGACTGGGAAAATTTTTTGGCTATGACAAATCTGACAAAGTCTAATCTCTAAAATTTATGGGAAAATCCAACACCTCTACAACAAAAAGACAAATAATCCAATTAAAAAATGGGCAAAGGCTACGAACAGACACTTCACCAAAGAAGACATTCAGGGGGCTAACAGACACATGAAGAAATGCTCACGATCACTAGCCATTAGAGAAATGCAGATCAAAACTACAATGAGATACCATCTCACCCCAACATCACTGGCACGAATCAAAAATAATAGAAAAAAACAAATGTTGGAGAGGCTGCGGAAAGCTTGGAACTCTTATGAACTGCTGGTGGGAATGTAAAATGGTATAATCATTTTGAAAATGATATGGCGCTTCCTTAAATAGCTAGAAATAGAAATACTATATGATCCAGCAATCCTACTCTTAGGAATGTATCCTAGAGGAATAAGAGCCGTCTCACGTCTAGACATATGCACACACATGTTCATTGCAGCACTGCTCACAATAATTAATAAAAAGATGGAAACAACCTAGGTGTCCATCAACAGATGAATGAATAAACAATTATGATATACACGTGCAATGGAATGCCATGCGATAATAAAGAACAATGATGAATCTGCAAAAAATCTAACACGGTTAAATCTGAAGGGCATTATGCTGAGTGAAATAAGTCAATCACAAAAGAAAAAACATTGTATGAGACCACTATTATAAAAATTCATGAAAAAGCTTACACACAGAAAGAAACAATCTTTGATGGTTACGAGGAAAGGGAAGTGGGGGAGGGAGAAAGACTAAATAGACGGTAGATAAGTGGTAACTCTGGTGAAGGGCCAGACAGGACACAATACCGGGGAAGCCAGCACAACTTGACCAAGACAAGGTCATGGAAGCTTCATAGACACATCCAAACTCCTTGAGGGACCGAATTACTGGGCTGAGGGCTGTGGGGACCATGGTCTCAGGGGACATCTAGCTCAATTGGCATAACATAGTTTATAAAGAAAATGTTCTACATTCTACTTTGGTGAGTGGCATCTGGGGTCTTAAAA
>NW_004444018.1:8335764-8354096 GCF_000243295.1 Trichechus manatus latirostris
ACATCTAGCTCAATTGGCATAACATAGTTTATAAAGAAAATGTTCTACATTCTACTTTGGTGAGTGGCATCTGGGGTCTTAAAAGCTTGTGAACGGCCATCTAAGACAAGTCACTGGTCCCACCTCATCTGGAGCAAGGAAGAATGAAGAAAACCAAAGACACAAGGGAAGGATTAGTCCAAAGGACTAATGCACCACAACTATCACAGCCTCCACCAGACTGAGTCCAGCACAACTAGGTGGTGCCCAGCTACCACCACCGACAGCTCTGACAGGAATCATAATAGAGGGTCCTGGACAGAGCTGGAGAAAAATGTACAACAAAATTCTAACTCACAAAAAAAGACCAGACTGGCCTGACAGAGACTGGAGAAACCCCAAGAGTATAGCCCCCAGACACACTTTTAGCTCAGTAACAAAGTCGCTCCTGAGGTTCACCCTTCAGCCAAAGATTAGACAGGCCCATAAAACAAAATGAGACTAAAGGGGCACATCAGCCCAGGGGCAAGGACTAGAAGGCAGGTAGGGACAGGAAAGCTGGTAATAGAGAACCCAAGGTCAAGAAGGGGAGAGTGTTTACATGTCATGGAGTTGGTAACCAATGTCACAAAACAGTATGTATACTAATTGTTCAATGAGAAGCTAGTTTGTTCTGTAAACCCTCATCTAAAGTACAATAATAATAAAAAAAAAAAGACCAGACTTACTGGTCTGACAGAGACAGGAGAAACCCTGAGAGTATAGCCCCTGGTCACCCTTTTAACTCAGTACTGAAGTTGATCCTTTAGCCAAAGATTAGACAGACCCACAAAACAAAACACGACTAAATGGGCACACCAGCCTGGAGCAAGGACGAGAAGGCAGGAGGGGACAGGAACGCCGGTAATGGGAAATCCAAGGTCGAGAAGGGGAGAATGTTGACACGTTGTGGGGCTGGCAACCAATGTTACCAACAGTATGTGTATTAATTGTTTAACGAGAAACTAATTTGCTCTATAAACCTTCATCTAAAGTACAATTAAAAAAAAAAAAGAGGAAAAAAAATAAAACACAATTTAAAAAAAAGATTACAGCCTTGGGAACACTGTGGGTCCGTTCTACTCTATCCCATAGGGTCACTTTGAGTGGGAATAACTTGATGACAACAGGTTTGTTTTTTTTGATTTCGTGATCTTCACATGGAACCTATCTCTCCTCCAAACCCCATTTAATGCTTACTTCTGTGTCTAATCTGCTCTTTTTATAACTCAGAAGTGATTAGGTTTAGGACATACCCTACACTGGTATGCCGTCGTTAGCATAACAAAGAATATCCTATTTCCAAATGGGATTACAACCATGGGTATAGAGGTCAGGATTACACACATATTTTGGGAGGACACAGTCTATCCATAACAAATGGTTCCCAAAAATGCCCACAGCCAGTCAAACTCCACCTACAAGAGAAGAGATGCAACTGAGGGAAAGCTGGAGTGGAAAGAAGTTAAAATAGCTCACATTTGTAAATTTTGCAATACTAACCATCTGCGCACGTAACTATGACTTGTGCAAGGGGGCCCCTGAAGTTAAGTGACCCTGGAAGAATCCCCCTCTGGTCAAGAGTAAGACCCCAAGTTTGACTCCTGATGAGCCCTGGCTGGTGGAAAATACATTTTGTGCCTTTAACTGACAAAGGGGAGAGGGGACTTAGAAATTGACAGAAGGAAACAATAGAGGGGAGGGGAGGAGAAAACATTAATGGCCTGAGGCTAGTGTAGGAAATGGGAGATAAAGTATGCCGAAGAATAGGAGTGCTTTTTTCAAAGAGGCAAACACACTTGCCTGTAGTTCTTGAGCAGTCTACAACCCAGAATGCCCGCGTCAGCCAAGCGAATTTGTCATAAATAATTAACTTCTGGAAGCACAAATCATTTGACCTCTGCAGCTGAACAAACACAGAGCCTCTGTGACTAAAAGAGCCAAAGGCAATGCTTTAGCCACACCGAACACATTTTCATACAAATCCTACTATTTTAAGTCATAAGAGCCATAGGAAGCTTAGGTAGTGGCTGGGCCCCGGGTTGTGGCTGTAGTCAGTGAATTATACAGATCTCAAAGGGTGATGTTGCCGGAGCTTTGGAAACGAGGCCTGGGGGCTTTGAAAAGGAGGGTTTGATTTGTGACAAGGATTCCAGTTTCCAGGCTATCAACCAAGACACTGAATGAAAGTAGCAGAGACGCTGCTAGGAGCCGCCGATGGTACCGCGCGCACAAGCTCAGTGACTCTGCGCTTCCTTTCTAAGCGCTCAGCCACCCAATTTATACAAAACAGCTTTCAGAGAAAAGAGTTCATTGGGATACAGAATGCAAATGTGGAGCCACATTAACTCCCTGTTCAGTGCAGCTATCTGTCACAAGCAGATTTGTAAATAAAGGAGTAAGTGCCCCTGCCCCTGGGGAATTCTTGTTTCATTCAGATATCCCGCAGCAAGATTTCTAACAAATCAAATGCAAATGAGAACGGAGAAAACTAATCAGAAACAAAGATCAGATTTTCTTTTCATTAACTCCTTAAAAACTGCAATCCTCCAAAAAAAACCTTGAAGTAATTGTAATACACTAAAATTAAAATGCAAGTCACTACTTGTTTTTGTTTGCCGTGACCTTCTGGAACTAAAATTAATGATCTGGTCAGCCCGGAGACCATGTCTAAAGGGCATGTTCCCCTGTAAAGTGGAAGGTCAGAATTCTGTTCTGAATCCTGCACCTAACCGGTGGGTACTCAGAAACCAAAGTGTTCACCTCTTTTTTAGGCTCTCAGAAGCAAGCACATGCTGAACACAACAGCCCTGATGGATTTTTGATCTCTTTAGAAGAGGCTTTAAATGCATGGTAATTCTTGTAACATGTAAAAAATTATTAGTTTTATTTTAAATTATACCCTTATAGATACACACACACAGTTACACATGGTCACATGCAGAAGCTTCATTTTAAAGTCCTTGTTTCATCTTAAGTTTAAAAGTTGAAAAGATAGAAATAACTTATGAGTAATCATTTAAAACAAAATGTGTTCATGTTTAGAACATCTATATTAAATTATCTGTACACAATACATTCTTTAAAAGACTAAAACTTTTTTACATTTTAAAAGAAAAGTCTACTTATCACCAAAGACTTAGAAAAACAGAAAGAAAAAAAAATCACTAAAATACCCATCATTCAGACACAACCACTGCCAACCTATGGGTTCATCTTCTTCCAGTATTTTTTATGTTCATATTTTTTACATATAAATTTAAATATACAGAGTATTTAAATTTTATATACCAACTTTGTCTTTTTTCATTATAAAAATAATACCTGTGTATCGTAAATCATTTGAATAACATAGAAAAGCATATAGCTAAGGGCCTCTGGGTGGTCCAAATGATTAACAAGCTCAGCTGCTAACCAAAGGGTTGGAGGTTCAAGTCCACCCAAAGGTGCCTCAGAAGAAAGTCCTGGCGATCTACTTCCAAAAAATCAGCCATCGAAAAGTCTACGGAGCACGGTTCTACTCTGACACACGTGGGGTCACCATGAGTCAGAGTTAACTCAACCACAACTGGTTGTATATAGCTAAAATGCCACAATCTAGAGATAATTTTTTAAATATGTTGGTATATTTCCTTATTTTTCCTTTTTAAAAAAAAAAATCTAAAGAGTAAACATGTTAACATTCTTATTTAAAACATTTTTTTAAAAGAGGAGTAAAACAAGTCGCTGCTGTCCTCTCCCCCTGCATGTCTGCCATTCCCACTTCATCTTGGTGGGCGCTTATGTTAGTTTTAATTATAAATAATGCTGCAAAGAACATCTTTGTATGCGTATTTGTGCACATGTGCAAGTATTTCTTTAGACAAACTCCTAGATGTGGAATTCCTAGATCAAAGGAATTTAATTGTGATAAATTCCCAAAGACTTGCAATTACAATTTAACCAACAGTGTGAATGCTTACTCCTCTATATCTTGCCCACAGTTAAAATTATCCTTTGTAACAAATGCTTACCAATCTGCTGAAACTTTTTTTTCCTGTAGTTATAATTTGTACTTCCTTAATTACTAGCAAGGTTGAGCATCTTTACTTTTGTTTATTGACCGTTTGTATTTATTCTTTCATAAATTTCTTGCTCATGTCTATTCCATTGTTTGTATTTTCTTATTGATTTGTAGGAGCTCTTTATATTTTCTGGATACTAATAATTCCCCCCCCCCCCATCTGACAATTGTCTTTTTACTTCTTATGGTATCATTTATCACAAAAGTTTTTTTTTTGTTTTTTATGTAGTCAAATCTGCAAATCTTTTTCTTTTGAGCTTCTGGGTTTTATATTTCGTTTAGGAAGTCCTTCCCATCCCCATGATGATTATTATTTCTTGAGTATTTTCTTCTGACACTTTTATAGTTCTGCTCTTTATTTCTGGCATTGAGGTAACAGTCTAATTATATCTTTTTTCTAAATAGTTTAGTGTCCCAACATCTTTTATTAAATTGTCCAAATTTGTGTTCTGAGTCCAACAGAATACTTTTAATTACTCCAGTTTTATAGTATGTTTTGGTGCAGGGTGGTAGGGGGAGTCTCTCCTCCCATTCTTCTGTTGTTGTTTCAGAGTTTGTGACTATTCTTTTGTGCTTTCTCTTTCAGACACATTTTCTAATTATTTTGTCCCTAAATTCTTTTGAGATTTGATTGGGAATATGAGAATTTGTTGACTAATTTGCTTAGCAGTAAAATCTTTATAAGATTGAGGCTTCCCATCAGGAGTATGCTATATTTCTCCAATATTTATCTACTATTTTGTGTCTTTCAGTGTCATGGATTGAATTATGTCCCCCCAAAAATGTGTGTATCAGTTTGGCTGGGCCATGATTCCCAGTATTGTGTGATTTTCCTATATGTTGTAAATCTTGCCTCTATGATGTTAATGAGGGAGGATGGGCAGCAGTTGTGTTAGTGAGGCAGGACTCAGTTTACAAGATATTGTGTCCTGAGGCAATCTCTTGAGATAGAAAAGACAGAAGTGAGCAGCGAGACAGGGGGACCTCATACCACCTAGAAAGAAGCACTGGGAGCAGAGTGCATCCTTTGGACCCGAGGTTCCTGCGCAGAGAAGCTCCTAGTCCAGGGGAACACTGATGAGAAGGCCAACAGAAACAGAAAGCCTTCCCCTGGAGCTGACACCCTAAATTTGGACTTCCAGCCTACCTTACTGTGAAGAAATAAATTTCTGTTTGTTAAAGCCATCCACTTGTGGTATTTCTGTTATAGTAGCACTAGACGACTAAGACATTCAGCAAAGGTTTTTTTTTTTGTTTTTTTTTTTAATATAGGCCTTATATATGTTTTTTGGGATTTTTAACTGAGAATAGTCTTGGAATTTGATAATTTTTATTTTCCTAGGAAGTTATTTCTTTTATTTTTTTCAAATATGTTAGCTTGACTTGCACAAACTATTCCCGTATAATTTTTAATTGCCTGCTTCCCAGCAGTGGTATCAATTTCTCATTTCTAATTAGGTTTGGGTTTTTGTTTACAATTTCATTAATTTCTCCTTATCTTTATTGTTTTTTTTCGTTCTTAGGATTTATTTTTTGATTAATTTTCTAGCTTCTTAAGCTATATATTTTCAATTATTCTTATACATATTAAATATATACATGTAATACTATGATTTTTCCTATGAGGACTCCTTAGGCCATGTCCCATATGGTTTATACTTTAAAGACTCCAAGGCTTGATCACCTCTGTCTCTTTGCGTTTCCTTTCCCCAAAAGATATTCCTCAGATCTTGTCTCAGGGCTTCCCATTCACTGTAGGATAATGTGTAAACTCCTTATCATGGCCCATACCGAAAACAAACCAAACCCATTGCCATCAGGCAATTCCGACTCATAGCAACCCTATAGGACAGAGTAGAACTGCCCCATAGGGTTTCCAAGGAGCGGCTGGTGGATTTGAACTGCTGACAAAGAAGTTAAAACTTCATCTTGACCACAGATGAACCTATGATCTGGCCACAGCAAATTACTGCAGATTGCCTTAGCGTCTCATCAGTTCCATGCCTTTGTACCTTTGCTCATGCTGTTCCTCTGACTTGCAATGCCCTTCCCTGCTTCCAGGTCAAACATCTCTTTCCTGAGACCCTCACTGATACCACCACCACCATTCCCCATCCACCAGGGAAAATAATTCTCTCCATCAGAATGCACATTCCTCTATTACAGCACATACACACTCACATTACATAATAGGTGTTTTTATGTTTGTGTCCCTAGCTAGCCTGTAATCTCCTCGTGGGCAGGGGCCACTCCAGGCACCTCAGCATGAAAAGGTGCTCAGTAAATGTGTTACTGAACATATGAATTAATAAAAGTACAAATGTTGAACTCTAGGACCCTACTCTGGGGCTCCTTTCACCACATCTTGATCACCTCAAGATAGAAAAAAGAAAAGCAACAAAGGAAGAATACTCAAAAGCTAGCATTTAAGAAAAGCTGTCTACCACTCGACTTCTCCCTAAAAACTGGTTGCCAGAAAACAGTTGCCACCCTGGGAACCAAAGGTGTATGGGAACCTGTGCTCTTCCCAGCTCCACATTCAGCGATGTCATGTCATAGCCTGAAATCAGCCATGGTGGGAGTACTTACACCGTGGAAACTGGCAAAGGATGCTAATCATGTCAGGAGGCGAGGGGGCAGTTATTGCTGCTGTTCACTATTTCAAATGATACAATTCAATGATTTTTAGTATATTTAATATATGCTAGTATATGTTGGAGTCCCTGTGCATTGCAAATGTTTAACATACTTGGCTGTTAATGGAAAGGTTGGAGATTTGAATTTGCCCAGAGGTGCCATGGAAGAAAGGCCTGGTGATCAACTTTCAAAAATTCAGCCACTGAAAACCCTATGGTGAACATTCTACTCTGACACATATGGGGTCGCCATGAGTTGGGGTTCACTTACTGGGCTGGTTTAGTATATTTAGTACAGTCACTAGGTTGTGCAGCCATCACCACTATCTAATTCCAGAACATTTTCATCACCGCCAAAACGAAACCCCATACCCATTGGCAGTCACTCCCCACTACCGCCCAGGCAATGTTTTTTGTTTTTTGAGAAAACAAAAAAATCCACTGCCATCGAGCAATTCCAACTCATAGTGACCCTATAGGACAGAGCAGAACTGCCCCATAGAATTTCCAAGGCTACAGCCTTTACGGAAGCCAACTGCAACATCTTTCTCCCCTGGAGCAGCTGGTGGGTTCAAACCGCCAACTTTTTGGTGAACAGCCGAACACTTCAAATGCTGTACCACTAGGTCCCCTTGTTTTCTGACAGCTGGTTGTTAAACACAGACGAACACATCACTGCTGAGAACTCATCTGCTTCTATGATAACAGTTACTTTTCTCCTTCTCATTTAATGTTTTGATTCTTGAAGTACCTCAAGGCCTCTTAAAACTCAAGGTTTCCACAATTGCAAAAAGATGGAAACAACCTAATTGCTCATCAACAGATGAATGGATAAACACATTATGGTACATACACACAATGGAATACTACAAAACGATGAAGAACAATGAGGAATCCACAAAACCTCCCACAACTTGGATGAATCTATAGGGCATTATGCTGAATGAAATAAGTCAATCACAAAAGGACAAATATTGTATGAGACCACTATTACAAAAACTCAAGAAAAGTTTATACACACACACAAAAAAAACCAATCTTTGATGGTTACGAGGTAGGGGATGGGTGGGGAGAAGAAATCACTAGGTAGTAGATGAGTGTTGACTTTGGTTAAGGGAAAGACAACACACAGTATACAGCAAGTCAGCACGAGCTGAATAAGGCAAAGCCATAGAAGCTTCCAATACACATCCAAATACCTGGAGTGACTGAGTTACTGTGGCTGAGGGCTGAGGACCATGGTCTCAGGGAACATCTAGGTCAACTGGCATAACAGAGTTCATAAAGAAAATGTTCCTACTTTGATGAGTAGCGTCTCGGGTCTTAAAAGCTTGTAAGCAGGCATCTAAGATACATCTATTGATCCCATCCCATCCAGAGCAAAGACGAATGAAGAAAACCAAAGACACAAGGAAAATATTAGTCCAGAGGACTGATGGACCACATGAACCTCAGCCTCCAACCAGGCTGAGCCAAAAAGAACTAGATGGTGTTTGGCTACCACCACCGACCACTCTGACAGGGATCACAACAGAGATCCAGGACAGAATGGGAGAAAAATGTAGAACAAAATTCAAATTTACAAAAAAAACAAACCCAGATTTACTGATCTGAGACTGGAGGAATCCTCACGACTATCCCCGGGCACCCTGCTAACTCAGAACTGAAGCCACTCCCGAAAAGTCCACCTTTCAGCCGAAGATTAGACAGTCCTATAAAACAAACAATAACAGACATGAGGAACGTGATTCTTAGTTCAGTCAAGTAGATGAGACCAAATGGACAACACCTGCCCAAAAGCAAAGATGAGAAGGCAGAAAGGGACAGGAAACTTGGACAAATGGACACAGGGAACCCAGGGTGGAAAGAGGGAGAGTGCTGACACATTGCAAGGATTGCAACCAATGTCCCAAAACAATTTGTGTATAAATTTTTCAATGAGAAACTAACTTGCACTGTAAACTTTCACCTAAAGCACCATAAAATTAAAAAAAAAACAAACTCAAAGTTTCTATCACAAGGATTTATGTACCATTAAAAAGAAGTTATTTTATATCTTGCTTAATTCCATTTTTCCGTCACAGAATGAGATGAAAAATATGCATGTGTAGAGAAGAAGACCAGGAACTAATAAATCTTCTAAAAGGCTAGATCACTTTCTGTGCGGTTAGTATGTGGGACTTAGGTTTGCATGAGACAGTGGGCTCTGGTCTATTTTTAGATTAGAGAAAGCATTTTCTAGGACCCGCAGGAGGCCTTGGCTTCTACTATTACTGAGCACACATGCAGCAACCAGAGACTGTGTGAAAGGGAAAAAAGAACAAGGGAAAAGGAAACTCCATCAGGAAAGATGAAACATAATGCCCAAGAACTTCCTAAAAAGAGTTCACCAGAAATACACAAAAAACACTCATGTATCAAGAGATGTATATATATCCACACATACGTGTGAGTGTGCTTGCACTATGACATCACTTCTTATTGTCCTGATGATCCTATAATCCCCACAACAGCCTCCCCAGCTGTGGGCTCCCAGACACCAGATGCATATTACTCATCTAATTAGTGCCTGCTGATTGAACTTGTTTCTAAATCTTTGATATCTGCCAGCAAGGAGTGCTGAGTTGTCCTCTAACATGGGGACTCTAAGTCCTTGATAGTCATTGTGGTCTCTGGACCAGCGGCATGGACATCACCTGGGAGCTTGCTGCTGGAAGTGCGGAACCTCAGGCCCCACCTACAACTCCAAGTCACGGCAACTTCATGTGAGTAGAGTAGAACTGTGCTCCAAAGGGTTTTCAATGGCTGATTTTTCAGAAGGAGATGGCCAGGCATTTCTTCCAAGGCATCTCTGGGTGGACTCCAACCTCCGACCTTTGGGGTAGCAGCTGAGCGCTTAACCATTTGCACCACCCAGGGACTTCCAGTCCCCACCCAGACCTAATTTCCATCTACATTTAAACAACATCTCCAGATGATTCATATGCACATTAATGTCTGAGAAGCACTGGATTAAAACCCACTGAGGACTCCTGTCATTGGCATCAGTTCTCACCTCACTTTGTTGAGTGTGCAGGGAGGAGGCATTCACTGAGACCTATTTGGAATTCATGTAAATAATCCCCAACCAGGATTTAGATGTCCCAGTGTTATGGAATGAATTGTGTCCCCCAAAATATGTGTTGTAAATCCTAACCTCTATGGCTGTGGTTACACAGGAATTCCATTTGGGAATGGGTTGTCTTTGTTATGTTAATAAGGCAGGATTAGTGCCCTGTTGGTGTGTTTTGAGTCAATCTCTTACAAGATTAAAAAGGAGCAGATTAAGCAAGCAGAGATGGGGGAAGATGCAAGCCACAAGGAGATCTCCAAGGAGCCAGGAAGCAGAAGCTGAAGAGACAAGGACCTTCCTCCAGAGCCAACAGAAAAAGAAAGCCTTCCCCTAGAGCTGGAGCCCTGAATTCAGACTTCTAACCTCTTAAACTGTGAAAAATAAATTTCTGTTTGTTCAAGCCACCCTCTTGTGGAATTTCTGTTACAGTACACTAGGTAACTAAGACATCCAGGAATCCCTATCTCATCTCAAGCTGTTTTAGAGCTGAAACAAGAGGCTGCTTCTCTACCTAGACGTAAAAAGTCCAACCTTATCTTCACAGATGAAAGAAAGTTTTACCTAAAATATTTGTTAAATTATAAAAATAATTGGCGCTCATTACAGAAAATTTAGAGAACTGTGGAGAAGAAAATTAAAATCACCTGAGTTTCCACCACCAAATAGTAAACAGATAATGTATTGGTACTTTTTTTTTGCATGCTGGTGTTGCACTCCCTTTTTCCAGCAGAATTCTTCATCTTACATATTTGGGAGCATAAAGTCCATAAAGCATGTATCCTGTTTTCTCATGTATCATCATTATTTTCATACTCTTAAAAATTCTTTAAGAATATGACTTAATGACCTTATATTATTATAGCATATTATTATTATTGTTCTACTAGACAGGTCAGGAGTCCTGGTGGTGCAGTGGTTAAGAGTTCAGCTGCTAACCAAAAAAGTTGGTAGTTCAAATCCACCAGCCGCTTCTTGGAAACCCTATGGGCAATTCTACTCTGTCCCATAGGGTCACTGTGAGTCGGAATCCACTCAACGGCAAGGGTTCTCTCTTCTCACTAGACAGGTCAGTTTGTAGTCCCATGCTGGCTTGCATGTGTTTGCTTTGGTGCTGGAAGTTATCCCACTGATATTTCAAATACCAGCAGGGTCACCCTTGTTGGACAAACTTCAGCAAAGCTTACAGACTAAGGCAGACTATGTAGAAAGCCCTGGCAATCTACTTTGAAATCAACCAATAAAAACCATATGGATCACAAGAGAATATTCTTCAATACGATGTTGGAAGATTAACTTTCTAGGTTGGAAGGCACTAAAAATATACAGTAGCCACAACAATGAACCTGAGCATACCAACGATGGTAAAGATGCAGGCCCAGGCAAAAGTTTTGTTCTGTTGTACAAGGGGTGGCCATGAGTCAGAGCCAACTTGACAGCAACTAACAAAAATAACATTATATGTGACTAAACCATACTTTATTTAAATATTCTTATATTCTTGAATACTTTTTGACCTTTATAAATAATATTGTGATTCATGTCCTTGTATATAAATCTTTTTCTGATTTCTTCTACTTTTTCTTCTGTGCACAAATCTTTATAGCAGCTTTATTTATAATTGCCAAAAAAGGTAAACAACCCAAATGCCCCTCAATTGGCTAATGGATAAACAAATTACATGTGGTACATCCATACAATGGAATACTACTCAGCAACGAAAAGGAACCAACTAGTGATACATAAGACAACATGAATGAATCTCAAATGCATTAGGCTGGGTGCAAAAAGCAAGACTCAGTCTGGTTTCTTCTGCATAAATTTTCAACAGTACACTGGATGGATCAAACGGTGTGGACTTTATAGGTTATTGATACATGATGTGGAATAGCTTTCCAGAGAGACCCCCCCTAATTCACCTACCTAGCAGCAGAGCCACACCCCTCACCAGCCCCTGATACCAGCCTTCTCAAATCCCCTAGTTTCAGAGGTGATAATTATTATTTCATTGCTTTAATTTCCTTTTCTTTGATAACCAGTGTGGTTGAAGACATTTTCCTGTGTTTATGGTATTTGCATTTCTTCTGTGAATTTCCTGTAATTGTCCTTGGTCTGTTTTATTGTGAGCGTGCTACTATTATTACAGACGCTAATATATTCAGATGAATTGTTCGTTTAACTTATCACTTGCTGCATTTTCCTAATTGCCGTTAATCTTTTTACAGTTTTTAAAGTCATATAAGTGTTTTAAACTTTGTGGTTCAGTGGTAGAATTCTCACCTTCTGCACAGGAGACCCAGATTTGATTTTCAGCCAATGCACCACATATGCAGCCACCACGCATCTGTCAGTGGAGACTTGCATGTTACTATGATGCTAAACAGGTTTCTGCAGGGCTTCCAGACTAAAAGACTAGGCAGAAAGGCGTGGCCATCTACTTGCAAAAAAGTAGCCAATGAAAACTCTACGGATCACAACAATCTGATCCCATTGTGCTTGGAGTCACCATGAGTCAAGAGTTGACTTGACAGCAGATAACAACACAGTGAAAATTATGAATCATTGTGATTTCTTTCCAAAGTGTTTATGCTTAGAAAGATCCTCCTAATTAAGGAGGGTATAATTAATCTATAGATTTTTCCAGAATAAGAGGAAGTAGCAGCGCTGATAAGGAACACCTTTATCTCATTCCTTATCTCATTAAACATGATGTTGACTTTCACCTGGATCACTTCCTGAAAAATCCATTCCTTCCATGTTTTTTGTGACATTTCCTTAATCATATAGTATCTTCTAAAACATACTCATTGATCTGCCTATCTTATTGATCTGCCAGTTCTTGCTCTGATATCATACAATTTTAGTTATTGTAGCTTTAAAACACCTGGCCAACTCACCGTTTATAAAAACAAGGTGTCCCTTTATTATTCTACTTCCTTATTTTGGCCCCATGTGGAATAAATCAACTTTCCAACCCAGTAACTAGCATGTCGGCACACGTTTTCAGCATAGAGGCGGCCATCTCTTGTTATTTTAATGTCAAGCCTCAGATATTAATAGAGGCAGCTTCCTCAAACCACTGCAGAAAGTGCCCTGGTATCTGCACTCCTCCAAAACAGAAACTGGAACATTCAGACCTTTTGGCTTTGATTTTGAAGTTTCCTTATATTTTTTCCTGCAGAAACAGTCTCTACCCCATAAATGTTTCTTGACATATCTGCCTACGTGGGGATATTGAAAAGCCTTTTTAAACACCTAGGCATCGTTCTGTTTATCTTTGTGGCTATTTTTGTGGTTGAAATTGTGAAGGTCTAACATCCCATATTTTCTCGAAGAAATCTTTTCCTTTTGCTTTGGATGTGTCTCATAGCGACTTGCTTTTCTCTTTCTTTATTTTATTGTTGTACTTTAAGTGAAAATTTACAATTCAACTTACTCTCTCATACAATAATTTATACATTGTTATGTGACTCTAGTTGTTCTCCCTATACTGTGACAGCAAACTCCTCCTTTCCACCCCTGATTTCCTGTGTCCATTCAACCAGCTCCTAACCCTTCCTGCCTTCCCATCTCACCTCCGGACAGGAGCTGTCCATTTAGCCTCATGTCTATTTGAGCTAAGAAGCACACTCTTCACGAGTATCATTTTATGCCCCATAGTCCAGTCTAATCTTTGCCTGAAGAGTTGGCCTAGGGAATGGTTTCAGTTCTGAGTTGACAGACAGTCCAGGAGCCATGCCTTCCAGGGTTCCTCCAGTCTCAGTCAGACCATTAAGTCTGGTCTTTTTACTAGAATTTGAGTTCTACACCCCACCTTTCTCCTGCTCCCTCAGGGACCCTCTGTTGTGTTTGTTCCCTGTCAGGGTAGTCATTGGTGGTAGCCAGGCACCATCTAGCTCTTCTCGTCTCAGGCTGATGAAGTCTCTGGTCTATGTGGCCCTTTCTGTCTCTTGGGCTAATACTTTCCTTGTGACTTTGGTGGTCTTCATTCTCCTTTACTCCAGGTGGGTTGGGACCAATTGATGCATCTTAGATGGCCACTCACTAGCTTTTAAGACCCCAGAAGCCACTCACCAAAGTAGAATGCAAAACATTTTCTTAATAAACTTTATTATGCCAATTGACCTAGATGAAACCATGGTCCCCAGACCTCCACTCCTGCTACTCTGTCCCTCGAAGTATTTGGTTGTATTCAGGAAACTTCTTAGCTTTGGTTTATTCCAGTTGTGTTGACTTCCCCTGTAGTGTGTGCTGTCCTTCCCTTCACCTTACATAACTCTTGTCTACTATCTAGTTAGTGAATACCCCTCTCCCTCCCTCCCCACCCTCATAACCATCAAAGAATGTTTTCTTCTGTGTTTAAACCTTTTCTTGAGTTCTTATAATAGCGGTCTTATACAATATTTGTCCTTCTGTGACTAAATTCACTCAGCGTAATGCCTTCCAGATTCCTTCATGTTATGTTTCATGGCTTCATCATAGTTCTTTATCATTACGTAGTATTCCATTGTGTGAATATACCGTAATATGTTTATCCATTCATCTGTTGATGGGCACCTAGATTGTTTCCATCTTTTTGCTATCATGAACAGTGCTGCAATGAACATCGGCAGTGACTCTCTTTTAAAATTTCTCACAGCAATTGTTCTAAAGTCAACCACACAAAGGGTCCAGAAAGTGATGAAGAGCTTTCCTTCTGGAGTTCCACAGAACAGGCTCACCTCCTCGATTCCTTAACTTCCTCAGCTTCTTCATCTATAAAATTAAGAAAATAATGGCCCTTGCTTCACAGAGTTGGGATGATGCATGGAAGGTACTTAGCACAGTGCCTGACACAAAATAAACACTAAATAAATGTAAGCTTAATAACCAGACCCATACACTCCAGGCCCCTCCCCCTCTTTGCAGATGATCTTACTTGACTTGTGCTTTGCTCCAACAATAGAGATCTCGGTCCTCCCTCACCTTCATGCTCATCCTTGACCCTAACAATCTATTTCCTTCTTCTTATTCCTTCCTGTCTCCAGGAAATGTCTCTCCTCCTTTCCAAGGGTACTCCTATATGTTTGATCGTATTCCTTCGTTCCTTTCTCTGAACCCTAGCTCATTTTTCTTTTCCCCTGGATCAGCAGGTCTTTGCATGTCCCCTGGCCCTTTATTACATAGACAGGCTTAGTTCCCCTCTGTCCTATAAAAACAACCAGTACCAGTGGCAGTTGAATCAACCCAGACTCATAGCAACCCCATGTGTGTCAGAATAGATTAGGTTTAGGGTTTGCAATGGCTGATTTTTCGAAAGTAGATTGCTAGGCCTTTCTTCCAAGGCAATTCTGGGTGGACTCAAACCTCCAACATTTTGGCTAGCAGCTGAGTATGTTAACAGTTGGCACCACCCAAGGATGCCATAAAAACAAACCATCTGTTATCAATTAACTTATGTTTCCCCAAAATATGTGTTGGAATCCTCTCCTCTATACCCATAGTTTTAATTCTGTTTCAAAATAGGGTCTTCTTTGTTATGCTAATGAATCCATGCAAGCGTAGGGTGTGTCCTAAACCTAATCACTTCTGAGTTATAAAACGAGTAGATTAAACACAGACCCAAGTGTACAAAATGGGGAAGACAGATACCATTTGACAATGGCCAAGAGCCAAGGAATGCCCAGAGCTACCAACAAAGAAGGAATCTACATGGCTGAGACCTGATTTGGACTTTTAGCCTCCAGAACTATGAGAAGGTTAATTTCTGTTTTTTAAAGCCACCCACTTATGGTACTTCTATTACAGCAACACTAGGAAACTAAGACACCATCCTTAAACATTTAGACTATGTTTTAGTTATCTAATGTTGTATAATACATCACCTCAAAACTTAGTGTCTTAAAACAACAATAAGTATTTCTTATTTTCAGTGGTTCCCGTGAGTCTGGCATTTAGGAATAGCTCAGTTTGGAGGTTCTGGCTCAGGATCTTTCATGAGGTTGCAGTCAGAGGTCAGCTGGGACTGCAGCATCTGAAGGCAAGACTGGGGATGGAGGATCCACTGCCGGCGTGACTCACTCACACAGCTGGAAAATTGGTGCTGGCAAATTAGTTCCTCTTCAGGTAGGCGTTGCCACAGGGTTACTTGAGTGTTCTCACAGCATGGCGCAGTCATTCGTCCAGAGTGAGCAATTCAAGAGACCAATGCAAAAGCTCTAATGCCTTTATGAACTAGCTTTGGAAGTCACATGCTATTATTTCTGCTGTATTCTATTGGTCACAGGGACCAGCACTGATTCACCTAGAGAGGGGCCAACAGAAGAGCATGAACACTAAGAGGCAATGACCATGGGGGCCATCTTAGAGGCTGGCTACCACAGTCTACTACTATTCCCTCTCGTTTTCACATGACCTTAAAAAGGTTGTTCACTGGTCACACTTTCTGGTCCTCTACACTCTCAGTCAGAATTCTTATTTGCAAGCAATCCAAGTTGACTACAAGTATTCAGAAGAGGAGTTTATTGAAGAGATATTGTTGGGAGGGCTAAAAAATCAGAATTGCTGAGGCAAACTATCCAGGAATGATGTCCAAGACCACACTACAGAACTGGCCTGATGACACAATTCCCATTATTCTGGCTGCTGTTATTGCTGCCCAACTGAGCACCAAAGGGAATCGCCACCATCACTGCCACCACCCCAACAATGACACTCTTTTTTTTTTTTATTGTACTTCACGTGAAGCTTTACAGAACAAATAGTTTCTCTTTAAATAGTAGTACACATATTATTTTATGACTGGTTAACAACCCCACAACATGTCAACCCTCTCCCTTCTTGACCATTTTTTTTCGGTGAAAATATACCCAGCCAAAGATACACCATTTCAAAAATTTCTCCATGCACAGTTCAGTGACATCGACTACGCTTTTCCAGTTGTGCTGCAATTCTTACTGTAGATGAAGGATTACAGAACAAAATAGTTTCTCATTAAACAGTTAGTACACATATTGCCCTATGACAATGGTTAACAGCCATACTACATGTCAACACTGTCCTTACTCAACCTTGGGTTCCCTATCACCAGCTATCCTGTCCCCTTCTGCCTTCCAGTCCTTGTCCCTGGACTGCTGTGCCTCATTAGTCCCGTTTTGTTTTATGGGGCTGTCCAATCCCCGGCTGAACGGTGAACCTCAGAAGTGACTTCACCACTGAGCTAAAACGGTGTGTAGGGGCCATACTCTGGGGGTTTCTCCAGTCTCTTTCAGGCCAGTAAATCTGTTCTTTTTGTGTGTGTGTTAGAATTTTGTTCTATATCCTTCTCCAGCTCTGTCCGGAACCCTCTGTTGTGATCCCGGTCAGAGCAGTCAGTGGTGGTAGCCGGGCACCATCTAGCTGTACTGGACTCAGTCTGGTGGAAGCCTTGGTAGCTGTGGTCCATTAGTTCTTTGGACTAATCTTTTCATTGTATCCTGTTCTCTTCATTCTCCCTTGCTCCCGAAGGGGTGAGACCAGGGGAGTATCTTAGATGGCTGCTCACAGGCTTTTAAGACCCCAGACGCTACTCACCAAGGAGGAATGCAGAACATTGTCTTTATAAACTGTGTTATGCCAATTGAGCTAGATGTTCCCCGAGACCATGGTCCCCACAGCCGTCTGCCCAGCAATTCAGTCCCTCAGGGAGTTTGGATGTATCTATGGAGCTTCCATGACCTTGCCTTGTACAAGTTGTGCTGGTTTCCCCAGTATTGTGTACTGTCTCACCCTTCACCAAGGATACTACTTATCTATTGCCTATTTAGTATTTCTCCCCCAACCCTCCCATCCCTGGTAACCAACAAAGATTGTTACATTTTGTGTGTAAACTTTTTCATGGGTTTTTACAATAGAGGTTTCATACAATAGTTATCCTTTTGTGATTGACTTATTTCACTCAGCATAGTGTCCTCCAGTTTCATCCATGTTATGAGATGATTCACAGATTCATCGTTGTTCCTTATCATAGCATAGTACTCCATTGTGTGTATGTACCATAGTTTGTTTATCCATTCACCTGTTGGTGGGCATCTAGGTGGTTTCCATATTTTGCTATTGTGAAAAATGCTGCCATGAACATACGTGTGCATATGTCTATTAGAGTGATGACTCTTGTTTCCCTAGGATATATTCATGGGAGTGGGATTGCTGGATCGTATGATATTTCTATTTCTAGCTTTCTAAGGAAGTGTCATATCATTTTCCAAAATGGCTGTATCATTTTGCATTCCAACCAGCAATGGATAAGAGTTCTGATCTCCCCACAGCCTCTCCAGCATTTGTTATTTCCAGCGTTTTTGATTCGTGCAGTAATGCCGGGGTGAGAAGGTATCTCATTGTGGTTTTAATTTGCATTTCTCTAATGGCTAGTGATCGTGAGCATTTCCTCATGTGTCTGTTGGCCACTTGAATGTCTTCTTTGGTGAAGTGGCTGTTCATTTCCTTTGCCCATTTTTAATAGGATTATTTGTCTTTTTGTTGTAGAGGT
>NW_004444018.1:8375510-8386090 GCF_000243295.1 Trichechus manatus latirostris
ACAACAGATACATAGACGAATGGAACAGAATTGAGAATCCAGACATAAATTCATCCACCTATGAGCAGCTGATATTTGACAAAGGCCCAAAGTCCATTAACTGGGGAAAAGACAATCTCTTTAACAAATGGTGCTACCATAACGGGATACCCATCTGCAGAAATCTGAAACAAGACCCGTACTTCACACCACATTCAAAAACTAACTCAAAATGGATCAAAGACTTAAATATAAAATCGAAAACGATAAAGATCATGGAAGAAAAAATAGGGACAATGTTAGGAGCCCTAATACATAGCATAAACACAATACGAACCATAAGTAACAATGCACAAGCACCAGAAAAGAGACTAGATACTGGGAGCTCCTAAAAATCAAACCCTTATGTTGATCAAAAGACTTCAACAAAAGAGTCAAAAGACAACCTACAGACTGGGAAATATTTTTGGCTACAACAAATCCAATCAGCGTCTAATCTCTAAAATCTACAATATACTGCAAAACCTCAACAACAAAAAGACAAATAACCCAATTAAAAAATGGGTAAAGGATATGAACAGTCACTTCGCCAAAGAAGGTATTCAGGCAGCTAACAGACACATGAAGACATGCTCATGATCATTAGCCATTAGAGAAATGCAGATGAAAACTACAATGAGATATCATCTCACCCTAACAAGGCTAGCATTAACCCAAAAAACACAAAATAAGAAATGCTGGAGAGGTTGTGGATAAACTGGAACACTTATACACTGTTGGTGGGAGTGTAAAAGGGTACAGCCACTTTGGAAATCGATTTGGTGCTTCCTTAAAAAGCTAGAAATAGAAGTACCATACCATCTAGCTATCTGCTCCTTGGAATATATCCTAGAGAAATAAGAATCGTCACATGAATAGATAAATGCACATCCATGTTCATAGCAGCACTGTTCACAATAGCAAAAAGATGGAAACGGATCAACGGATGAATGGATAAACAAATTATGGTATATCCACACAATGGAATAGTACGCAAGGATAAAGAACAATGATGAAGCTGTGAAACATAATGTGGAGGAATCTAGAGGGCATTATTCTGAGTGAATGTAGTCAGTCACAGAAGGACAAATATTGTATACGACCACTATTATAAGAACTCAAGGAAAGGTTTAAACACAGAAGAAAACATTCTTTGATGGTTAAGAGAGTGGGGAGCGAGGAAGAGCAGTATTCACTAACTAGATAGTAGATAAGAATTATCTTAATTGAAGGGAAGGACAGCACACACTACAGGGGAAGTCAGCACAACTGGACTAAACCAAAGCTAAAAAGTTTCCTGAATACAATCAAACACTTTGAGGGACAGAGTAGCAGCTGTAGGGGTCTGGGGACCATGCTTTCACAGGATATCTAGGTCAATTGGCATAACAAAGCTTATTAAGAAAATGTTCTGCATCCTACTTTGGTGAGTGGCGTCTGGGGTCTTAAAAGCTTGTAAGTGGCCATCTATGATGCATCAATTGGTCCCAACCACCTGGAGTAAAGGAGAATGAAGACCCACCAAACACACAAGGAAAGTAGTAGCCCAAAAGATAGAAAGGGCCACATAAACCAGAGGCTTCATCACCCTGAGACCAGAAGAACTAAATGGTGCCTGGCTACCACCAATGACCACCCTGACAGGGAACACAACAGAAGAACCAGGTTAGGAAGTAAGGAAACAGAACAGGAAGAGCAAGAGGCCAACCAAGGGTGCAATTTCAGACAACAGACGGTCCCAGATAGAGCAGGAGAAAGATGGGGAACAGAACTCAAATTCTAGTAAGAAGACCAGACTTAATGGTCTGACTGAGACTGGAGGAACCCTGGAAAGCATGTCCCCTGGATTCTCTATCAGCCCAGAACTAAAAGAGTTTCTGATGCCAACTCTTCAGACAGGGATTGGACTGGACTCTGGGACATAAAGTGATACTCATGAGGAGAGTGCTTCTTAGCTCAAGTAGAGACAAGAGACTAAATGGGCAGCTTCTACCCAGAGATGAGAAGGGAAGGCAGAGAGGGTTAGGAGCTGGCTGAATGCACATGGGGAATCAGGGGTGGAAAGGAAGAGTGTACTGTCACAGTATGGGGGAGCAATTAGAGTCACATAACGATGTATGTATAAATTTTTGTATGGGAAAAAATAATAAAAAAAAGAAAACCAAAGACTCAAAGGAGCAATTAGTCCAAAGAACTAATGGACCGCATGAACCATAGCCTAAACAACCCAAGACCAGAAGAAGTAGACGGTGTCCAGCTATCACTACTGACTGCTCTGAGTGGGATCACAACAGAGGGTCCTGGACAAAGCAGGAGAAAAATTGCAGAACAAAAAACAAAACTCACAAAAAACAAAAAACTTACTGGTCTGATAGAGACTGGAGGAACTCCCGAGACTATGACCATAAGACACCCTTCTCACCTGGAACTGAAGCCATTACCTGAGACCACCCATCAGCCAAACTATAGACAGGCCCGTAAAATAAACAACAACCAATAGGAATGTATTCCTTAGATCAATCTATTGTACCAAAAAAAGCCTGTTGCCATTGAGTCAATTCCGACTCATAGTGACCCCACAGGACAGAGTAGAACTGCCGCATAGGGTTTTTAAGGAGCAGCCAGTGGATTTGAACTGCCAGCCTTTTGGCTAGCAGCCATAGCTCTTAACCACTGCACCACCACCAGTGCTCCATATCATAGGAGATCAAAAGGGCAACATTTGCCCAAAAACAAAGACGAGAAGGCAAGAACGGTAGCAATTCAGGACGAAAGGAAGAAGAATCCTAGGATGAAACGCAGGGAGGACAGGCACATTGTGGGGAATGGAACCAATGTCATAAAACACTTTGTGAATAAACTATCAAATGGGAAACTAATTTGATAAGTAAGCTTTCACCTAATGCACAATAAAAATTCATGTGCAAGTGGTTTATTAAGGAAGTTAACCCAAAAGAACCAGGTTAGGAAGTAAGGACACAGGACAGGAAGAGAAAGAGGCCAAGCAAGGGTGCAATTTCCAACACAGCCTCATGGATGTGTACTAAGTCTGATCCCACAGAGAAACTTTGGAGGGTAAGTTATGTCTCAGGGTTATCCTGACCTGAGACATCTGTAATCCTACATCCGTCAGTCACTGGCTAAGGACTGCTGTTCTTACCAGAAATCACAGGTTTGAGCTGCCTGCTGCAAAAGCCAATACTGAGACAGGGGTGAGATGAGCAGCAAGAGAGTTTTATTGTATATCAATATACAGGAGACAGAGGGGAATGAGCTGTCTCCTAAACTGGAGACTGGCTGAAGGTTTTATATGGACAGGATTATAGTTACTCTTCACGGTGGTCACATTTCTCACATCTCAGATGATCTAACTTCTTACTGGCAATCCTTGAAGGTTATCTGGCATCATTAGTCATGATTGTCATGTTGCAGATGAGTTAATCCTAGTCCTTGAGGGTTATCAATTTGTTCTGCCACACTCCAAGGAGAAACTTTAGTTAATCTTACTGGAATAGGAGGAGGGAGAAAGAGGAAGAAAAAAGAAAATATCATGAGGAAAGCAGGGGCTAGTAATGGTGGGAAGCAGGCGTGGTGATTGAGCTTATGCAGCCTGTACCAGTGTGATGGCTAAGACTGTGTATCAGCTTGGCTTGGCCATGATTCTCAGTGTTTATATGTGATCAGTCCCATGATTGAATATGCTGTGAGTAGCCAATCAGTTGGAAGGGAGTTTCCTTGGGGGCGTGGCCTGTATCGGAATATAAGCAGATGTTCTGGCTTTTTGCTCGCTCTGGATCCTGTGGCTGCCTCTTGTTCGTCTGACCTCTGGTTCTTGGGATTTGAGCCAACAGTTTATCTGCCGATCCTGGTATTTGTTGACCTTCACAGTCTGTGAGTGAAGTTCTGCTTTCCAACCTGCTGATATTGGGTTCACCAGCCCCTGCTGCTAGGTGAACTGGGAGAAGCCTCTATCCTAATCCACTTGGGACTTGGGGACGTTCCAGCCTCTACAATCATGTGAGCTGTTTCTTTGATATAAATCTCTCTCCATATATATATTTATGTGCTTTACTGGTTTTGCTTCTCTAGAGAACCCAGCCTAAGACAACTGCCTTCAGAGGGCAAGGAGGGACATAAATTGCCAGGAGCTCTAGCTCTTTGATCCTGCAGGTAAGGTGGCTTTAGTAGCCCAGGAGCAGTCCTCTGAAAAGGAGAAGCAGATCTGGGCCATTGGAGATCAAAGCCCACAGATACCTTCAGGAGAAAGGTACACAGACACGGTAAAAGGGAGCCAAGGATTTCTGGACAGAGCACAAACAGAGCCTGCTAGAGCCAGGACACAGTATTTAGCTTCAAATCAACAATTACACAGGTACTGCCCTGATCCTGGTCTACGACCTTGCCAAACAGGCTCTTTACTTTAACCAGCCATTAAAAAAAAAACAGTTGTCATCAAGTCAATTCCAACTCACAGTGACTCTACAGGACAGAGTAGAACTGCCCCACAGGGTTTCCAAGCAGCAGCTGGTGGATTTGAATTGCCGACCTTTTGGTTAGCAGCTCAGCTCTTAACCACTGCACCACCAGGGCCCCTCCATTAAGCCATGCTCCTCACTAATTCCCTAAATCTGCCCCAGTCTTCATCCAAATGGAGTGTTGGCTTATTCCAAATATAGCTATGGTCATCCCTTTTCTTGTGCCAGGAATGCACTCTCCTTACTTCCATCTACTGTTGTTAAGTTGCTGTCAAGTCGACTCTGACTCATAGCAACCTTATGTATAACTGAACAAAATGGTGCCCAGCCCTGCACAATCTTCATGATCCGGTATGCTCGAGTCCATTGTTGCAGCCATTGCTTCAATCCATCCCATTGAGAACTTCCTTTGCCTTCACTGGCCCTCCACTTTACCAAACATGATGTCCTTCCCAAGCAATCAGTCCCTCTTGATGATGCATCCAAAGTAAGAAAGTAGAAGTTTCAGACAATATTCTGTGATCTGTAGGGTTTTCACTGGCTTATTTTCAGAAGTAGTTCACTAGGCCTTTCTTCCTAGTCTGTCATAGTCTGGAAGCTCTGCTGAAACTTGTCCACCATGGGTGACCCTGTTGGTATTTGAAATACCGGCGGCATAGCTTCCAACATCATAACAACATGCAAGCCACCGTAGTACAACAAACTGACAGATGGGTGGTGGCCATCTACTGTAGAGCTCCCCAAGATCCAGCTCCAATGCTACCTGCATCATGGTTTCCCTGGTCACTTCAGCATTAATGGGTAACTCTTGTGAACTAGGACTAGATTCAATTGGTACGGCTCATAAGAGCTTTATCATATCCTGTAGGTATTTATGTTCATGCCTTATCTGCCTTGCCGAATTTTAGACTCCTTAGGCAAAGACAGTTTCTTATGAAACGATGTTTCTTAAACAACAGTTTGTTAATAATATTTACATATGTTTGTTCAAAGAATGAAGAAATCCTACTTTTGAGTTTGTGAAACATCCAGAAAGTTGCAGCTTACTTTTAAAGTAGAACATTCCCTAAATCAGAATCAATTTATATATTTTTAAAGAAACTTCCAATATATTACCTTAACTATACTCCTCTATTAAATGAAGAAGGATGATATAATACACTTTCGTGGAATTACTACTGATCTAAAAAGAAAGCACTGAAATAAAAGTTTTGACTCTGGGTCCTTAAACAAAAAATTTCTGAAAAATTTCCCTGACACTTAGACGATTTTCAGTCAAATGAACTCATCCCCTGTTCCTCCTATAGCTTATGCCTTACTAGCTGTCAGGGGCCAGGTGACTACTTGAATTTTTCTCTACCTAAAACCTCTTGGTGGTTTCCTATCGTTCTTAGAATTAAATCCAATAATCTCAATACCCTACATGATTGTGCCCTGTCCACCTACCCAACCTCATCTCACCACACTTACCCATTGCTCACAAATCTCCATCAGCAATGCCCTTTCTCTACTGCTATTACATGCCACACTTTGTCTTGATTTAGAGCTATCATCCTTGCTGTCCCTCTGCCTAAATATTTTTTCCCTGGCGGGTCACGTGGTTGGTTGTTTCTTCTTTATCTGTCAGGTATCAGCTTTCTACCTCAGATTCTTAAGATCATTGTAGGCATGACATTAAACAGAACCAAAACCAAACCCGTTGCCATCGAGTTGATTCTAGCTCATAGTAGCCCTATAGGACAGAGTAGAACTGCCCCATAGGGTTTCCAAGGAGCAGTTGGTGGATTCAAACTGCCAACGTTTTGGTTACCAGCTATAGCTCTTAATCACTGCGCCACCAGGGCTCCAGGCACACCATTAGCAAGTGCTAAATGAATGAATGGAAGAGTGTACTTTGGGTAGGGAAGGTCTTCTTCAGCAAGACAATAAAACAAAATTATAAAGCAATAGATAACCTTAACTTCATAAAATGTTAAAAGCTTCTGTATCATAAGATATGAATAAATCAAGTGAAAACTGAGGGAAAAAGGTACTTGGAATAGTTATTTAAAAAAAAAAACTTGCCATCAAGTCATTTCTGACTCATGGCGACCCCATGTGTGTCAAAGTAGAACTGTGCTCCATCGGGTTTGTAATGGATGACTTTTCAGAAGTAGATCACCAGGCCTTTCTTCTGAGGCACCTCTGGGTACAGTTGTGTCTCCAATATTTTAGTTAGCAGCCAAGTGTGTTAACTACTTGCGCCACACAGGGACTGGAACACTTATAACAGAGCATAAATTGGTTAATGAACTCCCATCAGGTTAAGTGACCAAACTTACAAATGAGAGGATTTCACTTTTAAAAAGTAAGAAAGGGCCCAGAATTCTAATAAGAGGAGCGTAAGATCGTTGTTAATGACAATGAAAAAGTTAATAACCCCAAATAAACAATGATGATTTACTGTTTTCTTGCTAAAACTCCACAGAACACTGTGGAGGGAATTATTTCCCTGTCCTCCTCTTCCAACACAATTTCTCACTGAACTACCTGAGCTTACATAAAAGTTTGCACATTTCCCTGAGAGAGGCAACAATCACACAGTCTTACAGCTAATTATCTAGGTGTCCATTTGGGAGGGCCTCAGGGAAAAACTGGTGTCTTAGTTATGGTATCCCAAAGCCAGCATAATGTCTGGCACAAAGTCGGTGCTATGGTGGAAGTGGGAAGAACAATAGCTGCAGGAAAGAAGCCTTTGAGCAGCTAAGCGTAGATGGAGTCCAAGAGCACAGTACAGGCTGCTCTTCCTTTATCAATATTAATAAGAAGTATGAGAAGGTACAAGGCAGTGATGGTTCAGTGGTAGAATTCTCACTTTCCATGCTGGAAAAACCCCAAAAACCCCTTGTCATCGAGTCAATTCCAACTCATAGTAATTCTGCAGGACAGAGTAGAACTGCCCGATAGGGTTTCCAAGGCTGTAACTCTTTACGGAAGCAGACTGCCACATCTTTCTCCTGAGGAGTGACTGGTGGGTTCGAACCTCTGGCCATTTGGTTAGCAGCAAGCACTATAATGACTGTGCCACCAGGGCTCCTCCATGCTGGAGACCCAGGTTCAATTCCAGGCCAATGCACTTCATGTACAGCCACCACCCGTCTGTCATTGGAGGCTTGTGTGTTGCTGTGATGCTGAACAAGTTTCAGTGAAGATTCTAGGCTAAGACAAACTAGAAAGAAAGGCTGGGAAATCTACTTCCAAAAATCAGCCAGTAAAAACCCTATGAACCACAATGGTCCAATCTCCAACCGATCATGAGGATGGTACAGGAATTGACAGCATTTCGTTCTGTTGTACATGTGGTCACCATCAGTCAGGGCTGACTCAGGGGAAGCTAATAACAACAAAGGCAGGTACAGGCAGATGAGTACCTGCTTAAGGTTTTTATTTCCTAAGGAAAATGGGGGAAGTATAATATGTGAGCAGAGTAAGAAGGTGTGAAACACACCACCAAGCAGCCAAGGCACGGTCTACCACAACCTGCCCTGCACTGATTACCAGCCCATCCTGGTGGCTGCAGTAAGTGCCACAAACAACCCGTCTCAGCAACTCCCTTTCAGCTAGACCTGCCCTGCTGTACCATGTCTGAGCAACTGACCCTGCCAATTGGAGAAGGAGGCAAAAAGTATTGTGCCCACAGATGAGCAAACAACAAAGAACACACAGCCCGTCTGCTCAGACATAGCCAAATGAAACAAACAAAAAAAACAGACAAAACAAACAAATCTACAATCAATAAATGAAGAAAATAACTACCAAATGCCCCAAAGAGAGCAGATGATATCAAAACATTTACAAAAACAGGACAGGATGGTTCCAGTAAGCGTCCAAAATAAAACATCAGCTGACTTTCCAGTAGAAGAAAAGGCACTAGAACTACCTGATAGGGAATTCAAATCTCTAATATTCAGAGCTATCCAAGAGTTGAAGCAAAAACCAGAGAAAAATGAGCAAAAAAAAGACAAATTCATGGAAAAGGCAGAAAAATTCATGGAAAATACAGACAAAAAAAGGGAAAAATTCAGGACAATAATGCAGGAACTAAATGCCAAAAAAAATTCACAAGTAGAAATCATACAAAAACAACAACTAGAAATCCAAAGATAAACAACAAGATTTCAGAAATGGACAGTGTCATAGGAGGGCTGAGGAGCAGATTTGAAATGGTGGAAGACAGGATCAGTGAAACTGAAGACAAACACTTAGATACAACTGTTTGAGGAAAAAAATCAGAAAAAAGAACAAAGAAAAACGAAGAGACCTTGAGAATTATGTGGGATACAATCAAAAGAAAAATTTGCAAGTGATCAGAGTTCCAAAACGGAGAGAAAACAGAAAACACAGAGAGGATCACTGAAGAACTGCTGACAGAAAACTTCCCCAAGATCATGAAAGATGAAAAGCTGGCCATCCAAAAAGCTCAACGAACCCATATAGGATAGACTCCAAAAGAAAATCACCAAGGCATATCATTATCACACTTGTCAAAGTCAAAGACAAACAAAGAATCCTGAGAGCAACTCAAAAAAACAGAAAGTCACATACAGAGGAGAAATAATAAGACTAAGCTCAGAATACTCGGCAGAAACCATGCAGGCAAGAATGCAATGGGATGACATATATAAAACCTTGAAAGAAAAAAATTGCCAGCCAAGAATAATATATCCTGCAAAACTCTCATTCAAATATGATGGTGAAACTAGGACATTTCCAGATAAACAGAAATCAAGAGACTATGTAAAAACCAATCCAAACTTAGAAGATTTATTAAAGGGAGTCCTTCAATCTGAGAACAAACAACTTCAACTCACAGGCTAAACCTAGGACGCAGGATTTTACCAGCCAGATACCAACCTAGGAAATGAACTCTCAAGGACTATCCAAAACCAAAAGAAACACAACAGCAAATCAGAGCAGTTAATCTGTAAATGAGAACATCATAACAATAAAAGAGGGAATAAATGGTGTAGGTATAGAACCTTCTAATGGAGAGGAAGGTAAGGTGATACCAAGTAATAATAGACTGCTTCAAATGCAGAAAGATAAGGGTAAATTTCATGGTAACCACAAAGAAAGTTAACAAACATACTCATGAAAATAAAGAGGAAAAACACACAGTCTCAGTAAAAGCAAAACCTACACAAAACAAAAGAAATGGAACAAAATCCACAAGCAAAAGGAATTCAGCACAGGAGAGAAAGAGGAACAAAGAAAACCTCAGCACCACAAAAAAAAAAAGCACTACAAAATGACAGCAATAAGCTCACAACTATCAATAATTACACTGAATGTAAATGGCCTAAATGCACCCATAAAGAGATGGACAGTGACAGAATGGATAAGAAAACAGGATCCATCAATATGCTGTCTACAAGAGGCACACCTTAGAAACATACAAATTTATTAAAAATCAAAGATTGGAAAAAAATACATCCAGCAAACAACTACCAAAAAAGAGCAGGAGTGGCAATACTAATCTCAGATGAAATGGACTTTAAAACAAAATCCACCATAAAAGAGAAAGAAGGACACTATACAATGATTAAGGGGATGATCCATCATGAAGACATAACCGTAATAAACATCTACGCACCCAATGACAGGACTCCAAAATACATAAAACAAACTCTGACAGCACTAAAAAGAGAAATTGACAGTTCCACAATAATAGTAGGAGACTTCAACACACCACTCTCGGTGAAGGACAGAACATCTAAAAAGAAACTCAGCGAAGATACAGAAGACCTAAAGGGCACAATCA
The DNA here is from genome assembly GCF_000243295.1 of Trichechus manatus latirostris. Lineage (NCBI taxonomy): Eukaryota > Metazoa > Chordata > Mammalia > Sirenia > Trichechidae > Trichechus > Trichechus manatus. The sequence continues at coordinate 8,385,804 of NW_004444018.1, forward strand.
GCCAACTTGACCTCATAGACATATATAGAACACTCCACCCTACAGCTGCAAAGTACAGATTCTTTTCCAATGCACATGCAACGTTCTCCAGAAGAGACTACGTCTTAGGCCACAGAGCAACCCCCAACAAGATCCAAAACACTGAGGTAATACAAAGTATCTTCTCTGACCACAAAGCCATCAAGGTAGAAATTAACAATAGAAAGAGCAAGGAAAAAAAATCAATTACATGGAAACTGAATAACACCCTGCTTACAAACCACTGGGTAATAGAAGAAATCAGAGAC
>NW_004444018.1:8389023-8403523 GCF_000243295.1 Trichechus manatus latirostris
CAATACTGGGGAAGCCAGCACAACTTGTACAAGGAAAGGTCATGGAAGCTCCATAGACACATCCAAACTCTCTGAGGGACTGAATTGCTGGGTGGAGGACCATGGTCTTAGGGAATATCTGGCTCAATTGACATAACACAGTTTATAAAGACAACGGTCTGCATTCTACCTTGGTGACTACCATCTGAGGTCTTAAAAGCTTGTGAGCAGCCATCTAAGATACTCCACTGGTCTCACCCCTTCGAGAGCAAGGGAAAATGAAGAGAACAGGATACAAGGAAAAGATTAGTCTAAAGGACTAATGGACCATAGCTACCAAGGCCTCCTCCAGACTGAGTCAAGTACAGCTAGATGGTGCCCGGCTACCACCACTGACTGCTCTGACCGGGCTCACAACAGAGGGTTCTGGACAGAGCTGGAGAAGGATATAGAACAAAATTCTAACACACACACAAAAAGAACAGATTTACTGGCCTGAAAGAGACTGGAGAAACCCCCGGAGTATGGCCCCTAGACACCCTTTTAGCTCAGTGGTGAATTCACTTCTGAGGTTCACCGTTCAGCCAGGGATTGGACAGCCCCATAAAACAAAATGGGACTAATGAGGCACAGCAGTCCAGGGACAAGGACTGGAAGGCAGAAGGGGACAGGATAGCTGGTGATAGGGAACCCAAGGTTGAGTAAGGACAGTGTTTACATGTAGCAGGGTTGTTAACCATTGTCATAGGGCAATATGTGTACTAACTGTTTAATGAGAAACTATTTTATTCTGTAAATCTTCCAGCACAACTGGAAGAATGTAATCGATGTCACTGAATTGTACATGTAGAAGTTTTTGAAATGGTGTATCTTTAGCTATGTATAGTTTCACCAAAAAAAAAAAAAGGTCCTCCAAGGTCGAGAAGGGAGAGTGTTGACATGTCGTGGGATTGTTAACCAATATCATAAAACAATACGTGTACTGACTGTTTAATGAGAAACTGTTTGTTCTGTAAACTTTCACCTAAAGGACAATAAAAAAAAATTTTAAAAAAAAAGAAATAAAAAAACAAATCTAAAAAAAAGTTAGAAACAGTCATATTAGATAGTGGGAAAATTAAAATACGAGGAAGCTTAATAAAGTTTCTCAATGACATTGAGTGAACAATTGAGATTCATGGTCGTGAAATTAAAGCAAGACCTTCTAACTACTTGCAGCCATGAGGTTTTTTAAGATTTAAATTAGGAGGTAGTAGTTTGTTGACTATCCTTTTCTAGCAGGATAAGACAAATCTATATTGCTATAGAGAGCCCTGGTGGCGCAGTGGTTAAGAGCTCAGCTGCTAACTGGCAGTTCAAATCCACCAGCCACTCCTTGGAAACCCTGTGGGGCAGTTCTACTCTGTCCTATAGGGTAGCTATGAGTCAGAATCAACTCGAAGGCAACAGGTTTAGTTTTTTTTTTTATTATATTGCTATAGAGCAGTTTTTGGCAGGTTTTGCTGGTTAATATTTGGTGTCATGCATAAGAAAAACCTTAAAATCAAAGTAAGATGTCTGTTATTAATTTTCCTTGTCAACACAACTAATTGAAAGTTTGGTGGTTTGAATCCACCCAGAGACACCGGAAGAAAGTCCTGGTGATCTGCTTCCATAGATTACAGCCAAGAACCAAGAAAATCCTGTGGAGCTCAGTTCCGCTCTGCAACACATGGGGTCACCATGAATAGGAATTGGTTTGATTATGAGCCGTCCATTTTTCATTGGCGAGACTAAGCAGAAGAGAGTTAAGACATGACACTTGGTATTCTCCAGCAGTGAATTCTAATCCCAGAAGAGAAAAATAAAAGGCAGTGCTAAAATGCCTTGGGGGTAAAAAAAAAAAAAAAAAAAATCAGACTCTAAAAATTCTCAATCTCATGGACATCACCAATTCCTAAACACTACCATCCCTGAGAGAAATGTGACTTAACTGTTCATAGAAAAAAGTGGGATTCCAAAAATCAAGACAAGTAACTGAATCATAGAGCTAGAACGTACTTCAGGAAGTATTTTGTTTAACTCATTTTCTGCTGAGAAACTGACACTCAAAAAAGTTAAGTGCTTTGCCTGATGTCACAAAGGCAAGTGACATCGGACCGCCAGCCCAGTGCATCACACAGATGGGGGCTTTCTTCCTCACTCCAGAAGGATTTTAAGTTAGAAATTTCGAGACTTTGTGTCTTCTCATAGACAATAATTGCCCAAGAGTTAAATGCATTTTGCTCAAGAGTCTTCTTGGTGGAGCATCTGGCATTGCTAGTATCTGCACGGGCCCCTTTTTCTCCACCCACTGATGGCTGGTCTTCTCTCTGATCCAGGAATAGCTTCCTTCAGAGAAGCCAGGACTGTAACTTGCTTTAACCTTGTGGTCGAATCTTGCCAGAGGCAAGAATCCTCTTCCTGATGGGACCTTTCTCACGACTGCTCCCTTAAGAAACCGGAAGGACAAGTACTTGCTGCCAAAAAGAAAGTCCTAGCCATTGAGCCCTAAAATGCGAACAAATAGAGGACCAGCAGCTCACCACTGATATTCGGAAAGCAAAAAAAGACATTTCAAGTCTAAGTGCACTGGGCTGTCTTGGCTTCCTCAGTGAAATCAGATTCAGCAACTGGAACGCCCCACGTTATGCTCCTCCTGTGACTGGGACAAAGGAGGCATGGTGGGTTGGCCTACAGGACCAGTTGCGTCAAGTCACTTCCAACTCATGGCAACCTCATTTGTGTCAGGGTAGAACTGTGCTCCATAGAGTTTCCAGTGGCTGACTTTTAGAAATGAAGTTGTCAGGTCTTTCTTCTGAGGCACCTCTGGGAGGATTCAAACTGCCAACCTTCCAGTTAACAGCTGAGAATGTTAACCATTTGCACCACCCAGGGTCTCCTGGCCTAGAGGAGAAGCAGAGATGAACCAGGAAACTACTTCCCTTTCCATAAGTAAGTGCTTATTCACTCCAACAGTCAATCAAGGCTTACCAAACATTTCGTTAAGCATCCTTTGGCTCAAAGACATCAGCATTCTAAAACAAGGGCTATTAAGGCAAGTGGCTGTGTAAAGCTTCATAAATTATGAATTTACTAGTCATGGATGAGTACAGATAACCCTTCAATCAGGAGACAGCCAGTAATTAGAAGCAACTCTTGTTTGGATTCAATTAACCACCTGATGAAATTAAGTTTTGATCTGGATTTGTGTTTAAATGCTATGAAAAAGAAAAACCAAACCCATTGCAGTTGATTGCTCTAAGCCTGTTAAAACCTGTTGCCATCCCATAAATGTCAGCTCATAGTGACCGTTTAGGACAGAGTAGAACTGCCCGCATAGGGTTTCTAAGGCTGTAAATTTTTACAGACGCAGACAGCCACGTCTTTCTCCCTTGGAGCAGCTGGTGGGTTTGAACCTAGGACCTTCCGATTAGCAGCCAAGCGCTTAACCACTGTGCCAAAAAAAAAAGAATAACAATTCACAAGCTTAGAACATGTCTTCCAGATTTACAGGTGAGATGTTCTCTCCACTATGATTAAAAATCAATAAATTAAAAGAAAGCTACCTACCATGGGTTATTGTTGTGAATAATTGCCAATGATCAGCTCCAGAGGGAAGGCAAGAAAAAACACCATCCATTTCTGAAATCTGATCTTCCCCGCAGTTGGAGGCAGCCTCTGTCTAACCAGTTTGACAAACGTGGATCTTAAGGTTGGGCCAGTGATTACCTAGCAAGTAGCAACCCAGCGATGTTTGAAACACAGGGTTCCTCATTTTTTCCAATTTACTGCTCACTGCCTCCGACACATGACCCCACAGATGGGCAAGAGAAGGGAAGAAATTAATGGAGACTTCTATATTAACTCCTGTTGTCCTCTCTGAGCTTTGTACCGCTCCCTACCCAAATAAATGTTAGACAGAGGCAAACTGTGTTCCTCCACCTCCACCCCAAACCAAAGATAGGTGCTCCCATAAAATCTAACAAATGTGGTCAGCATCCCACAAGAAAGATGTTGCCTAGCAGCAGTGACCTTTAAACAAAGGTCAAATGGATTTTTCCTAAAGGTTTTTCAGGATATTTGGAGGCAAGTGTCCTTGATGATTTATCTAAATTTAGTACTGAGAATTTACCACTTCCATTGTTAGAGGGAGCATTTGAAGAGTAGACTCCAAAGACAAATATTAATAATAATGGCCAATACTTACTTGGTGCATTGTTTCACTAAGTATGATACAGGTACCTGTACAGGTACCACAGGTGTTACACAAAGTGATTTTAGGTTCTAGCTGATGAATATTCAATATATTTTATATATTTATTGTTTACATACATTTTAAAATATGTATTTGAAAGCGTAGCCAGCACCAATTCCATGTTTTAGTAAATATAGTTGCTTAGGATGAAGCTAAGTTTTTTAAAATGATTTAAATAAAGTCAATTTAATGAAAAATACTAATAAGAGTATAGTCAGTACTCAAATATAGGTGAGCATTTGCAAGTAATCATTTAGTGCACGAAATAAATTCCAGGCACTTTGCTAAAGGATTGTGGACTCTTCTCCACCCCTTACTTCTTCAGAGGCTCAAGTTAATCATATCTGTGAATTAATGGAAATGAGACTGCTTTGTGCTTTGTTTTGTTTTCCGAACACTTTACTCTTTGAACTAAATGCTCTTGGGATTTGGATTTTGTAGGATTAATGGCAGGTGTCTGAAATTCTCCTGCTTTAAACAGTAAGCTTTAGAACTATTTCAATGATGTGCTAGAGCTGACTCATACCAGCTCATGAGAGCTGACTGCGTGCATTTCTTCCCAACCCTGCTTTCGGAGACAGCACATTGGTAGCTTGAAATCGGCCAGAGTAGAAATATTTACACCATGGATATTGGCGTATGCTATTAATCAGGAGGTTGTTTTCTTTTGTTTTGCCTCTGGAGAACCAGCTGTTAAACATTTGCCAAAATAAAACTGCATTCAACCCTATTTTAAAGTCTACCTGTAACAAATTACTGGGTCCTGCACAATCAGAAACATCCACCTAAACATCTGCTATGCATATGAAAGCAGCAGAGTGGAGAGTGGAATGGGGACCTTCATGAAAGGGAAGGATTTTTAGGCATTTCCTTTTTTTAAAAATCCTCTTTCAATCAAAATGTCTACTTTTGCTACATGGCCAAAAGTAGGCCATTAACTTTGTAAGATGCCTGGATTGTATATTTTCCAAACAACATTAGCAAATCAACTTGTTCTCTACCCTTTTATGCTACACCACGCTGCTAACATTATAACTAACAACAAACATAAAGCTAGTATTAAGAAGGAAAAAAATGAAGACAGCACAAGAAGGCAATAAGCAAGCTGAAGATGGTGTGGAGAGGGAGGGGAATAATGTTGCTAGGCAACCATCCCCAGTAGTGTGTACACACATATACACACACACATATGCATATATATATACCTCAAGTTCTTCTTAGGATCAGCTGGTCCTCCTGTTACCACCCAACCTCCATCAATGTTCCTATAACCTACCAGGAAGTATACCCTGGGAGTCCTCAAAGCTCAGAGGCCAGGAGCCCAGTGAGCATCCTGATTGGCCATCCCTTCTAGAGATTAGAACATCAAAAGATATGTATATATTTGGCTTCCCTCTTAGATTTATATTTCCTGTTTCCCACTTAACAAATACTACAGTCTTAAAAGCATAAAGCTCATTACAGCAGGGCTGCCTAATTCTCTGGTGGGCATTTCATCACTGATTTCAAGCACATACCACTGACTAATGGATTGCGCAACTTGATTGTGAAGAAAGTGGATCAGATAGCACTTCCTCCAAGCCAAGAACATCACAATTCTTTATGGGTTCAGGCACTAAGGAAAGTTGTCAACTTCAAGGTCTCCACATTGCAAAACTCCAATGAATAGAATTTACATTGTAGCCTATGTGAATGGTGACCCTGGAGTTGTGCGTTGCATGACAATTATCAAATCCTTCAGAGATGAAGAAAGCAAGGCCCACAAAGAAGACGTGTCCAAGCTGTTTAGTTAGCTAATAGCAGAACCAGGATTATACCTCAGGTCTTTGGATCACAACTTTAATACACTAAACTGCCTCTCATACGTTACTAATAATAGCAGTAAAAAATAAAGATGCCATCTTACTATATTGGACATTTATGATGTGTCAGGCTCTACATATTAAATGACTTAAGTAGATGTTCTCATTCCTAGGCATGACGAATGGTATAAGCTATGGGAAGAGCCTGACGGCAACACATGTTGCTAAGACAGAAAGACATTGGCGCAATTAGAAAGTCTTAGTTGTGAGATGCAGTGGGACTCGAATGTTTCTCCTGTCTACTCATTTCCATGAGGCACAATCCAGGCTTCTCTTTAACTATTCAGCCCCTGGGGAGGTAAGAGACAACTGATGGGCAGTGTTATGGATTGAACTGTGTCCCCCAAAAATGTGTGTCAACTTGGCTAGGCCATGATTCCCAGTATTGTGTGATTGTCCACCATTTTGTCATCTGATGTGATTTTCCTATGTGTTGTGTATCCTACCTCTATAAGGTTAATGAGAAAGGATTACGGGCAGTTATGTTAATAAGGCAGGACTCAATCTACAAGATTAGGTTGTGTCTTAAGTCAATCTTTTTTGAGATATAAAAGAGAGAAGCCAGTAGAGAGACAGGGTTATCTCTTTACCACCAAGCAAGAAGAGCCAGGAGCATAGTTTGTCCTTTGGACCCGGAGTCCCTGCACTGAGAAGCTCTTAGACCAGGGAAAGATTGATGACAAGAACTTTCCTCCAGAGCTGACAGAGAAAGAAAGCCTTCCCCAGGATCTGGCACCCAGAATTCGGACTTCTAGCCTCCTAGACTGTGAGAGAATAAACTTCTGTTTGTTAAAGCCATCCACTTGTGGTATTTCTATTATAGCAGCACTAGATAAATAAAACAGTCTCCTTAACATCTTAAATAATATAATACAATATCACAACTAGATATTAACATTGATACAGCCAAGATACACAACAGTTACATCACTACAAAGATTCTTGGACCCGCTTGAGTTTTATTTCATGTCTTGAGGTAAGAATTTCAAACTCTGAGATAGTTGTGAAACTATCCAATCGTATTAGAAGAAACTGTCCTACTCCTATGCTCCTAGCATTTCTCATTCTCTTTAAATAGGTTTATAGCCACAGCTACCTAGGTCTCAAGAGCTTCAGCCTTCCTGGTGCATTGTGTCCTAGCTGACCACAGGTGACAATTAGGTTAGCAGTTCACCAGTTCATAACCTGTGTACATTATTTTGGCACATAAATGGGAATTTCACTCTATTTTTCCCCATTTAGGTTCAATAACAAATTCTAATAAATCACATTTCCTTGAGGATCTAGGGCCTACAACCCATTTTCTCTCTCTTATCAATTTCTGTATCATTTAGGGTTCTTTGGCTGCAAATAAAAAAATCAGTTCTGACTAACTCAAGTAAGAAAAGAGAGTTTATTAAGAGCTGTTATGGGTTGAATTGAGTCCCCTTCGCCCACCCCAAAAAAAAGATAAGCTCAACCCCTAGCACCTGTTAATGTGACTTTATGTGGAAAAAGGATCTTTGCAGATATAATTTGTCTAAGTTCACATGAAGTCATACTGGAGTAGGGTGGCCCCTGATCCAACATGACTGGTTTCCTTATAAAAAGGAGAGCCACAGAAACAGAAACTGAGACAGGGAGGAAGACAGGCTTGTGAAGAAAGAGCCTTATTTGGCTGCCAGAAGCCAAGGAACACCTGGGGCTACCAGAAGGTGGGAGAGACAAGAAAGGATCTTCCCTAGGGCCTTCAGAGAGAGTATGATCCTGCTGACACTCCGAATTCAGACTCCTAGCCTCCAGAACTGTGAGAGAATAAATTTATGTTGTTTGCCTGTCAGTTTGTCATACCGTGTTGGCTTGTGTGTTGTTGTGATACTGGAAGCTTTGCCATCGGTATTTCAAATACCAGCAGGGTCACCCATGGCAGATGAGTTTCAGAGGAGCTTCCAGACTAAGACAGATAAGGAAGAAAGAACTGGTAGTATACTTCTGAAAAAATTGGCCAGTGAAAATCTTATGAATAGGAGCAGAATATTGTCTGATACAGTGCCAGAAGATGAGCGCCTCAGGTTGGAAGGCATTCAAAATAAGACAGGGGAAGAGCTGCCTCCTCAAAGTAGAGTCAACCTTAATGATGTGGATGGAGTCAAGCTTCTGGGACCTTTATCTGCTGATGTGGCACGACTCAAAATGAGAAGAAACAGCTGCAAACATCCATTAATAATTGGAAGTATGAATCTAGGAAAATTGGAAGTCATCAAAAATGAAATGGAACACATGAAGATCGATACCCTAGGCATTACTGAGCTGAAATGGACTGGTATTGGCCATTTTGAATCAGTCAATCATATGGTCTACTCTGCCAGCAATGACAAATTAAAGAGGAATGGTGTTGTGTTCATCGTCAAAAAGAAGATTTCGAGATCTATCCTTAAGTACAATGCTGTCAGCAACAGGATAATATCCATACGCCTACAAGGAAGACCAGTTAGTATGACTATTATTCAAATTTATGTACCAACCACTAATGCTAAAGATGAGAAAATTGAAGATTTTTACCAACTTCTGCAGTCTGAAATTGATCAAACATGCAATCAAGATGCATTGATAATTACCAATGATTGGAATGTGAAAGTTGAAAACAAAGAAGAAGGATTGGTAGTTGAAAAACACGGCCTTGTTGATAGAAACAAAGCTGGAGATCGCACTATAGAATTTTGCAAGATCGACAACTTCTTCTTTGCAAATATCTTTTATCAACAAAATAAATGGCAAGTATCCATGTGGACCTCACCAGATGGAAAACACAGGAATCAAATCTAATTACATCTGTGGAAAGAAGCGATGGAAAACTCAATTTTTTTTCACCAACATAAATGGCGACTATATTTGTGGACCTCACCAGATGGAATACACAGGAATCAAATCGACTACATCTATGGAAAGAAATGTTGGAAAAGCTCAATATCATCAGTCAGAACAAGGCCAAGGGCCAACTGTGGAACCAACCATCAACTGCTCGTATGCAAGTTCAAGTTGAAACTGAAGAAAATTAGAACAATTCCACAAGAGCCAAAGTATATCCCACTTGAATTTAGAGACTATCTCAAGAATAGATTTGACACGTTGAACACTAATGACCGAAGACCAGAAGAGTTGTGGAATGACATCATGCGTGAAGACAGCAAGAGGTCATTAAAAAGACAGGGAAGAAAGAAGAGACCAAAATGGATGTCAGAAGAGACTCTGAACCTTGCTCTTGAATGTCGAGTAGCTCAAGCAAAGGGAAGAAATGAAGTGAAAGAGCTGAACAGAAGATTTCAAAGGGCAGCTCAAGAAGACAGTAAAGTATTATAATGACATGTGCAAAGACCTGGAGATAGAAAACCAAAAGGGAAGAACATGCTTGTCATTTCTCAAGCTGAAGGAACTGAAGAAAAAATTCAAGCTTCAAGTTGCAATATTGAAGGATTCTAAGGGGAAAATATTAAACGACACAGGAAGCATCAAAAGGAGATGGAAGGAATACACAGAGTCACTATACCAAAAAGAATTGGTCAATGTTCAATCATTTCAGGAGGTTGCATATGATGAAGAACAGATGGTGTTGAAGGGAGAAGTCCAAGCTACACTGAAGGCTCTGGCGAAAAACAAGGCTCCAGAAACTGATAGAATGCCACTTGAGATGTTTTAACAAAGAGATGCAGCGTTGTAGATGCTCACTCGTCTATGCCGGGAAATTTGGAAGACAGATACCTGGCCAACCGACTGGAAGAGATCCATATTTGTGCCCATTCCAAAGAAAGGTGATCTAACACAATGCAGAAATTATCAAACAATATTGTTAATCTTACACGCAAGTAAACTTTTGCTGAAGATCATTCAAAACCAGCTGCAGCAGTACATCGACAGGGAACTGCCAGAAATTCAAGCCGGATTCCGAAGAGGACGTGGGTCGAGGGATATCATTGCTGATGTCAGGTGGTTCTTGGCTGAAAGCAGACTACCAGAAAGATGTTTAGCTGTGTTTTATTGACTATGCAAAGGCATTTGACTGTGTGAATCATAACAAATTATGGATAACATTGCAAAGAATGGGAATTCTAGAACACTTCATTGTGCTCTTGCAGAACCTGTACATAGACCAAGAGGCAGTCGTTCAAACAGAACAAGGGGATACTGCGTGGTTTGATGTCAGGAAAGATGTGCATCAGGGCTGCATCCTTTCACCACACTTTTTCAATCTGTATGCTGAGCAAATAATCAGAGAAGCTGAACTATATAATGAAGAAAGTGGCATCAAGATTGGTGGAAGACTCATTAACAACCTGTGATATGGAGATGACACAACCTTGGTTGCTGAAAGGGAAGAGAACTTGAAGCACCTCCTGATGAAGATCAAAGACTACAGCCTTCAGTATAGATTACACTTCACCACAAAGAAAATAAAAATCCTTACAACTGGACCAATAAGCAACATCATGGTAAATGGAGAAAAAGTTGAAGTTGTCAAGGATTTCATTTTCCTTGGATCCACAATCAACACCCATGGCAGCAGCAGTCAGGAAATCAAAAGATATATTGCATTGGGCAAATTTGCTGCAAAAGACCTCTTTAAAGTGTTGAAAAGCAAAGATGTCACCTTGAACACTAAAGTGTGCCTGACCCAAGCCATGGTGTTTTCAATCACCTCATATGCATGTGAAAGCTGGGCAGTGAATAAGAAAGGCTGAAGAATTGAAGACTTTGAATTATGGTACTGGTGAAGAATACTGAATATATCATGGACTGCCAGAAGAACAAACAAGTCTGTTTTGGAAGAAATACAGCCAGGGTGCTCCTTGGAAGTGAGGATGGTGAGACTTCATCTCACGTAGTTTGGACATGTTATCAAGAGGCACCGGTACCCGGAGAAGGACATCATGCTTGGTGGAGGGTCAGCAAAAAAGAGGAAGACCCTCGACAAGATGGACTGACACAGTGGCTACTACCATAGGCAGCCATGTAACAACATAACAATGATTGTGAGAATGGCGCAGGACGGGGCAAAGTTTTGTTCTTTTGTTTGTAGATCACTATGAGTCAGCATTGACTCAATGGCACCTAACAACAACAACAACAAAGCCATCTATTTATGGTGTTTTGTTACAGGAGCGCTAAAAAAACTAAAACAGGAGCATACTCAGTAATTCACAAAATCAAAGGAATGTCTTAACTACCTAACTTTGAAAAAAGTAGAAACCAGGTATGTTTCTGGAACCTCAGTTTCAGGAATTTGCACTCTCTCTTAAGGTTCTCATCCAACCAAACTGCTAAAGATTCAAATTTGTGAAAAAGAGTCTGACTGCCGCATCTTGATGTCGGGCTGGCGCCAGCCTTGTGGTGGTCATAGAAACAGAGCCTTCTGATAGGCAGCCCCATCAGAACCACCTGGAACAGGATGATGGCTATGTCCCAAAGGAAGCGATGTTCCCAGACAGAAACAACAGATGCTCACTACAGTAAATCATAGAATCAAGATTGTTGTTGTTAGCTACCATCAAGTCAATCCCCGACTCATGGTTCCCCATGCACAATAGAACAAAACACTGCCCAGTCCTGCACCATCCCCACAATGGGTTGCAGTTTGGACTGTTGTGATCCATTGGGTATTCATTGGCTGATTTTTTGGAAGTAGATGGCCAGACCTTTCCTCCTAGTCCGTCTTAGCCTGGAAGCCATGCTGAAACCTGTTCAGCATCATAGCAACATATAAGCCTCCATTGACAGACTTGTGGTAGCTGTGCATGAGGTCCTTTGACCAGAAATCAAACCCAGGTCTCCTGCGTGGAAGGTGAGAATTCTACCCCTGAACCACCACTGCCCCGTTAGATTCAAAAGAACCATCCAATTTTGAGCTAGGGTGCAACGAAGAGTCTAATTCAGCAAACTACAGAGTTCCTATCAGGCATCTCAGGCAGAGGTCCCTATTTTCAGAGTAGGGATGCCTCAGTGACAGACCTCTGTGACTTAGGCGCTGATGGAGAATTCCAGATATTCCATGTCTCGCAGGCATTGCTTCCCTGATTGGACTAATGGGGGTGGGAGAAGGGACATTCTCAATGCTAATTCCCCATTGGTTATTTTTGAGATGGGACTGAAGTATTTTAAGATTCCACATTAATCAGAAATGTCTGAAAACCACAGTTCTCAACACGGAATGCCCACCACAACCACTAGACTACTTTTTAAAAATACATTAGATCATAATATAACCTTAGAGATTGTGACAGAGCCCAGATACATGTATTTTGAGAAAACGGGTATTTTGAGTCTCATGCAGAGCCAGGGTTAAAATGCAGTGATGAGAAACTGGAACAGTCTGAAGCCTGGATGTGAGGCATTTTCTGACCCAGCTCTGAAAGCTGAAGGAAGGCTTGTTGCTAGTTGCCTTGGGTCAGTTTCAACTAAAGATGATCCGATGTGTGCAGAGTAGAACTGCTCCATAGGGTTTTCACGGCTGTGAAATTTCAGAAGCAGAAGCCGTCTTCCAAGGTGCTTCTGGGTGGGCTTGAACTATCAACCTTTCATCTACTGCTTAATTAGTTGAATGCTTAACCGTTTGTGCCACCCAGGGACTCCTCAAAGAAAGGCCCGTTTAGCCCATTGCCGTTGAGTCAGTTCTGACTCATAGCTACCCTATAGGGTTTCCAGGGCTGTGTATAAACTGCCACATCTTTTTTCCACTGAGCAGCTGGTGGATTCAAACCTTTGACCTTTCAGTTACCAGCCACGCACTTAACCACTGTGCCACCAGCCACCAGGTCTCCTTCGAAAGAAGGCAGAGGGGGAGAAGTCAAGTCTGTGTGACTAGGGGGAGAAGCTGACGGTTTATGTGTGGTTTTCTATGTGTAAAATGGTTTTTTTTGCCTAATTATTTCTCTCCTCCTCCCACTTCATCTTCAGATTGTCACAGTTACCTGAAATTCTACCGTTAATAGTTTATCCCCCTTTGCTGCATCTACTGAGAGAACAAAGACCATTCTCAGCAACAAGACTGTTGACATTCCAGAAAATGTCAACGTCACTCTGAAGGGACGCACAGTTATTGTGAAGGGCCCCGGAGGAACCTTTCAGAGGGACTTCAATCACATCAATGTAGAACTCAGTCTCCTTGGAAAGAAAAAGAAGAGGCTTCGCTTTGACAAATGGCAGGGAAATAGAAGGGAACTGGCTACAGCTCGCACTGTCTGTAGTCATGTACAGAACATGATCAAGGCTTAAGGCATAAGGTGAGGTCTGTGTATGCTCACTTCCCTATGAACGTCATTATTCAGGAGAGTGGCTCTCTTGTTGAAATCCGAAACTTCCTGAGTGAGAAAGCCCAGAAAGATGAGTTAACTCTTGAAGGAAATGACACTGAACTTGTATCAAATTCAGCTGCTTTAATTCAGCAAGCCACAATAGTTAAAAACAAGGTTATCTGGAAATTTTTGGATGCTTTCTATGTCTCTGAAAAAGGAACCATTCAACAGGCTGATGAGTAAGATCTGAGAGCCGTCCAGCTATGGAAACAAGGCTGGGTCATTCCTAAGACTTATGGGTGATATTTTTAAGATGTAATAAAATTCATCTATTCAAAAAACAATAAGTTCATCCCTTAAGTAATCTTCCCATATTAAGTGACCACAGCCACCAACTAGGAAAAATTAGGTTAAAAAAAAAAAACACCTAGGAAAAGAGCTGGGAATCAGAGACAGGTCAGGAAACTTGCCATAAATCAAGGAGAGGCATGAAAGACAACGATGAGGGGGGAGTGGTCTGTGGCCGAGACTGCTAGTTGCCTATGCAATATCCATTTTTCCCTCCTTCTTCACTAACAGAACTATATAGTGCCTCAGTCAGCAACAACCTAATGAAAAGATTCCATTTCCCAGACGTCCTTGCAGCTGGGGGTGGCCAATGAGACGTAAACAGAAGTCGTTATGTGGCCCTTCTATGAAATCTCTTTCCTTAAAGAGGACAAACTCTTCTGAGAAAAACCAAAACCAAACCAGTTGCTGCCGAGTCAATCCTGACTCATGGCGACCCCATGTGTATCACGACTGACTTTTCAGAAGTAGGTTGCCAGGCCTTTCTTCCAAGGAGCCTCTGGGGGAACTCGAACCTCCAATATTTCAGTTAGCAGCCGAGAGCATTAACCATTTGAACCACCCCGAGACTTCCGCTGCTCTGAACTCTTCCCTTTTTTTCTCTTCTTGATTCTACTTGAAACGCATATTTAGTGGCTTAAGCTCCAAATGCCATTTTTTTTTTTTCTGTTTTTTAAATTTATTTATTTATTTTTTACTGTACTTCAGGTGAAGGCTTACAGAACAAATAGTTTCTCATGAAACAGAAGTACACATGTTGTTTTATGACA
>NW_004444018.1:8411108-8449469 GCF_000243295.1 Trichechus manatus latirostris
AGTTTTCTCACTCCATTTGGTGCTTGGCTGAGTTCTTTATCTCTTCATTTGATGTTTTAGGGTTTCAGGATTGTTGGATTCTCTGTTCGGCTTAGTTTTTCGGATGTTTGCTGTGGAGGGACGGCGTGGTGCTTCTGCCTAGAGCACCATTTTGCCGGAACTCCTCCCCAAATGCCATTTTGAATGACAAGACCACCTTGAGTTTGGAAGGGTTTGTTAAAATGGTGGAGTAGAAGGAACAATGAAGCCTGGCTCCCTGATGATCATGAACTTGAACTGCTTGACCCTAGCCTTAGACTATCTACCTCCAGACCTGTTTTACATAAGGGCAAAACAAACACCTATTTTGCTTAAGCCACCTACTGGGATTTTCTGTCATATGCAGCCAAACTTAATCCTAGAGGAAAAATCTGGAACATAGCTGTATGCACAAAGAGGTTACTTTTAGAAGAGGCTCTCAAAAGGGAGACTCTGAAATATCTTGACATATAAAAAAAATTAACACTTCCATCAAGTAGAAAAATAAAAGAAGCACTCGGCCTCTCTGATATGGCGTACTTAACCCAACACATAGGACAGGCACTCACACATCATCTCCATTTGCAGATTCAGTCCTGAAAGCTTAACTTCTGCGTGGCTCTCCCACATTGCCAGTTCGTCTCTCCTGGCTGCCCATGTCACTAGTGGTTCTCTTTCCATCTTCAGCCTGCCTCTCAGAGCTAAAGCTGGTGGATGTGGCTCTTCTGGCTATTCCCACTCCCTACCCCAGCCCCAGCTCCATTGCCTCATGCTGCTTTTGCTTAAGTACTCCTGGACCCTGCATGCCAGCATCTCACCAACAGAGGGGTCTTCCACCCGTCCTGCCCATTGCACAAAACCTGGACAATATCTAGCAAGGAAAAGTTAGCCTTGTAGTGGATGAGGAGCCACAGAATAGAGCTGATTCCTCTTCTTGAAAAGCTTTGAGCTGGGATTAAATTCTGAAAGTGAAGATCTTGAATTAGAAGTGTAGTAGTTTAGAGTTAGCATCTGTTTAGTGTTTTTACATGTGTTGCAGAATCTTTCCCAAGGTCATATCCTGTAGGAGGCAGTTAGGAAAGTGCCCTAGACCTTCTGAGGCCAGGTACTACAATATTAAAAACTTATTGATGACTGAAAAATTGCTGATAGTTCCAGACTCTTCTCAACTATATATAGCGAGTGCCCAGCCACCTGTACTTGGCCCCGGTCCTCCCCTGACCTGGCCGCCTACAGGGTCCAGAGCCCATCTGCTCTGTACCACAGTGGGAGCAGATGCCCCTGTCAATGAGCTGGGCTGGCAGCTTGACTGGCCAGCCAGACCATGTGGGCCGTTGGGTCCCTGGGCTTTCTGTATTCCACTTCCTCCCTGCTGCCCCCATCCCTGGCAGCCTGGGAGGGCCAGACAACCAGGTTTCCATGGGTAGGCCCTATTTCCATTCTTTATCATCTATCAGATGAATTCATAAGCAGGACACTCCATGTTATAGGTTGAATTGTGTTTCCTAAAAAGAAATGAGGAAGTCTTAACCCCTGTGTCTGTAAATGTCACCCTGTTTGGAAATAGTTTTCTTTTGTTATGTAATGAGGTCATACCAGAGTAGGGTGGGCCCTAAACCTAAACAAAAATCCTTACAACTGGACCAATAAGCAACATCATGATAAACGGAGAAAAGATTGAAGTTGTTAAGGATTTCATTTTACTTGGATCCACAATCAATGCCCATGGAAGCAGCAGTCAAGAAATCAAACAGTGTATTGCATTGGGCAAATCTGCTGCAAAAGACTTCTTTCAAGTATTAAAAAGCAAAGATATCACTTTGAGGGCTAAGGTGCACCAGACCCAAGCCATGGTATTTTCAATTGCCTCGTATTCATGCAAAAGTTGAACAATGAATAAGTAAGACTGAAGAAGAATTGATTTATGGCATTGACGAAGAATATTGAGTAGACCATGGATTGCCAGAAGAAGGAACAAATCTATTTTGGAAGAAGTACAGCCAGAATGCTCCTTAGAAGCGAGGATGGTGAGACTTCGTCTCACGAACTTTGGACCTTATCAGGAGGGACCAGTCCCTGGAGAAGGACATCATGCTTAGCAAGGTAGAGGGTCAGCAAAAAAGAGGAAGACCCTCCACAAGATGGATTGACATAGTGGCTGCAACAATAGGCTCAAACATAGCAACGACTGTAAGGATGGCACAGGACCAGGCAGTATCCTGTTGTACACAGGGTTGCTATTAGTCAGAATTGACTCGACGGCACTTACCAACAACAGTAATTATTCCTGTTGCTTCCAAATTCTTCCATTACTACATCCTCCTAGAAGCAACAGATTCCTGTTGACCGCCATATACTGAGATCACCTCTTAAACAAATTAAAAACACCGTGAACGAGGGAACTCCAAAAGAAAAGTGACACCAAATAAGTTCTTAGGAGAAGAATTCTTCAAGTCTTGGCAGAATTCAATCTCCTCAAACTATGGGATTTTTGTTGTTGTTGTTGCTATAGGCAGATTGCAAAGACTTGATTTAACAAGAATTTGAGTTTCACTTAAAAACTCTACACGGGTAATAGAATGTTTAGCAGATATGATGCTATTGGATAGGAAGCACTGCAGTTCCTAGGCAACAGAAGAGAATAAGCCAACAACTAAAGCTCAAGGGCTGTGAATTCCGTCTCCCACTTTGCTTCTATGACCTTGAACAAGTCACTTGCAATCTGTGCCTTTTGCTCCTTGTTCTGTGAAATGGAAATGACAAGTTCAGCCTTGTTATGAGAAAGCAACTTCTAAAAGCAACCTGCCAATAAAATGTATAATTAAAATATGTAATAGAAAGTTATTTATCCATTAACATAATTGTCTAGTCATTAATATACATGTGTGGTCTTGGCTTTCATGCATTAATTATTAAGAACACTTTAATCAGTCTTCCTGACTATAAACTAGGGCCAGATTTGTGCTCTATATTAAGGTTGAGAAATATGTAACTCTCAAGGGGTCTCAGGTCTGAGAGCTATAATTTATATGAAGACATAAATACCTTGAGTATAATTGTTTTGCTGCCCATGGCGATTGCACTAAATTAGGTACAATTTATAGATAGGTCCTGAAACCTACTTAGCATCTCAGTGGGAAGGATGCCCCATGATTCCTGAAGTTTCATGTATCACTCCTGTGTAACTAATTATTATCATCATCCTTATTATCAACAATAAAATGATGAAACCCTAACTAATTTCTTAATAGAGCAGTTGTCAGTAAACATTGGAAATTCCCCTGATTTTTCTTGAGTTATTATTTAATTAAGCAGTGTACATGAAATTCAGCTTCACAATACAACTGTTTTCATATTGATGGAGATGAAAGAAAAAAAAAAGATGAACAAAATGAGGGATAAAACCTCCAGACTTATCACCCTTTTCTTTCAAATAGCCAGTCGTAAAGTCTTTGCAGGTGGTAACCTGGTTATTTCTGCATTTCAGAAACTGGAGAGAAGAGACATCCTGAAAATGACAAAAACACAATTAGATTGCTAAAGATGAATGACTAGCTTGTTTATTCCCCTTAGTTGTGATAGTATTGTTGTTAGGTGCTGTCATGGTTAAGGTTGTGTGTCAACTTGGCTGAGCCATGATTCTCAGTGGTTTGGCAGTTATGTTGTTTGGCAGTCATATAATGATGTGATCACCTCCATGATGAGATTTGATATAACGTGATCACCTCCATGATGGAATCTGCTGTGAGTAGCCAAGCAGTTGAAAGGGAGTTTCCTTGGGTGTGTGGCCTGCATCAAATATAAGTGGACTTTCTGGCAAGGCTCATGGGCTTCTGCTCGCACTGGATCCTACAGCTGGTTCCTGTTCTTCTGACCTCCGGTTCTCTGGACTTGAGCTAGCAGATTACCTCTGGTCTTGCCTGCTGATCTTGGGATTCAACAATCCTCCCAGCCTGTGAGCAAGAGCCCTTCTCTCTGACCTGCTGATCTTGGGTTTGCCAGCCCCTGCGACTTCATGATTCAGGAGAAGCCTCTATCTTGACCCATGGACTTGGGACGTTCCAGCCTCTACAACCATACGAGCCATTTCCTTGATATAAATCTCTCTATTACATATTTATACACTTTACTGGTTTTGCTTCTTTAGAGAACCTAGCCTAAGACAGCTGCTTTCTAGTCAGCCTGACTCATGGCGACCCCATGAATAACAGAACAAGATGCAGCCAGGTCCTATGCCATCCTCATGATCCTTTGTGGATCAGATTGTTGTGATCCGTAGGGTTTTCATCGGCTGAATTTCAGAAGTAGATCCCCAGGCCTTTCTTTCTAGTTCCTCTTAGTCTGGAAGCTCTGCTGAAACCTGTTCAGCATCATAACAACATGCAAGCCTCCACTGACAGACAGGTGATGGCTACGCATGAGGTGCATTGGCCGGGAATCGAGCTCCCACCACTGCCCCTTAGTCTTGATAGTAACTTAGAATTTGCCCCGCATGTTTGTACTTTCTGATTCTGCCTTCTCAAAGGCACAGGCGGTGCCAATCAGCACCTTTAGTAAACAATTCTCCATCAGAATGTTCCTCAAAAGAAGATCCAGAGATACTCCCTTGGAATAGCAATTGGGAACGTAATGAGACAGTACCTCCTTGTTTCTCGTGGAGTTTTTTTGCTTGTTTGGTTGGCTGATTTTCACTCTTTTTTACAAAATTAAACCATGTTGATTTGGAAAACTTCCAACAAACAGCATTTTGTTCGGGGAATTCCCCTTTACTAATTTTAAAGACATCTCTGGTGAGCAAAAACCCTGTTTAACTCAACGAAGTTAGGAGGAGAATGTCACTGTTCATACCACTCTCCCTTCGTTAATCCAAACAGAATTCAGAATGGCCACTGAAAGCAGGTGTTTCCTCTTTAGGAGGTTAGTAATGGAGACTTTGGAGGTATCAAGTTGAAAAAAGGAATCAGTATTGGTCTTAGTTTATATATCAAACTGGAAGATCAAACGAATGACTCTTGTTAAAGGAATTGGTCTTGGTAATTTTGCTATGCTAGTGTCCCTTCGGATAACAAGGTCATCAGGTCCCTCAAATGTATTTACCAAGGAAGTCATACATAAAAAAGTAACATGCCTTGCATAAGACCACCAATAGAGTACACTGTGATGCATAATATTCTGCAATTTCCAAGCATTCCATTGTTCAGATGTTGACAGAAAAAGACAACTACCCTGCAGCTAAGATGGTGCCCACTGCCTCTGTTTATCTCCAGATACAATGGTAGATGACCTGCAAACAGGTAGAAGCAGGTATTTCTTTCCTTTTTTTTTTTTTTAATGGTTGTAAAAATATACACAATACAATATTTGACAATTTAACATTTTTCACACGTACAATTTAGTGACATCAATTACACTAATCATGTTGTGCAACCATCACCAATATCCATTGCCAGTTTCCATCACCATAAACTGAAACTCAGGGGGAAGCCGGCATTTCTCGGTAGTGGCGTCTATGTTTCAGAAAGGGGAAGCTGAGTTAACTCACCAAAAACCTCCACCTCGCTTTTGCCATCCCACTTACAAACTTACTTCACACAATGACTGTTAAGGATTTTACAGTAATGGCTCTTGAAAAGTTACATCCCTTTTCAAACAATCAATTCCTTTTTCTGACATAATTTTACCTTGAATTTTGCTAAATAGCAAATAGACTGTTCAACATTAGAGTTCAGGCAAAAACATGCTCATGAATTTACTGAGAGACTCTTGTATGGAACAATTTAGAACTGTGTTCATGTTTGAAGGAACCCAAAATGTTTTGCTTTGCCTAGATAATACTGATGTGTGTTTAGAGCGAGAAATAGAAAGAGACGGGTTTGGGAGTAGTTGAAGTCACAGCGCAGTCTTGACTTGGATTGTACTTTTGAACTGGGCCTCGGAGCATGGATTTTGCTAGGATGGACGGCCACACTGGTGATGGCCATAAGCTCCAGTCTGGAGCAAGAAACATGCAAGAAGTTGTATCTCCTCCCACTCATGTGCCTAGCTGATGCAGCCACTGTTCCCAGGTGTTTCATTACAACACTCTGATTTAGCCTCAGTTTTGCCCAGAAGATGTTTTTCTGAGCTATAACTTGATTTGCATGTGCAGTTGTAGTGCAAGATAATCAAGGGCCCCCAAGAGGTAGAAAAATTGGGGAAGAAAATGGGGCAGAAAGAACAATTGCTTTTCAAAGTTTAACTTCCCCGTACCTCTTCTCCCTCAACCACCACCAGCCATCACTGTCAATTCCTTCCTTGGAAATACCTTTATAAACCTCTGATACATTATTTTTATGTACTTTTATTATTTCATGTTTATCTTATTATTCATTAATTTTCAAATTGTTCTTTATAACCTATATAAACATGTTATCAGTGTTTAATTGGTGTATTTTTCTGTCTGTGAAAATTGTTTGGGAATCTTGGCATTGGTCTGGAACATATCCTAATTTTTCCTATTAAAATTAACAAACATTTTTCTTCATTTAATGACCTTTCAGTATGGCAGGGTTTGCGAGAATGAATGACGGTCATTAAGCAAGGCCCAGGAGGGATATGGTTTGAACTTGATCTCGACAAATGCATTACTTACACTTCCTCAGTAGAATCTTTCCCCGCTAATCGGTTTGGAACCTTCACTGGTCCCTGAAAATGGCTGGGTTTTCCCTGCCTCTTCCCTTTCAGCAGGCTATTCCTCCTCCTTCTGGATCACCCTATTCAAATCATGCACACGTTCAGTATCTTACTTGAATTCCACCAATGGCCACTGCTTCTTCCGGAATGCTGACTCTTATTGACTGCATCATTCATTCTCCTGCTTAAGCACGTCTTGCTGAGTATCTCCATAGAACTGGCACGGAGGCCCAAGTCTTCTCCCCCCATTAGACTGAAAATTCTATTGTTTTCTCTCCCACCACTACCAATAACCCTCATAGCACCTACCAGGGAGATAGATCGGATGCTCAATAAAAAAATATTTATTAAATTTGAATTCTATAGAATTGTTGTTTTCTATTCTGTCCTACAACAAAAGTCACATCTGTGCACACCCAATTATTTTAAAGAAGTGTGCTGTTGTATTTCATCCTTAAAGAATGGTCTGAAACATGCAAAGACATTTTGCTATATAGACGCCAATGGGAACACTAACAGTGGTTAAGTGCTCAGCAAAAGAGTCCCTGGGTAATGCAAACAGTTAACGTGCTCAGCTGCTAACAGAAAGTTTGGAGATTCAAGTCCACCCAGAGGTGCCTCAGAAGAAAGGCCTGGCAATCTATTTCCAAAAAATCAGCCATTGAAAAACCTATGGAATACAGTTCTACTCTGACACACAAGGGGTCGCCATGAGTTGAGTGCCAACTCTATGGCAGCTAACAAGTACTTGGCTTTGGAGACAGCCCTGAGTCTAAACTTGGCTCTACTATTTACTAGCTGTAGGGCATTGAGCTAGTTCCTTAATCTCTCTAAACCTCAGATCCTTAATTAGCAAAAGGAAAAAGTAACACCTACTTCCAAGTCTCAAATGAATATTATTTCTTCTTTTATCTCTTTAATGGTTGTGAACATACTTATTTTCAGATTGCTCCATTATTTTCATTTTGTTGGGAGTAAATTTCTTGCTCAGTTGCTGAGTTTATGGCCTGTCTTATTTAGTGTTAGCTTTATATGCTTTGAACTTAGAGTTTGTGAGCTCATCATATGTAGGAGTTTCTATCATATTCTGTTTCTTTCTCTCTGAGGTTAGGCGTCCCTCACTAGTGTCTGCTGTTTCCTGCACAAAGCACTCGCATGCCTCCAGTGAGAACCAGATCATGTATGAGAATCTCAGGGCTCTCGCATTAAAGTGATGTTGACGATATTGTAGATGCATTGACTGAGTCACCCACAGTTGGACCCCTCCCTAGAGCCAGGATGTGTCTGCTTCTTCCTGCCACTAAGGTACATGGCTTTATAGACTCTGCAGCTACATGTAGTACCAGCACTTCCTTCTATTTGTAGGGCAGCAATTTGACTGAATTCCCCAGTTTCAGGCAATGTGTCCATTTCAGCCACCTTCCATGGGGGCATTTTGGTCCCAACTGCCCCACAGAAGTTAAACCCTTCTCTCAAACCAAGAGATCAGCTGGACTATTGCTTTCAGCACTGCTCATTGCTTTGTGCTTCTGTCCTGTTTCTGGTCTAGAGAGGTCTTTGTCCTGTTGTAGAGCAGAGACATGCCTTATTTATATATTTCCTTGATATTTTTCAACAATTACTAATGTGTATTTGGAACAGAAATAGACTAGAAATAGAAAGGGACAAGGGGTCTAGGGATGTCTGAAGTCACAATGCAATCTTGATTTGTGTGAGTACGGAGGAAGTCTTAATGAAGGAGACACATTTGAACTGGGCCTAACAGCGTGGGTTTCAACAGATGAAGGGTGGAGGGCAACATTGGAGATGAGATGGGCATGAGCTGCAGTTTGGAGGAAGAAACATGTAAGCCATATGTCAGAGAGGACAAAGAGATTGATTTTAGTCAGTGCATCCTCTGTGTGTGTGTGTGGGGGGGGGGTGGTTTGTGTATGTGTATAAGGGGGTTATGGGAGCTTAGGCTGAAAAGGGAGTTGAAGGCCCTACAGAAAATCAAATCCCAAAGAAAGTAAATGACTTACCCAAAGTTATTCAGCTCTGTACCATCTCTAGGAGTCTAACTTTGAGCAGAACCATGGACAAGCCATATTAGGGAACTGACAGCCACACAAAGAGGAAAGAGGAGGAAGAGGAGGAGGTGAGAGAAGGCAGAGAGTAGAACGCAGAGAAGGAATATAAAAAATAGTAAGAGAAGGGGGAGAGAGAAAGAAGGCACCAGGAGGACGAACAGGAAGAGGAGAATGGTGGGAATGGGGAGGAGGAGGAGACAGGATTCTTTTCCACGTGGAGTTCACTCTTCAGTTCTGAATGGACAGCATGCACAAATAGCACATGTACAGGTTTCAATCTCAACATCTCTGAAAATACAACACATGCTAATAAGTAAAAATGGAATGAAGTGTGTGTGTGCCTGTGTGTGTGTGTGCCCGCGTGTGTGTGTATGTGTGTGTGTACACAAGCTGAGAAGATGAGGAGGAAAAGAAGGACCACTAGACATCACCAGAGCTCATCTACTCTAACCTCCGCATTTTAGAGATGAAAAACCAAGGTAGAGAAGGGACTTGCCTGAGGTTACCCAAAGGCAGATCCAGGGTGAACACCTAGGGCTCTGAACATTAATACAACTTTTTCTTCTTATTTCATCATTAGGGGAAGTGGGTTAATTGAGAAATACTCACTGAAGCAGATATATTTTGAGGCAAGTAAAAAGAAGAGGCATTTATCATTTGGGTTTTGGCGAATGAAAATTCTGTAGAATACTATGTTGGTGGTTCTGATGATTTGTAAAATGTAATTAAAATATCTTATGAGCAAATAAAATTCATTCCATACAAATACGCTATATTCTGGAAAACGACAATTCCCTGAAGGAATGAGAAGTCTTCATGGGAGAGAAATGGGGTATCAAGAAGTAATCACTGGTCACAGGGAAATATGGTAATGAGTGATGTTGGCTCCAGATAGCTATCAGCTCATAACTGGCTTCTTAGACTCGGAGTCTCTGGAATTCCTAACTTGGTTCTTGACATCTAGGACGGATTTCCTAAAGAAGCAAAAGAGCCTCAAAACGGGATCTTATTGTTCTCTCAAACACAACTTCAATGCACAGATCAGGCATCTTTTTTCTTTCTTATCAAAGCTGACCGCCTCTACAATGATGCTATTCATTGAGTACTATTGAATTTTGACATTTTATTAAACTTTGGATTGGTTTCTAAAGAAAATTCAACACTTAACTCCTACTTTAGGAGATGTTAATAAAATAAAGGTGTTTACTGTACCAGACTATTCATGCTGTATTTCTAGAAATAATGTTGTTGATAAGATGATCTTTTCATGGGGAAGCCTGTGTGATTTTACCATTTTTAAAGTTCTATTATTTTTAAAAAGAAAGAAGTTTAGGTATTTTAAGCTAGTAATTCCCTTTCTAGGACGTAATTCTAAGGAAACAACCAGAAACTCAGATTAATACGGCAGATATGTTCATCACTTAATCCTCTACCATAATGAAAAATTAAAAGCACCTTAAATATCCAACAAAAGTAGAATAATTAAATAAATTATCACATATACATACATTCAAATATTAAATTCCATTGAATTCATGTTTTGAAGACTATTTAAGGACATGGGAAAATATCTCCTGTAGACAATAAGCAACTTGAGAATAGAGACCAACTTTGCATTTGCTCCATTCCTAGCACTGTGGTTCAATGACTATTTGTTGGATGGATGAATGAATGAATGAAAACATTAAGTTAAAAAATTATGTATATATTTTAAATTTACTATTTCTTCTCAAACAAAAGACTCCAAAGAGACACTCATTCGTATTAACAAAAGCAACATTACCAAAAGCTTTTCCTTCTTGTGGTTTTATACTATGTAAACATAATTAAAATGTGTTTACTGTGAAAGCAGAAATATGTTTCTTGGGTGCTAATGTAGAGTTTGGGTGTATATAATAAACAAGTTGATAGTAAAACACAAGATAGATAGTCTTTTTTCCTAATCAATTTTTCTCCTCTAATTCTATTATAGCGAACGTTATTTTTCAATCTGTTCTTTGTTGCCATAGTGATCAGCTCTGCTCCCAATGTGAAATTATATCACACTGGCTTTCTTTCAAGTTTCAATAACGTGCAGTCACCACCCACTTCTCTTTCAAAATGTTCAAATTCTCTAATCACTGAGCAGCTTAATAGCCTCACTTTGGGGGAGCTGAAGTGGGAGCCAGGGGATTAGCAAAGTTTTGTATAGAGAGTAGGAGTGAAATGGAAGGAGAAGAAAAAAAAAAGTGAAATTTGAAAATAAACTAATTTACCATATAAAATAAGGTTTTGACCTTCTCCACATAGCAATCTACTCTTGCCAACACACCACAAACTTTCATTTATAAATGATATGCTATTGGGAGAATTGAGCCTTAATTTAGAATGAGAGCAGTTTGAGAATAAAAACGTATGGTCTGTATTGAAATTTGAAGATTATTCTTAATATAAAAAGGGTCTTTACAAAGTAGTAAGGGGAAAAAGCAATAAGAAAAAATATATACGTTCTAATAGAAAAACGGGGAAAAGACATAGTTTATAAAAGAAGAAATATAAATGGTCAACAGACATAAAAGGATGTTTATCTTCGCTAGTAGTCAAAGAAATTAAAATAAAACAAGGCGCCATCTTTTGCCTGGTGATTGGTAAAAATTAGAAAGCATAATTACGCCAGTATAGCTAGAGTTTAGGGAAATGGGCCTTTTTATACACTATGGTAAGAAAGTAAATTGATGCAGACTTTCTGGCTATCCTTTGAACCAGGATTTCCCTTTCCAGGAATTTACCAAAGAGGGAAAAGTAGAGAAATAGGCATATATATTCACAAAAACAGATGTACGGTGATATTCACCTCAGCTTTGTTTTCATATAAAAATTTGAATCAACCTCAATGTCCGTTAATAGGAAATAGTTATATAAGTTATGATCTAATCATGTGATGGAATGTTCTGAAAACATGAAAAATGATGATGTAGATCTATGTTTGTTGACATGAAGATATCTCATACTGACATGGGAATATATCCACGTAACGTGGGGGGAAAACACACACAAGGATTTGGGAGATTTCTGAAAATATCCTAGGAAAAATAAATGTGTGTGGGTCACCATAGAAACATGTCCAGACACTGGTATACCAAAATATGGACTGCGGCTATTGCTGTGATATATGATTACAGGCAGTTTTCATTTTATAAATTTGTGTTACATGAATATTATAATTGGCAGGTTGAAATCAGGAAAAGCAAAAGAAAAATTTCCATTTTTGTTACAGTAGAGCAACAGGTTTCTCTTTATATATGGTCTTTCTGGCCCTGGGTTTGTAGTCCTGCCAAGATGATTTTCTGGGCCACAATCTTGCAGGGAAAGGACAGTTTACTCTGCACTAAGGTGTGTAAAACCTTTGCAGGGATTGGTCACTTATTATGCAGATAAGGTGCCTGTGGCCCTCTAAGGGGGTTGGTTAGTGGTCTTGGTGAGAGGAGTAGGCTTATAAAAGAGCCAGTGCCACAGAGGTTGAAGGGGGACCTCACTATCATCAAGAAGAAGAGGCAGGAGCAGACTGCATCCTTTGGACCTGGAGTCCCTGTACTGAGAACTTCCTAGACCCAAGAGACAGAGGGAGTTGTACACTGGAGACGGCAGGAGAAGGTACAGTGGTACTAGGGGCAGTGGAGTGAGATGGCTGCAGCAAGCTTCCCAACCCGTGAAGACAGCTGAGTGCCTTCAGGCAGCAGGCTTGCTGGTGGAGTGGGGTGCCTCCAGGCACTTGATGGCGGAGCTAAAAGAGCTGTAACACTTGCCCAAGTGAGGCACAGCAGCAGAGTCCTGGCCTAAGCAGGGGCTGGTTACAGATGCCGAGAGCGAGGTCTGCCTGCAGGCACAATGGAGAAGAAGCTGAGAGTTGTCCTGGTTAGAAGCTTTCCTCATTGATGAACTGTATCTCATATCTTGCTACTTCCAAGTTGATCCTGATCCTAAATTGCAGTGTTATTTCTCTAATAAACCACATAATCATGAGTATGGTCTTTGAGTTCTGTGTGGTCATTGCAATGAATTATCAAACCCACCAAAGTAGAGAGTGCCTTGGGGAGGACAGCTGGTGTCAGAGAAGGCGAAGAAGGTTGGACAGTGGAGGTATGTCTGACTTCCACCTCATAGGAATCAGCCTTGGGCTGATGCTGGTGATTCTCATCTCTCCCCCTGAAGTTAGAGGATTTCTGCTGCTACTACATTGCAGTTACACACCAGGTAAGTTTCTTTTAGAAGAATGTGAAATGTAAATTTCCAGACTTATAAAGCTAATAGGACTGAAACAGACCTTGGAAGTCAGATAGTCCTAAAATGAAGTGGTGATGATTCAGTTGAGTAATGTTCATGGAAATGCCTGGCACATGCCTGTTACTCAACAAGTAGTTACTGAGTCCAGTTGCAGTCAAATTGACTTCAAATCATGACCATTCCAGGTGTGTCAGAGTAGAACTGTGCTCCAGAGGGTTTTCAGTGGCTCATTTTCAGAAGTAGATTCAGGCTTTTCTTCAGAGGCGCCTCTGGGTGGACTCCAACCTCCAACCTTACAGTTAGCAGCAAGTGTGTTAACCATTTGCACCACCCAGGGGCTCTTCGTTATTGAATAGTAACCTGAACTGAACCTCTCATTTTACAAGAGAAGAAACCCAGGCTCAGAAAGCTGAAAGTGTTTGCTCTACGTCACACAACGAGTGAGGTGAACCACCAGACCAGTTGCTGTTGAGTCAATTCCAGATCATGGCGTTTCACAGTACAGCTGTTTTATAGGGTTTTCAAGGCTGTGACCTTTCAGAAGCAGATCACCAGGCCTTTCTTCCAAGGCACCTCTGAGTGGGCTCTAACTGCCACCCTTTCAGTTAGTAGCCAAGAGCTTAACCATTTGCGCCACCCAGGGACTCCAAGTGAGGTGAGGACTCCAGGTTTCCTGACTCTGAGTTCCTTGGTTTTCCCTCCCAGGCATGCCACCTCCATTGTACAAACTGACTTTTCCTCCCAGAAATCACCTGCATGTTTTGTATAGCCAGCGAAGGTATTTTTTTTGTTTTTTTTTTTTAATGGATGACAAATCTTGCACAGAGAAAGAAATACAGTATGACTCAAACAGTGACTGAGTTTACACAGAAATTATAGACCCGTGCTGCAGTTTGTTAAGAGCTAGGAGCTAATTATAAGGTATCCCCAGAACAACACCTCTCTGGGCGTCATGTGCTTTTCTGAAGATTTCCCGCCGAGGACTGCCACCAAGGGCATGTGCCCCACGAAAATCCAGGTGCTTGTTTATTGTTATGCTCCAGTCCAAAATTTCTAAGAATTTTTTCTATGAATCAAAGACTTCGTTGGAAAAAAATACAGTGTGCAGCCCTTCTTCAACACGGGCCTGCTCCCCACCCCCTTGGGCCCGTTTAGCTACAAGAAGCGTTTCTGTTGCTGATGTAAATCAATATTCCTGAGACGAAGTGATTCCAGTTTGTAAGTTTGCCTAGGCTTCACTAGGAGTTGAGTAGAAATAGAGTCACATTCACGGGAAAAGCCCACATTTCTCTGATTCTGGACCTGCCCTGTTCACAAAAGTCTTCTAGAACCTTGAAAAGAGTTGCAGGTATATCTAGATGTCCCCTGCTGGTGTCTTATCTGGACTCCCAAACCTGATCCTCAGCTACCTTCCCCAGGAGGGTGCACCCACCACCTTCTTCCTGTGCTAGGTCTCTTCTTTGATGCCCGCTGCCCTCCTACCAGCTGCTCCTTGGAAACCCTATGGGGCAGCTCTACTCTGTCCTATAGGGCCACTATGGTTTAGATTGGACTGTATGGCAATGGGGTTTTGCCGTCAGAGGCCCTCACCACTGCCGCCAGTGCCCACCAACACAGGTCAAAATCCGCCCGAAAGGCTCCCTGGTGCTCCCAGACATACCAAACTTCGGCGACCGCCTGAAGTCTATGGAGAAAGTATTACTGATTCTGGGATACGTTTTGTCATCTGGAGTCTCTGCCTCAACATTTCCTGGTAAACTTCATGAATAAAGAACGAAAAAAAAAAAAAAAAACACCCAACCAGTTCCCTTAGAGTAGATTCTGACTCAAGGTAACCCCATGTGAGTCAGAGCCAAACCGTGCTCCATGGGATTTTCAATGGCTGATTTTTTAAAAACTAGATCACCAGGACTTCCTTTTGACATGGCTCTGGGTGGACTCAAACCCCCCACCTTTCATTTAGCAGCTGAGTACATTAACCATTTGCACCAGCCAGGGAAGTACCTTCCTATTTGCCAGGGCCAACAAGGGGGAGAACAAGTACCATAATAGACTCCCTACTCCCCTATCTCCCCCCTAGACACATCATAATCCTGTGCTGCTCGCCTTCGACAAATCACAAATCGACAACTAGGGGTCAGATGCAAATCAGATCATGCAAATCATGTCTTAACAGCATGCCCCCTAACTCATCACACTGGTCTAAGGTTTAAATCTTGTATTGGGCTCAAGTAAAGATCCTGGCTACATGCATTTTCCTTGTCCTTTTATACCCCAAAACAAAAGCCTGTTTTGGAAGAGTAAAACCAGTTCGCAAAGTGCTTAAAGAAATTTAGCATTTGAGTATTCTAAAAGATTTTGTCATTTCTGGTCAAGTTCTCTGGGAAAAAAATACAAAGCAAAGCACATAAACGTGGACCTGAAAACCAGGGAAAATACAAGAACCAAACAATAAAAATGGTGCCTCTTCCTCTTTGGCTTGTATTTGTCATTTCTGTACCATCATACAAAATCCCTGCTTAAACAACTTTTTAAAAGTTAGCAACAGTTTAAGCTTAACTTAGTTTCAATTTTTCGAAGTGAACTTAAAAAAATGCCATACGTGACGTCCATAAACACGCTGAAATGCTAAACACATTACCTGGCAGCTGAAGTAGAAGACCTGCCTCCATGCCAGTAATACATAGCTGGCCTCAAGCTAGTGTGGGCAGATGGATCTCAAGCATCAGGGATTATCTATGTGAACACACAAAATTTAGCACCACTGAATTTGACCATTCAGGCACAAATGCAACTGTTCTAAGAGAAGATCTATGTTTATAGCCTTAAATTCATTCAATATTTAATTTAAATGCAAGCTAATTTATGCCTGAAGCCAAGGCCCGACATGTCAGGGTTTTTTCATTGCTGATAGCCCAGCCCAGCAAACAGCACCATTGCAAACACTCAGGCACTGACCTCCATCACAAGGCCCATCTGGACAGCGGTCCGTGAATGAGGGTGGGGAGGCACACCCAGATGTCTGGCTCAGTTGTAAGAAGCAGGCTCGCTGGGAACAGCAACTTTCTAATTGGTTTTTCTGCCTTGACTTACACCTCCAGGGGGTCCCTATCCCACTGCCAGGGCTATCTTTGCAGGGGAATCATTCATTCACCATTCAATTCCAGGCCAAACCAGAAAAATTCAGGAAAGCGTTACCGAAGATCACAGCAGATGTAATGAACTGAAACTTAGAATCAAACCCAGACCCAAAACCAGTTGCCATCAAGTCCATTCCGACTCATGGCAACCCCATGTGTTTCAGTATAGAATTGCATTCCACAGGGTTTTCAAGGCTGTGACCTTGGGGAAGTACATTGCCAGGCCTTTCTTCCCAGGCACCTCTGGGTGGGTTCGAACTGCCAACCTTTAGATTGGTAGTTGAGCGCTTAACTTGTTGTGCCACTCAGGGTATCCCAGTAAAAAACTCCAAATAAATCTAGGCCAACTCTTCTATTGCTTCTTTAATTAGGTTTCTTTTTGTTATCTTGCTTTTCAAATGCATGTATGCTTAGTACAGAAAAATCACAAAATACAGACAAGCAAAAAGAGCATAAAGAATATTCATAATCATATGTACTAGGGCAAGATATTTTTACATGCCCTTCAGTCACATGTATACCTGTTGCTTTCTAGTAGATTCTGACTCACAGCTACTCTAGAGGACAGAGTATAACTGCCTCATAGGTTTTCCAAGGCTGTAATCTTTACAGAAGCAGACTGCTGCATCTTTCCCCTGCCTGAGCAACTGGTGGGTTACAACCACCGACCTTTCCGTTAGCAGCCAAGTGCTTTAACCATTGCCCCACCAGAGTTTTTTGAAGTGGGACAGTGGTTGTCAAACTTTGGTGTATATCCAAATCACCTGAGGAATTTGGTAAAAATACAAAGGCCTAGACCCTCCATAAACCTCGGGCAGTTCTTTATTAGCTCTCTAGGAGATTCTGGCACTCGCCAAGTTGGAGAACCACTCATTTAAGTAACGGATCTCCAATTGTTTGATCACCTTGTGTGTGCTGTGCTCCTCCCCCACCCTCGGAGACTGTAAACTTCAGAAGCTGAGCTATTCAATATGGTAGCCTCTAGCCAATGAGCCTGTTGTGCACTTGAATTATGGGTAGTGCTAATTGAGATGTGCTGTAAATGTAAAATGAACACCCCATATCAAAGACTAAGTACGTGTTGAAATGATAATATTTTGTATATATTAAGTTTCTTTTTTTTCTCCCCTTAATGTTGGCTACTAGAAAAATTTAAATTGCACATGTGGGACACATTGTATTTCTATGGGGCTGAGCTGCTCTGGGGGCAGGGCTATCTTCACTACTGTATCTCCAGCACCTAGATCAGTGCTTTTGCATACAATAGACACCCAGTCAATATTTTTTTTGAATGCGGGAATGAATCAATGAACTAATGAATGAACACAGACATAGGGCAGCCCAGGTGTTCACAGTATGAGTCCATAGCAAAGGGGAAACTTTCGGCAAATCGATGCTGTTTTGGCTTGGGTTTCCCCAGAAGCAGACCCTGACACAAGGATTCTAGTGTAAGTAGTCTGTTTGGGGGTGATCCTAGGAAGCACCAGGAGGAGAGTGGGGAAGTGAGGCAGGGAGAGAAGGAGACTTATAAAGGGTGTGTAATCAAGCCAGGTGCCACTTGGGGCAATTGGAGCTTAATCCTCCTGGAGAACTTAGGAAACAGCACAGAACATATTGTATTAGTTTCTTACGGCTGCTGTACCAAATTACCACAAAGTGAGTAGCTTAAAAGAATAGAAATTTATTCTCTCACAGTTCTGGAGAGTAGGAGTCTAAATTCAGAGTGTCAGCAGGGACATGCTCTCGCTGAAGCTTCTAAGGAAAGATCCTTCCTTGTCTCTAACTTCTGGTAGCCCAGGCATTCCTGGGCTTGTGGCAGAAGCACTCCAGTCTGGACCTCCACCTTCACAGGGTTTCCTCAAGGGTACCAGGGGTGAGGATTTCAACATCTCTTTTTGGGAAACAGAATTCCACCCATAGCAATGTGCTTCAGAGATATGGGTGACGGAGCTAGGGTATTTATACACCATGTCCTGTCAGTCCTTGATTGAAGGCTGCCAGGAGGGGGGCATGAGTATTCATTCCCAGGCACTCCTGGCCTACTGTGAAGAGTGGGATCCAGAGAAAGCCTCCAGGCAAAGAGACGCCAGTGCCAGCAGGTAACCCGTCCTAAAATGGTACAGCTGAGGGGATAGGCGCATAGCCAGTGACAACTACAGGTGATTTAACTGTACCAGTAGTCCCCATTCTGATGACTTCATTGTAAGTCGGTTCTGATGTAAGTTGAATATCTTTTTTTTTTTTTTTAGTTTTCATTATTATTGCCTTTTATTATCGGTATCTTTATAAATCTAATTTTTATTTGTCTTGGGAGACTGGAAACATTACATATAAATTTACAGATATATTTTCATACATACATACAAAAATACACAAATCATAAAAATTTACCCCGATGATGAAGAGTTGGACATCGTAGGCATTTTGTCAGTTTTGGTAATAACTCTACTTGTAGAAGGTTCTGGATCATCTGGATTATCCCTGGGAATGGGAATGATGTTTCTAGTTAGAAAATTAGTGAGAGTTGTCTGTATGGTCCTTTTCTCTTTCTCTTCCTCTTCATATATTTCACAGTAACATCTCACTGCTTCATGAATCTGCTTATCTACTTTAGCAAAGCGATGAGTGTTTGGGTCCATGTTTTCAAGTAACTGAAGCCCCTGATTTAGTTTAGAAAAAACTTTAGCCAGTCCTTGCTTACACTGTATCATTTTTTGACAACTTCTCTCCTTCCTCTCCCTCATTCTTCCTTCTTCAGTATTTCTTTACTATATAGCAATGCTTTGAACAGTAAATCATAAAATTAAACATGTGCAAGTGAATATCTGAGAATGATCAGCAAATTACATGCTTCAACATTGTGTGTAGTACATATTACTAACCATAAGATGTACAAAGAAAAAGGATGGTCAAGAGTATGGTTCCTCATAATTTGAATATGTCATAAGTTGGGGACTACCTGTAGTTACTTTTTTTACAAGCCAGTTAATTCCATCATCCAATTATTAAAATTGGTACCATTCCCCACACAGCCCTACACATCCCACAAGATGGTCACATAGCACCTTTGGGATTCTTTCTCATCTCCTTCCTGTTGACCCCACTTCTTGCCCTACTCTCCTAACCAAACCCAAAACCAAATCCATTGCTGTCAAGTTGATTTTGACTCATAGCAACCCTGTAGGACAGAGTAGAACTGCCCCATAGGGTTTCCAAGGCTGTAAATCTTTACAGAAGCAGACTGCTACTCTTTCTCCCTCAGAGTGGCTGGTGAGTTCCAACCACCAACCTTCTGGTTAGCATCCAAGCGCTTAACCTCTGCACCACCAGGGCTCTTTTCTACTATACTAGAGATGCCAAACAGATATGGATTAGAGTTTCCCAGTAACGAGTCCAGTGTTACTTGATCAAGAGTTACCCAGACAGGAAGGCCCCATTGCTTGTAGCCCGAGCTCAATGCTCTTTCTTTACCTCCTGTTGTTGTTGTTGTTAGTTGCCACTGAGTTGATTCCAGCTCACACCCACGTGTGCAGAGTAGAACTCTCCATAGGGTTTTCAGCTGTGACCCTTTGGAAGCAGATCACAAAAGACAGGACTGGTTGTCTTCCGTGGCGCCTTTGGGTGGGTTTGAAACGTCAACCTTTCAGCATGTAACTGTGCCACTTAGGGACTCCTTATCTCTTGTTAATTAACCTTAACTTGTTAGATACTGTTGAGTTGATTCTGACTCATGGCGACAATATATACAACAAAATGAAATGTTGCCCAGTTCTGGACCATCCTCACGGTCACTGGCATGTTCCACTCCAACATTTTGACTGTTATTCCAGTCTCTTTGTGTCTCCTTTGCCCTCTCGGGCCCTCTACTTCACCAAATATGATGTCCTCCTCCAGCGACTGATCCCTCCTGATGACACATCCAAAGCAAGAGAGTCAGACAATGTTCTGTTCTGATCCAGAAAAATTTCATTGGCTGGTTTTCAGAAGTAGATCGTCAGGCATTTCTTTCTAGTCTATCTTAGTCTGGAAGCTCTACTGAAACCTGTCCACCATGGGTGACCCTGCTGGTATTTGAAATACTGGTGGCAAAACTTCCAGCATCACAGCAACCCATAAGCCACCACAGTACGACAAACTGACAGATGGGTGGTGGGAAGCAGATGTTGGTATGCAGTTTTCTCTCTGCTTGTTTCTCTATGACCATGCAAACCCAACCAGGGGTGTGGCTGGCACTTGTCTTTGAATTGCCTACACCACACGCACACAGGACTGAAACTGTAGCAGCTGAGCCTCGAGTTTCCAGTTTCAGAAAATACAAATTCACTCAGTATTAAATCATTTCACAGAAACCAGATCATAGCACTTCAGCTTTTGGAGGTTAATTCAGCCTGGCTCTAATTTGAAAGGAAGTAGGAGAGGCTCCAAAATAATTTCATTAAGCACGGTGAAGTAAGGCAACTAAGACAGAGTAAGTAGTAAACAAATTGAAAATGAGAAATGGCTGTTCTAGAGGGAATTGAACGCAAAGCAGCCCCAAGTTTTTTACAGTAATTTTAAATCTACTTAATATCAGAAAAATGTATCTGTGTTTTTCATGAACAGGTCACTTCAGTCAAGGCCTAGGTGTTATTCAGAGGACTTGAGCAAACCACTCTCAGAATCTACCATTGCGGGAATTTCACATTCAAGGCCCTTTCCACAGCTTTACATTTTAGTATTTATTTCCCTTGTCTGGAATCCAGTTCCTTCAGGTGCTATAAAAAGTTTAGGTTATTTAATTAAAATATACCTATATGTAGAAATAGAATCTTAAAGGCTCCTGCAAATACTTGGGCCACCACAAACTTAAAAGGAAAACTGGATATTCCAAGAAAAACAATGCAAATCTAAATGACACCTTCATTCACTCACCCCTTTTTATTTAATAAACACACGTGAAGCATTGAGGATTGGCAAACTCTAGTGTGGATAGGAGAGTTGGATAACAGCTCTGTCTGGGCAAACGGCCCCCGTCAAGCTCCACAATTGTTGCCATGAAGGAATGAGGGCCCCGTGTTTCACACTCTACTGATTTTACAAGAGAAGCTCGGTCACTACAGTTTTATGAGAAGTCTTCTTCTTTTTATTATTATTTTTTAAACATTTCCTGCCATAACACAATACCGCAAACTGGGTGGCTTATGAGAACAGAAATTGATTGTCTCACAGTTCTGGAGTCTGAAGTCCGAGTCAGGGTGCGGCCGTGCTGATTTCCTTCTGAGGCTTTGAGGGAGCATCTGCTCCTTGCTCCCTCCTCGCTTCTGGTAGCTTCAGGCATTCGTTGGCTTGTGGCCTTCCCCTGTCTCTCTGTCTCTGTGTCTCTTTTTTATAAGGACACTAGTCATATAGGATTAGGACCCACCCTACTTCAGTATGACCTCATGTTAACATGACTGATAACGTCTTCAAAGACCCTATTTCCAAACAGGGTCACATTCACAGGTACAGGGGTTAAGATTTCTCAACTTCTTTGGGGGGCACACAATTCAACCTATAACAACAACTAACTTACGAACAGCAGCAGAACATTGTCTGATACAGTGCTGGAAGATGAGCCCCTCAGGTTGGAAAGCACTCAAAAGACTGGCACAGAGGCTGCAACAATGGGCTCAAGCGTAACAGTGATTGTGAGGATGGTGCAAGACCAGGTAGTGTTTCGTTGTGTTGTACACAGGGTTGCTATGAGTTGGAACCGACTCGCCAGCACCTAACAACAACACACCAATCCGCCTGAAGAGGGTCAAACAGAACTTCGATGTAGGAGGCAGGCAGAGTTGTGACCTCGGATCTACATGGAGCTGACATAATCTAGGCAGTAGCTAGGACAATACAAAGATCTGTAAGGTGTGCCCTACCCTCTCACAGTTTACTATTCATGACGGTGGATGATATGTACAACTAAAATTTTAATACAGAGTTAAAAACATCAAGTGGGAAGGCAGGATAAGCACTCTATAAGAAGTGTAAAATACAAGATGGTTCAGAAGAATGAGAAATCAAGGAAGGTTAAAGGATTGAAAAATAATCTCCATGATACAAGAATCCAGGCTTCTTAATAGAGAAAACCAATAAGAAATAATATTGGTCAATAGCAGCCAAGAACACGTTAGCCATTGTTATGCGTAATTTCATTTCATCATTTCAACTACCCTATTGGGGTTTTACCGTTGTTGTTAGGTGCCATAGAGTAGGCTCCGACTCATAGTGATCTTATCTGTAACAGAACGGACCGTTTCCAAGTGTTGTGCCATCCTCACAATCATTACTATGTTTGAGTCCGTTATTGTTGATTTTGTTGGTTTGTGACTTTGGAGAGACCCCACCTGTTACCGAGCAGAACTGCTCCCTAGGATTTTTTTTGTCTGTAATCTTCACAGAAGCAGATTGCCAGGCCTGTTTCTTCCATGGTGCCGCTGGGTGGCTTTGAACCTTCAACTTTATGGTTACCAGCCTACTGCAAACAATTTGTGCCACCCAAGGACCTTTGTTAAAGCCCATTTTTATAGCCACCCTGTCAGCCCATCTCATTGAGGGTCTCCCTCTTTTTCGCTGACCGTTTATTGAGCATGGTAGGAACTATTATTATCCCCATTTTATAGATGAAGACACTGACCACAGTGCATTCAATATCACCCAGCTAGTAAGTGACAGAAAAAGAGATTAAGACTTAGGCAGTTTAAAATGTCCAGAGCCTTAACTCTTAACCACTGTTGTATATTGTTTCTCTGATTACCTCATACTTTGTACATGACCTCATTGATTCTGAAAAAACCCATGAGATATGTATTATCATAACCCCCATTTTACAAACGAGGAACTGAGGCTTGGGGTAGAAAGCGGCAGTACAGGGATTTGAGCCTGGTTTATCTGATTATGGAGTCCCCAAGTTTGCAAACAATTAGCATGCTCAGCTGCTAACCAAAAGGTTGGAGGTTCAAGGCCACCCAGAGTCACCTCAGAAGAAAGGCCAGGCAACCTACTTCCAAAAAATCAGCCATTGAAAACACTATGGAGCACAGTACTACTCTGACACCCATGGGGTCGCCATGACTCAAAGTCCACTGGACAACAACTGGTTAACGGGTTATCTGATTCTAAACTTGCACTCTGGCTGCCCCGCACCCACGCTCCTCCCACCTCAGCTTCAGGTTTGCAAAGGAGAAAGTGTCAAAGGGTCTAGTTTATGTTCAACTGTGACAAATGAGAGAAATGGGGCTTAAATTCATTGGAAGTAACTGCTTGGTTACATCCATCAGGGAAATGCATACATAAACCAGAAAAAGAAACATCTATCCTTGCAGGTCCTGGCTGCTTTAAACATTAACCTCCATAAAGACCAGAGATAAGCTTGTAATCATTTAATGGAAATGTGTATCTATCTAGACTGAATTTTGGTTATTGATTGGCAAGAGGAAAAACACAGCACTTTCCCCCCACACAGAAAACAACACCAAAGTTGGCTTCTCTTAAATGAAAATATTTCCTTGGCTTTCTCTTAGCTACATAATTTTAGCAAAGATTAAAATACACTGCAAATCATGCCTTCATTTCTTGGGTTGGGAAGAGACTCATTTCAATCTAACTTCAAAGGAGCAACCAGAAGACTTTTCTTTCCTAGGCCACTTTGAAATACTCCTACACTATTTTATCCTTTTCCCTCTGAGTTATTTTTTCCCTGTAAGAACGTAGAGTATGTGAGAAATCTGCACTGTTCTATTTTTGCTGAGGAATGAAATTTGAGCTCATTTTGAGCTCACAAATTGTTACCTATTCAATTGTTATCCCTTCTCTAGACCTTTATATTAGAGTCAATGCTGAATCTTTCTTCCTCCTGTGATCATAATGATAACAGTACATAAAAGGTAATAATTTAGCTATTATTGAGGTCGAAATGAAGACTCTTTAATTGTAGGCATTATTTTTTATTTTAATTATATCTCCATACTAGTAAACATCCAACCCCTCATAATTTTATGTGATGGGCATGATTTTTTTTTCCAGTTGAGTGAATTCCAATTCATGGCAACCCCATGTGCATCAGAGTAGAACTGTACTGCATAAGGTTTTCAATGGCTGATTTTTCAGAAGTAGATCGCCAGAACTTTCCTCTGAGGTGCCTCTGGGTGGACTTAAACAGCCAACCTTTCAGTTAGCAGCTAAGTGCATTAACCATTTGCACCACTCAGGGACTCCAACGGGCATGATATTGCAGATCAAATAATAAAAATAAAATCTATATTCATCGAGTCTTACTACGTGCCAGGCACTGGGCTATACACACCTTTAAAACTCACAACAACCTTATGAGGTGAGTACTAATGGTTGCCCCTGTTTTTCTAAGTAGAAAACTGAGACCTAAGTGACTTCAGTAGCCTACCCAAGATTACAGAGGAATGGAGTTGAGGTTTAACACGAAGCATCTAACTGTAGAGATCATCTGTGGAGGTACCAACATTGATAACTGCCATCAAATCATGGTGAGGTTTTATTTTCTTGTTTTACTCTTCTTTCTTGGGAGTTCAGAACAACCTTCTGTACAGGCAGAACAAATAAACACAAAGACTCCAAAGGAAACACTGTAACTAAGTGGCTTGCCGTATCTATCCTTCAGGGTAGGTGCTCGCCAAAGGATGACATGTGAATCTACTCCTGAGAATAAGCTTGTATTAGTTTCTTAGGGCTGCTGTAACAAAGTATGACAAACTAGGAAGACTCTAGAGAATATTCCTTCTTTGCCTCTCTCCTAGTTTCTGGTGCCTCCTAGTAATCCTTGGCATTCCTTGGCTTGTAGCTGTATCACTTCAATCTCTGCCTCCGTCTTCACGTGGACTTCTTCCCTGCGTGTCTCTGTCTGTCCTCTCCTCTTCTTATAAGGACACCAGTCATTGGATTTAGGGACCACCCTAATCCAGTATGATCTCATCTTAACTAATTACATCTGCAAAGATCCTATTTTCAAATAGGGTCGCATTCTGAGGTTCTGTGTGGACATAAATTTTAGGGGACACTCTTCAACTCACTACAAAGCTATAACATGGAAAGTAAAAACTTGAGAGGCCATTCACCCAAACCACTCAGCCTTAACAACCATGATAGGATTTCTCTGAGGGAGCAAACATTGTGAGAAATCATAGAAATAAAGCTTTAAATCCAATCCAACTCCCTCTTTCTACAAAAGTGACAAGCCAGGTCTGGGGTGGAGAAGAGGCTTGCCTAGGTTCACA
This sequence comes from Trichechus manatus latirostris, assembly GCF_000243295.1. Lineage (NCBI taxonomy): Eukaryota > Metazoa > Chordata > Mammalia > Sirenia > Trichechidae > Trichechus > Trichechus manatus. Next base: position 8,436,534 of record NW_004444018.1, read on the forward strand.
AAGTAAACTCTTGACAGAACTAGAACCAGTTATCCAGTTAACTAATTTCTTTGCACCTGGTTCCTCTCAAATTGGTAAGTTTAGGCAAAAGTTTATGGCTTTAAAAATCAATTTCAACAGCTCAAGTTATTAAACACAGAAACAAGGAGAACATCAATGTACACGCTGTTCCCCTTTTTATGTAGCATAGAAGCAGGTTTGGGCAATATCCCAGCAGCCCAAAATCTCTGCCAACTCCAGTTTCCATAAGGATGCTTGTAATTCTTCCACATCTTGCAGTTCCTTTCTGGATCATTAAGGAAAAGATAAAATCATTATCAGTGCAGTTTCGCTGTTGTGTGGTGTATTGTATTCTGTCTCTACATACGACATTTAATCTTGCATCCTCTAAACTCAGAGTACGCCTATTAACCACAGCAGCCAAGCTAGGCAGGAGTGGTTCAAAGCTGATGGAGGTGGGTCTCGCTATCTCTCAGAAAAGGCAACAGGCTCTAAGTATATCTCGAAGAAAACTGTGACAAATGATAGCAGAGAGAAAATAGCTATAATATAACATCAAGGTCTATCAGGCAAGGAAAATATTGTAATTTCTGTTTTACATGCAGAGAGAAAGCATCCTTAAATGTATACCTGGAACCTCAGTAAATGTACATATTTAACGTACAGTAGAAGAACTCAAGAGCCCTGGTGGTGCAGTGGTTAACAAAAAGGTTGGCAGTTTGAATCCACCAGTTGCTCCTTGGAAATCCTATGGGTCAGTTTTACTCTGTCCTATAGGGTCACTATGAGTTGGAATTGACTCGACAGCAACAGGTTTGTTTTTGTAGAACTCAGTCTTATTTCAGGAAACACTAGAAAAGAGGATGGCCAACCATGTGGGCAGAGCCCAGCAAGAGAACCAGGTGGCTCTGAATACCTGAAAACAGATCAGCAGAGGTTGTCCTTCCAGAAGATCTGAGGCTATGATATAGATAAGGTTGGATTCCTTGGGAAGCAGACTCTGAAAGACAGAGACTGACACAGTGAGTGCCCTTGGGATAATACCTGAGGAAGGGAAGAGCTGGAGACAGGAATGGGCAAACGGAAAAGTTGAGTGGGATGTCCAAGGCCATAGACAACTCTGCTGGGAGTTCTGGACTAACCCTTCAGTTGTCCCAAGTTCAGTTGAAGTAAATGGGCCTTCACATCCCACCTACATCAATTCCCAGATGTAGCTGCCCCAGCTAGGGGACATGACCTTGGACCGAGAGGCTCTCTTCAAGTGAGGCAAGTCCCACGGTGAGCTACCAGTTACAGACTTTCTTCCAGCAGCACCCGCAGTGGCTGTGGAAGTAAGTTCTTCATTCCTTATCACAGCGCCCACCCCAGGGTGCATGAACAGGCTCCTCTCCTGGGAACAGAGCCTGGCAAGAACTAGGGGTGTTCGTTTCCTAAGGGTGCCGTAACACAATGCTACAAAGTGAGCGGCTTATAAAAACATAAATTTATTGTCTCACAGTACTGAAGGCTGGAAGCCCAAATCAGGGTATTGGCTGTGTTTGTTCCTTCGGAGGGCTCTGAAAGAGAAATTTTCCCATGCCTCTCTCCCAGCTGCTAGTAGCTCCAAGTGTTCCTTGTTTTGCAGCTGCAGTGTCACATGGCGTCCATACTCTGCATCTCTGTCTGTGTGTAACTTCCCCTCATTTATAAGGACACCAATCATGTATAATTAGAACCCACTGTACTCCACGCTAGCCTAAGTAATAATATCTTCAAAGACTCTATTTCCAAACAAGAGCACATTCACAAGTACAGGGGTTAGGATTTCAACATATCTTTTTGGAAGACACAGTTAAATTCACAACATTAGGCAAGGGTATCAGGGCTGCTGTGGGGTTTAAAATTACCTTTGTCCAAAGAATTTAGTCTTTGTTTTTGATTCCTGAGAGATAACCTCTGTCTTAGTCATCTAGTGCTGCTATAACAGAAATACCACAAGTGGATGGCTTTAACAGAATTATTCTGACACAGTCCAGGAGGCTGGAAGTCTGAATTCAGGTTGCCAACTCCAGGGGAAGGCTTTCTGTCTGTGTCAGCTCTGGGGGAAGGTCATTGTCATCAATCTTCCCCTGGGTCGAGGAACTTCTCAGCACAGGGACCCCGGGTCCAAAGGACATGCTATGCTCCTGGCTCTTCTTGCTTGGTGGTAATGAGATCCCCCTGTCTCTCTACTGGCTTCTCTCTTTTATATCTCAAAAAACATTAACTTAAGACACAAACCTAATCTTGTAGATTGAGTCCTGCCTTATTAACATAACTGCCCCTAATCCTTTTTCATTAACCTTATAGAGGTAGGATATACAACACATAGGAAAATCACATCAGATGGCAAAATGGGGGACAATCACACAATACTGGGAATCATGGCCTAGCCAAGTTGACACACATTTTTGGGGGGACACAGTTCAATCCTTAACACTCCCCATCAGTTGTCTCTTACCTCTTCAGGGGCCGAATGGTTAAAGTCAGAGAGAAGCCTGGATTGTGCCTCATGGAAACGAGGAGCTGGGAGAAACATTTGAGTCCCACTGCATCTCACAGCTAAGACTTTCTAATTGCGCCAATGTCTTTCTGTCTTAGCAACATGCATTGTCGTCAGGCTCGTCCCATAGCTTATACCATTCATCATGCCTAGGAATGAGAACATCTATGTAAGTCATTTAATATGCAGAGCCTGACACATCATAAATGTCCAATATAGTAAGATGGCATCTTTATTTTTTACTGCTATTATTAGTAACGTATGAGAGGCAGTTTAGTGTATTAAAGTTGTGATCCAAAGACCTGAGGTAGAATCCTGGTTCTGCTATTAGCTAACTAAACAGCTTGGACACGTCTTCTTTGTGGGCCTTGCTTTCTTCATCTCTGAAAGATTCGATAATTGTCATGCAACGCACAACTCCAGGGTCACCATTCACATAGGCTACAATGTAAATTCTATTCATTGGAGTTTTGCAATGTGGAGACCTTGAAGTTGACAACTTCCCTCAATGCCCAAACCCATACAGAATTGTGATCTTCTTGGCTTGGAGTAAGTGCTATCTGATCCACTTTCTTCACAATCAAGTCGCACAATCCTTTAGTCAGTGGTATGTGCTTGAAATCAGTGACAAAATGCCCACCTGGGAATTAGGCAGCCCTGCTGTAATGAGCTTTATGCTTGTAAGACTGTAGTATTGGTCAGGTGGGAAACAGCAAGTATAAATCTAAGAGGGAAGCCAAATGCATACACATCTTCTGATGTTCTAATCTCTAGAAGGGATGGCCAATCAGGATGCTCACTGGGCTCCTGGCCTCTGAGCTTTGAGGACTCCCAGAATATACTTCCTGGTAGGTTATAGGAACATTGATGGAGGTTGGGTGGTAACAGGAGGACCAGCTGATCCAAGAAGAATTTGAGGTATATATATATGCATATGTGTGTGTGTATATGTGTGTACACACTACTGGGGATGGTTGCCTAGCAACATTATTCCCCTCCCCCTCCACACCACCTTCAGCTTGCTTATTGCCTTCTTGTGCTGTCTCCATTTCTTTCCTCCTTAATATTAGCTTTATGTTTGTTGTTAGATATAATGTTAGCAGTGTGGTGTAGCATAAAAGGATAGAGAACAAGTTGATGTGCTAATGTTGTTTGGAAAATATACAATGCAGGCATCTCCTTACAAAGTTAATGGCCCACTTTTGGCTATGTAGCAAGCAGACATTTTGATTGAAAGAGGATTTTTTAGAAAGGAAATACCTAAAAATCTTTCCCCAGTGATTGAAGTGTCTTTAATGAGGCCTCCAGACCACACCTGAGGGTTTATGCTAATGAGGTGACTCAGGTAGGGATTGGTTAGGCCAGAAAGACCACAAGTGGTATCAGCTGACCTCCGGGAGGGGTTAGGGGGAGGGAACATGATTCAGTCAGTCAAGACTACATAGTGAGGCCCCAGTTAAAGCCCTGGACACGGAAACTCATGTGCCCCCTGGTTGGCGGTAGACATCAGTGCATGTGGGAGGGTAGTGCTTCCCTTTTGGGGACATGGAAACTCCAGGTTGAGAGCCCTCCCAGACCCTGCATCTGTGTCTCTCCCTTTGTGTCCTTTTTGCTGTAATAAAACCGTACTCACATAGCGCTTTCCATGAATTTGGTGAGTCACTCTAGTGAATTATTGAATCCCAGGGAGGGAGTAGTGGGAGCCAGCAGGTCAGAGAGAGGGAGGCCTGGATCCCTGAGCTTATGGCTGGCATCATCAAGGGATGGTGTGAATCCCCGAATTTGTAGCTAGCAGGTCAGAAGTGGTGGTGTCTTGGGGACTCTCAAGTCTGTGGCTGGTGTCTGAGGTCATGGGCAGACTTGGCTGACTGGAGGCCTGTGCTCTGTAACCTGTGACCTAGCTCTGACCTAGCTCCTGGTGGTTAGGGTCAGAGGAAGAGGTGCTACATGTACAGCTGGTGTCAAAACAGAAGCGGAACAGAGGGGAAGAGAAGTGACAATACATTGACTGGGATTGATGAACACATTTGGTGTCAGATAAGTAAGATTTGATTTTTCCCAAGCAGCTGCCATCCCCAGATAGAGGTCAGGGCGATACTCCCATCCCAAGAGCCAGGAGGGTGAATGGAGCCTGGACAATAAAAATGGGCTTCACAACAGAACACTAACTAGATCCAAGGCCAGGCCCGTGACAGGGCCGACACAGAGGAATGTGTACCAACTCAGGGGCTGTGTGAGTGCTCGGGGTACAAGGTGGTGCCTGTGCCCTGCTACTCTCTCTCCTGGGCCCACCTCAGAAAAATGAAACACAGAGAAGCCCTTATAAGCCCAGCAGAGTTGCCTGGGCCACAGCGTCACAGTTTGGGGAGTGTGGCTAAGTGGAGAGTTATGGGTGAAGTGAGGCAGACATTACTGACATACTGGCCCAGGAACTGGGGCAAGCCTGGTGCCTGGTGTGGGTGGTGTGAATGGGGAAGAGATGGGGGGAGAATACCTCAGTTTCACCAGCTTTAAAGATAAGCAAAAGACTGAGGAAATAGAGCAGGGGTGGAAAAATAACTAATTAATAATATTTTACATGTGCAGGATAGTTTACATTTTACAAAACTTGCATGTGTGTATAAAATATATCTTCCCATGATTCATATATTACACACACATATATATACACACATATACATATATATACACATATCATCCGATTTTGTAAGTTCTGCCCCTAGAATGCTTATAAATAAAGATGTTATCTGTGAATAAATAAGATAAACCCTGTAACACAGCTGATCACAGCATCTCTCCCTGTCCACACCTGTGAGTTGTGGTTTTCATGGTAGATGAGCCATGGCAGATTTCCCCGACCATTACCACAGGCTTCCGAAACACGTGACCATTCTTGGCACAGGAATATGTCCCTTTAAAAGCCCATTCTTCGCTTCACCCTTTGCTTCCCTAGATCACAATGCTGAATAAAACCCATTGCCATCAAGTCGATTCCAACTCATAGCAACTCTATAGGACAGAGTAGAACTGCCCCATAGGGTTTCCAAGGAGCGCCTGGTGGATTCGAACTGCCAGCTTTTGGTTAGCAGCCGTAGCTCTTAACCACTTACACCACCAGGGTTTCCAATGTTGAATGGCATCACTATTTTTTGGAGACTCACCCACACTGTGAGGGTGGCAAAGTCATGTCACTACTTTGACAATGACAGGGTGTTTAGTGTTTAACCAAACAAGCACTCAGAATAACTCTTCGGAACTCTGCCTAAGTCTCCCTCTGATCTGCCAGCCAGAGGGAAATAACCGTTCTGTGCAAGGAAACAAACATCAGGCAAAGAAAAGACCTAAACAGCCAAATTTGTTCATCAAAAATGATTTTGCAAGGGGCAATGTTAGAAAAGAAACTTGATGTCTCCCCATGTAACCAAGTCCTTTTGTTATGGGACCAAGGCAGATATTAAATTAAAAGGTAACTTTTATAGAATTTCCTCTTACAATTAAGGGACATATCACACCCCTGTCTCTGTAAACACTGGTTAAAAGCAAAGAAGACAGGATAATGGAAAATTATATACTCAAAACCTAAGGGGTTGATTGGAAACTTCCTTTGCTGGCTGTTAACAAGTGGTTCTTGGAGGTCACATTCTCATTATCTTAATAGTTAAAATATAACCCTTCAAAGCCAATTAACCAATGCTTTTTTCAGGTATTTGCATGCTAATAACCACTGAAGATTGATGTCCCTGCACAGTGACATTTTGCTGTCTATTTTCAGGTATTTAATTATGGTCTTGCTCCAGGATAAACATGTCGTGTTTTAGATAAGATAATGAGAAGCTATTTTTAAAAAAATGCATCCTGCATGTCATTATTTGACATTGTCCTTCAACACAAAACTGTGCAATTATTTGAAATAAAACTGTTCAGGTAACAATTGATGTGGATGTTAATTCTGTAGGTTGTCTGGCAACTAATTCAGACATACCTTGGAGGTTTTAAGAAGATGCCTACACCATAAATTAAATGTAAGATTGTATGATCTATCAGAACAGAATATGGCTCTCCTTCAAAAATTTCAAGAGCACTCTCAATATCACCCGGGAAAAAATTCTGCAATTCCTTTTTTAAAAAATAGATCTATTGAAGTTCACCATTTTAAGTGATTTTTAATTTATTCACTGCAGATACCTTTTTCAACAACATAAACAACGACTATACATGTGGACCTCGTCGGATGGAATACGCAGGAATCAAATCAACTACATATATGGAAAGAGACATGGAGAAGCTCAATATCATCAGTCAGAACACGGCAGGGGCCAACTGCAGAACAGAACATCAATTGTTCATAGGCAAGTTCAAGTTGAAGTTGAAGAAAACTAAAAGAAGTCCACGAGAACTGAAGTACAACCTTGAGAATATCCCACATGAATTTAGAGACCATCTCAAAAATACATTTGATGCATTGAACACTAATGATTAAAGACCAGACAAGTTGTGGGATGACATCAAGAACATCATACACGAAGAAAGCGAGAGGTCATTAAAAAGACAGGAAATAAACAAAAGACCAAAATGGATGTCAGAAGAGACTCAAACTCGCTCTTGAACGTAGAGTAGCTAAAATGAAAGGAAGAAATGATGAAGTAAAAGAGCTGAACAGAAGATTTCAAAGGACAGCTCAAGAAGACAAAGTAAAGTATTATAATTAAATGTGCAAAGACCCGGACACAGAAAACAAAGAGAAGAACATGCTCGGCATTTCTCAAGCTGAAAGAACTGAAGAAAAAATTCAAGCCTCGAGTTACAATATTGAAGGATTCTATGGAGAAAGTATTAGATGACACAGGAAGCATCAAAAGAAGATGGAAGGAATACACAGAGACACTGTACCAAAAAGAACTGGTCAATATTTAACCACTTCATGAGGTAACATATGATCAAGAACTACGGTATTGAGGGAAGAAGGCCAAGTTGCACTAAAGGCATTGGTGGAAAAACAATGCTCTAGGAATTGACTGAATACCAATTGAAATGTTTTAACAAACGGATGCAACACTGGGAACACTCACTTTTCTATGCCAAGAAATTTGGAAGACAACTTCCTGGCCAACCAACTAGAAGAGAACACATACAATTAAAATTATGCTGAAGGTAATTTAAAAACGGTTGCAGCAGGACATCGACAGGAAGCTGCCGAAAATTCAAGCCAGATTCAGAAGAGGATGTGGAATGAGGGATACCATTGCTGATGTCAGATGGATCTTGGCTGAAAGTAGAGAATACCAGAAAGATGTTTACCTGTGTTTTATTGACTATGCAAAGGCATTCAATTGCATGGATCACAACAAATTATGGATAGCATTTCAAAGAACAGGAATTCCCGAATACTTAATTGTGCTCATGAGGAACCTGTACATAGACCAAGAAGCAGTCATTCGAACAGATCAAGGGAATACTGCATGGTTTACAATCAGGAAAGGTGTGTGTCAGGATTGTATCCTTTCACCATACTTATTCAAATCTGTATGCTGAGCAAGTAATCCTAGAAGCTGGACTATATGAAGAAGAACAGGCATAGTTAGATATGCAGATGAACCAACCTTGCTTGCTGAAAGCAAAGAAGACTTGAAGCACTTACCAATAAAGATCAAAGGCTACCACCTTCAGTATGGATTACACTTCAACATAAAGAAAACAAAAATTACAACCAGACCAAGAAGCAACATCAGGATAAACGGAGAAAATATTGAAATTGACAAGGATTTCATTTTGCTTGGATTCACAATCAATGTCCTTGGAAACAGCAGTCAAGAAATCAAATGACATATTGCATTGAGCAAATCTGCTGCAAAACACCTCTTTAAAAGTGTTTAAAAGCAAGGATGTCACCTTGAAAACTAAGGTGTACCTGACCGAAGCCATGGTATTTTCAATTGCCTCATATGCATGCAAAAGCTGGATAATGAATACAGAAGACCGAAGAAGAATGGACGCCTTTAAATTATGGTATTGGTGAAGAATATTGAATATACCATGGACTGCCAAAAGAATGAACAAATCTGTCTTGGAAGAAGTACAGCTAGAATACTCCTTAGAAGCAAGGATGGAGAGACTACGTCTTACATACTTTGGATATGTTATCAGGAGGGACCAGTCCCGGGAGAAGGACATCATGCTTGGTAAAGTAGAGGGTCAGTGAAAAAGAGGAAGACCCTCAAAGAGATGAATTGACACAGTGGCACAACAATGGCCTCAAACATCACAACGATTATGAGGATGGCACAGGACTGGGCAGTGTTTTGTTCTGTAGTGCATGGATCGCTATAAGCTGGAACCTACTGAACTGCACCTAACAACAACTACAACAACAACCATTGTAAGTATATAGCTCAGTGATGTTTAGTACACTTTGCAATTCCTTTTAAAAGTGATTATCCCTGGTAAAAAGCATATATCGAGTTTTCCCCAATTATGTGAATCATTTCCAATTCAGATATTTTAGTTGCTCTTGTTTCTAGGTTACTCATTTGTACAGAACACACAGCTCTTGTTCGCTAGAATAGTGAAAGGCCTAGGTTTCCCCGATGACAGATTTTAACACTATTTGGTTGCCTCTGCATTGTAATCAGGATACCGAGACATCTGCCTGGCTAATCTTATTTAACACTCCCAGGGCAGGCCATGATGTGTTAAATATTTGTAATACTGCTTATGATTCTGTCTTGCTGCAATCATATTTTAAAATGGTTTATTCCACTGTCAAAATACAATGCATCTATTTATCATTAAATAAGTTTGTCTCTGCTTCTTGGCAGGTGAATAACTTACAGGTTATCTGGAAAGATTGCCAAGATGCACAACTTAAAGGTATCATAAAGCTTGCACTTTTAAAAATACCTATTGAAACAGCCTGCAGGGTGTATTTGATGCAGCTAGTCTAATTTAGTGCTCTGTAGTCCACTTGAGCCCTGGTGGTGCAGTGGTTAAGAAATTGGCTGCTAACCAAAAGGTCAGCAGTTCAAATCCACCAGCCACTCCTTAAAAACTATATGAGGCAGTTCCACTCTGTCCTGTAGGGTCACTAGGAGTTGGAATCGACTCGACAGCAATGAGTTTGGTGTTTTTTTTTTTTTTGGTTTGGTAGTCCTCTCTGAAAATAGCTACAACTGTTACACTTTCAAAGGTCCGTAGGTGATCAAACAGTTTGTGCTCAACTCCTAACCTTAAGGTTATTGGTTTGAACCCACCCAGAGGGTGATGGTATGGAAGAAAGGCATGACAATTTGCTTCTGTAAAAAATACAACCAAGAAAACCCTATGGAGCTTAGTTCCACTCTGTAACACATGCGGTTGCCATGAGTTGGAATTGACTTGACAGCAACAGATTTTTTTTCTGGTTATGCTTTAAATTAAGAAATGAATGAATGAGTGAATGCCTAGAAAAGAAATAATTATCTAACAGTTTTACTTAAAAATCTCCCATGTGTAGGACACCCTACTTAGCAGTGGGAGACGTGGCAGTAATACAAGGCATGCTCCTACGAACATCTGTGAACAATCTGTTTTGGGAGATGAACTACTCCAACATGGAAGGGTCCTACAAGAGAACACATATTTAGGGGGAAAATTACATAGGAAGAACGTAAGGGACAAAACAGCTTAGATAAGTGAGAGATTAACATAGACCATAAATATTAAGGAAAGTTTTATGGAGGAAACAGGACATGAGCTAGTCCTAGGGGTAATTAATATTTTTAGACAGCATTTGCATATTTGGGAATCATCTTCTATATATAGTCATAATTTTGATAAAATGACATAACCTAAATTTATATCCACCTAAATTGCCTAGGAGCCCCGGTGGCACAATGGTTAAGCGTTTGGCTGCTAACTGAAAGGTTGGTAGTTCAAATCCACCTGCCACTCCTTGGAAACTCTACGCGGCAATTCTACTCTGTCCTCTAGGGTCGCCATGGGTCGGAGTTGACTCGACGGCAATGAGTTTGGTTTGGTTTGGTAAATTGCCTTACAAATAGCACATAAATAAAAATGTACCCATATGGTTATACACAGAGCAATGGAGCTGAACAATTTAAAAAATAAAGTTTTCCAGCGTCTAGTGTTCCTAGTTGTTCTTCCGTTCCTGGACAAAAATGGAGGTCAAATAAGTTAGGCAAATGTGGCATAGCGAATTCCAGACGTGGAGTGTCATCATACACACTAAACGCTTGAGACATCATGCTGAAAGAAACTGTGTAGGTTTGCTTATCTTAGAATTCCCCAAGCTTATCTGACCATGGGGAGCCCTAGTGGCACAGTGGTTAAGTGATACAGCTGCTAACTAAAAGGTCAACAGTTCAAGTCCACCAGCCACTCCTTGGAAACCCTGTGGTGCAGTTCTACACTTTTCTGTAGGGTTGCTATGGGTCAAAGTCGACTCACCGGCAACAGGTTTGGTTTTTTGGTTATCTGACCATGGAAAGTTTTTTCTCACAAAACTCACCTGTTAGCATCCCAAGGACCTGAACTCCATGCAACACATTTGGGAACTAGCAATCCAGTCAGGCAGGGATTACAGACCAATGGAATCTGGTCCACACATCAGTATTTTGTTTGGCCAGCAAGGACTTTAAAAATACATGCGAATTTGAATGTTTATATGTGGAATATTCACTCTCTGCTTCAATACTGTTCCTGCCTTACTACTTTATCTATTTGAATTGTGGTGGTGGAGAAGAATAATGAATATACTGTGGACTGCCAGAAGAAGGAACAAATCAGTCTTAGAAGAAATACAACTAGATTCTCCTTAGAAGCGAGGATGGGAAGATTTCAGCTCTCTTTCTTTGGGCACATCATTAGGAAAGACCAATTGCTAGAAAAGGATGTCATGCTTGATAAAGTAGGGTCAGCAAAAATGAGAGAAACTTCCAGTGAGATGGATTGACACAATCACCACAGCAATGAACTCAAATATAGCAATAATCTTGGAGATGGCGCAGGACCTGGCAATATTTCGTTCTGTTATACGTAAGGTCACCGTGAGTCGGATATGACTCCACGGCAACTAACAACACCAAAGCTTCCTTTTTACTAAAAAAAAAAAAAAAAAAGAAGAAATAGATATGTAGACCTATTACGTGACTTGCCTAAGATACCACAGCTGGGTTAACAGCACAGCTGTTGGTCTTAGTTTCTTAGTGCTTCTATGACAGAAATACCACAAGTGAGTGGCTTTAATGAACAGAAATTTATTTTCTCACAGTTTAGAAGGCTAGAAGCCTGAATTCAGGACACTGGCTCTAGGGGAAGGCTCTCTCTGTCTACTTTGGAGGAAAATCCTTGTTCAGCTTCCCTAGTATTCTTCTTGACATTCCTTGGCGATCTTCATGTGGCACATCTCTTCTGCTTCTTTTGTACTTGCTTCTCTGTGCCTAATCTGCCCTTTTTATATCTCAAAAAGAAGTAGATTTAAGATACTCCCTACACTGATATGGCCTCAACAACATGACAAAGAAAACCCTATTGCTAAATGGGATTGTATCCACAGTTATCAGGGTTAGGATTCTAACACATATTTTCGGGGCATACAATTCAATCCATAATACCATGGAATCCAGGTGTCCTCAGCTCCAGTCTTGCACTTGTTCTACAGAGTTGTACCTGTCCATAAGCTTTGTCATCTATACATGGAAACCCTCAAAAAGACAGGTGAACAGATTGAGAAACTGTCACAACTGGCCTTGAGAAGAAAAATATAGGCGGCTAAAGTCTGACCTACTTAAATGTGACCATATATGTGTAAATAAAAACAGTGATGGAAGAAAAATAATTTATGCTTTAAAAAATGTCAAAATTGTTCAAATCCATAGAGACAGTACATGTTCCAATAAAAATTTGCAATTGCTAACTAATTTCATGGCAATATCTCGTCCACGTTTTTGACCACAAAAATCTGCTATTTTTCCTTAGGGACTGGAGCACTTCTGTCCCATTCTTACCTGGGAATAACAGGCAATGAAAGGAATTATGGCTGAATGCAGAGTATGGAGAACAGTATAAGTCAAACATGTAATATCCAAAATTCCCACTTGATTTTTTTTTTACCCTGAAGTTCTTGAATTCCATACTTCCTGACAGTTTCCTTAACAACCTGATTTCAATTTTTGCCCTTTTATTATGTTTATGATTGATTCTTTATTTTATGTCTTTAATAATTTTAAACATTCTCATTTTATAATCTCTATCCAATTGCTGGAAACTCTGGTGGTGTAGTGGTTAAGTGCAATGGCTGCTAACCAAAAGGTCGGCATGTTCAAATCCACCAGGTGTTCCTTGGAAACTCTATGCGGCAGTTCTACTCTGTCCTATAGGGTCACTATGAGTCGGAATCAACTCAATGGCAATGGGTTTAG
>NW_004444018.1:8449569-8467092 GCF_000243295.1 Trichechus manatus latirostris
CATTTACACTCAGTGTAATTATTGATAGGTAAAAGATGTGTCTCTTGTAGGCAGCATGTTTAGATTTTTTTTTTTTTTTTTTTTTTTAAATCCAATTGCCCTATTATCTAAAGTTCTTGGAAGGGAAGTTATCCCTGTTATTTACTAAATCTGCTGATTCCTAATCATGCTGCATTTGTTCCTCAAGGGTTTTGTGGTTTTCGGTTGTAAGCTCATCTTCAGTGGGGCTTATCTTGGGCATACTCCCTGGCATGGGATGATAGCAATTTCCTCCAGAGCACTTTTGCTTTTGCTCCTGGCAAGCACTCCAGAAGAGTAAACCAGTACGGGATCACTTTCCTGGCTTTGGTGTTTCTGGACAGAGCACTAAGTATAAATTTCAATTCATACCCATGTGAATGAGAGGCCTGTGGTTACAAATTCTCACACGCTGATGACGGATCAGCTTTTCTGTGATCAGCTCAGGTTTTAGCTCTCGGAGCGTCCCCATTTTATTCAAAAGTGCTGAAAGTCTCATCTCCTGCCCCACTTGAGTGTTAAAAACACAACCTGTTACTTTTCTTTTTCTGTGTGTGTGTATAACTTTTTTAAAATTGTGCCTTAGGTGGAAGTTTACAGAGCAAATTAGTTTCCCAACCTGTTATGTTTCTAAGCCTAATAACCATCCCTGATTCTGTCAGGGTTAACTCACATTCTCTTTATTTTTCCCTTTGTTTGTATCTTCCTTTCTTTCTGGTGCAGGTGTGCATTTAAGTGGATGCTTGTTATATGCTATTAGTGTTTCTAGGTACCTCACAGTTGAACGGTGTTTGATTTTTTTGGTTCACCATACCACCAGATCCAAACACCTTTAAACCTTCATTGTGTGTCCTCCGTTAGAGTTTGAATGGTATGGCTCAGTTTGGTCGGGTTTTTTGTATGCCTTGCTTGGCAACTTATAAAGCTTTTATAAATTCAAGGTTTTCCAATGAACTAGAAAAGACTGCTGCTTATTCTTTTCTGGAAACTTTTCTTCTATCTAATAATAAACAAAATTTTAAAATAAATCAATGATGCATAAAAGGGTGGAGGAGAGACGTTTTGGGACAAATTTGGGATTCTCAAAAAAATATTTAGTGCAGTAACCACTGACATCAAATCTAACATATGTTGAATAGCTCCTCATACAGTCCTCTGAAACAGCTCTGATGAATTTGAAAACCCCTTCTTGCTTTAGGAAACTGTAAAAAAGTAGTAGTAGTATCAGAACCTGCCTAACTTCAGGGGGGATAATGACCAGGATCAGCCCAAAGCTGATTCCCATGAGGTAGAAGTCAGATGTACCTCCACCCTCCAACCTTTTTACCAATTTTGACACCACCCATCCCTCCCTCAGCACTCTCTACTTTTCTTCTGGGTTTGGTAATCCATTGCAATGATCACACACAACTCACAGACTATACTTACAGTTAAGTGGTTTATTAAGGACATAACAAGGTACAAGCTAGGATCAATAGGCTACAACATCAGAAAGCATGTAGACAAAGTCTCCTTTCTTCAAAGCAGAAGAGCTCTCTCAGGTCCTCTCAGCCATTTAGGCCTCCTCACAGCCCCCTCAGGACAGACTCCTCTTGGCCCTGCTCTCTGTCACCACTGACTTTTCTCAGAACCCTTCTGGGCCTGCCACTTTCTTCAGTGTTACAGCCCTTGACCCATGTTACAGCTCTTTTAGGAGGTTCTTTGCCTCCTTTCTCCTTCTTCCTGCTTCCTGTCTCTGTGGGATGGGCTGCATATATACACAAACTTCTCATCAATTTCAAGGCATGGCCCTACCACTAGGGCTACAAACTGAACAATTCCCTGTCAGTAGACCACAGAAACTTCATTTGCATAGTAGGCTATAGTAACCTTATTTGCATAGTCTTAGTCACTTCATTTGCATAGTCTATTGACCAATCCCCGCAAGGTGCATACCAATCACAGGGCAGGCTACAGCCCAGGACCAGACAAAAAGTATCAAGCCACAAGTTATTTACAGTTTACCCAGGAAATGTCAATCAACCTGTACAAAAGTAACAAACCCTCTGGGGTAGAAAACTAGGGCAAAGGTAATTCCTCAGGGCTTAAGGGGAAATCTCTGAAGCTGTTTGTCCAAAGATTCAAGGCAAAAGGCCACATAAAAGAACTCATTTTACCACAGAATCTTTCCTAAGAAGAAAAGGGGTGTCAGCTCAAGCCTTCCTGGACAGATATTGGAAACCTGGCCCATGCCAATAATCCACCAAAAGACTTTCCAAACTCTAAGCACAACTATCACTGAGCAAATGTTTAATTAACATTTATTTTACTCACCATGCTACGGTCAATAGAATTTATGATACTATAAAGCTGCATTTTATGTGATACTTGGATGAATATATATATATATATATATATATACACAGACATATGTATATGCATATATACAGCCTGTCTATCAGTTTGTTGCACTGTAGAGACTTGTGTGTTGCTGTGATGCTGGAAGCTATGCCACCAGTATTTCAAATACCGGCAGTGTCACCCATAGTGGACACGTTTCAGTGGAGCTTCCAGACTAAAATAGTCTAGGAAGAAAGGCCTAGCTATCTACTTCTGAAAAACAGCCAATGAAAACCCTATGGATCACAGAAAATTGTCTGAGACTTTGACTTGCTTCCTTTAGACATATCATCAGGATGGATCAATCGCTGGAGAAGGATATCATGTTCGATAAAGTGGAGAGCCAGTGAAGGTGAGGGAAACCCTCAATGAGATGAATTGATGCAATGACCTTAGCGATACCAACAATCACGAAGATGGCAAGGACTAGACAACGTTTTCTTCTTTTATACATGAAGTCACTATGAGTCAGAGCTGACTTGATGGCAACTAACAATAACTATGTATATATGTAGAGAGAGAGAGATCTATCTATTTATCTATCCATCGATCTGTCTGTCTATACACATACATACACACACACATATTGATAACAATGGAATTCTATAAGGAATGGATATACTGCATTTATGTCCACTTTCCCATTTTATTAGGCTTGGAGCATAATTTTACGGTTTTATAATTTCATGGAGGTCATAGTTTCTGAGCCTTGGCTTTTGGGACTTATTTTTCTTTATTGCCAAAATGTATTTGCTGCCAAATCCTTAGTCAGGAGTACAACCTCTAATTATCACAGTCTCCCAATGGAAAAGTGCTACCTGTTTTGCTACAAACCGCATACTGCGAACTGTTTAACCGTGAAGTTTCCTGGAATGCATTTTGGTTAAAAGTGAAGACTGTCTGTTATCAGAGAATTATTATAGTTAATTAATGACACTAAAAGGTAATTATTCCAGGAGAAAATATTTACTGTGTGTGACCATGTGCTAGCTAGCTTTTTGAGGAATTCTAAAAGATAAAAACCATAGACTTCCAATGCTCCAGGAGCTTTCTAAGTATTTTAAAAACTTGCAGTATAGATTCTAATAAAATACCAAATCAAAATTACTCTAAAAGCAAAAAACATTTTTAAAAGACATATTTAAGTCATTTAGGAGGTAACTTTTTAAACATATTATCATAAATACTACTTAATATTTGAAAACTTAAACACCTATGCAAAGGGGACAGGTAAGACTGGGGACTTTGTGTTTTTTGAAACTTTAAGAGAGTGAGGTAGACTTGGAGGAGGGAAGAGGAGGTGTGCAGAAGGGGTAGGAACTGCATTTGCAGCTATTGTGCCCTTTCTTGTAACCTTGATTAAGGACTGCTTTTACTGATTGTGGTAGGTGAGTTCCATTTGGAGGATTTCTTTTAGGAAATTTAAGCAGGAATTTTAAGAAAGACAGGTGGATTCTTTCTCTAAGAGCATCTAAAGAAATACAAAATGTGGCTACTTCTAAATCGTAAGTCCTTGGGGCTGTCTTGTTCACCACTATCCTTAATGAGTGAAGGAGCATTAAATCATTAGAAGTAGCTCCGGATTCCTAGCATGTTGTAAGGCCAATATATTAGTGTTCTTGAGGGGTAATTGCTCAGAAATTTTCATTGTCTCAAAATTTCTTAAAAATAAGAGAAAGTACAGTAAATACTTAAGCAACAAATTAAATTGCATCCATTATTTTTATGTTTTTAAAAAGAGAGTATGTTTGAACTTATTAAGTCTATATATTCAGAAAATACCAGTTTTATTAGAGTTCTTGGTATGACAATACAGCATTGAATGGGTCAAAAGGTGGTTGCTCTATTTGCAAATCTTGTAACTGATGGAACCTTCTGGAAAAATTTATGATAAGTTTGTCTTTTTTTTAGAGCACTCTTACTATAAATCCTGCCAAAGTGCTATGAATTAGACTGTAAATCACTTCACTAGCTTGAGGAATGGGACTTTTATTTCATGAAACTATGCCAAGAAACTTAGATGCTTTCATTTATATTGAATCTTCTATAATATTTAATAGCTACCCCCCAAAAGAATTTTAATACTGACTGAACATACTTTTAACATCATTTTTGCTGAAAGGAAAATAAATAGAAACCAGTGTATTTAAACCACTGTATTTAAAGTGAAGAAAATAATATAAGTACATTTTCTAAATCAATGTGGATGTAAGTTCAGATTTTATCTGTAATTATGATAGAAACATCCATTCCTAATGGATGCATAATTTTGAGTGCTTTGTTCTGGATGACTTTTTTTGCTTTAGGTTGGCTTTGGGTTTGTTTGTCAAAACGTAACTCTTTAGATTGTTCCACTCTACTCCTTCCTGATTATATCCAAATATTCTCATAGGGTCTGGTACCTAACTGCACAAAAAATCCAATAGTAGGAGAGTGGGTTAGGGAGCAAAAGGTTATACCAATGCTAAATTTGCATATAATAGTAAAATGAGTGGAGCTTAAGCTACTTAGAGGCAGCTCTGTGTACATGTGTTTAGGAACCTGACTGCCATTCTAGGGTATTATAAATGGAATTGTGTCCCCCAAAATGTGTGTCAACTTGGCTAGGCCATGATTCCCAGTATTGTGTGATTGTCTACCATTTTGTTACCTGATGTGATTTTCCTATATATTGTAAAGCCTACCTCTATGATGTTAATGAGACAGGATTAGAGGCGGTTATGTGACTGAGGCAGGATTCAGTCTACAAGATTAGATTGTATTTTGAGTCAATCTCTTTTGAGATATAAAAGAGAGAAGCAAGCAGAGAGACGGGGGACTTCATACAACCAAGAAAGCAGCACCGGAGGCAGAGGCAGACCACATCCTTTGGACCAGGGGTTCCTGCATGGAAAAGCTCCTAGACCAGGGGAAGAGTGATGACAAGGACCTTCCCCCAGTGCAGACAGGGAGAGAAAGCCTTCCCCTGGAGCTGGTGTCCTAAATTCAGACTTTTAGCCTCCTAGACTGACAGAATAAATTTCTGTTTGTTAAAGCCATCCACTTGTAGTATTTCTGTTACTGGACACTAAATAACTAACACATAGGGCCATGAGTTTTATAAGTGCTGTTGAGTGTTACCAATCTTTTGCTTCAGGTAGTATCAGAACCTGAAAGAAACTGGGCTAGGTATAAAGAAATCAGGCTAAGGGCAAGTAAATTGATAACCTCAGATATTTATCATCTCCTCCAGCCTTTCAGATGCTGGTCGGTGATTTGTATGTATTTATTAACACCTTACTTGTTTTCACAAAGGATTTAATGAGGGTTATAGAGTGCATTCAAGGTATCATAAATGGAAATTGGACAGAAACCAAGACAGAGGGAAAGCAAGGGTAAAGAAGTAGAACCATGTATTAGTTTCTGTGGCTGTAACAAATTACTATAAACTTGATGGCTTAAAACAACAGAAAGTTATTGTCTAGTAGTTCTGGAGGCCTGTGTCAGGGCCACACTCCCTTCCAGGGCTTTAGTGGACAATCGGTTCTAGCCTCTTCCAGTCTCTGGTGGACCCGGGCATTCCTTGGCTTGAGGCTGCGTTCCTCCAATCTTTGCCTTTGTCTTCACATGACCTTCTCCCCCATGTCTCTGTGTCTCATGTCTCCCTATGCCTTTCTCTTAAAAGGACACCTGTCATTGGATTTAGGTACCACTCTAAATTCTGTTGTGATCCATAGGGTTTTCATTGGTTGATTTTCTGAAGTAGGTCTCCAGGCCTTTCTTCCTAGTTTGTCTCAGTGTGAAAGCTTCACTGAAACCTATCCACCATGGGTGACTCTGCTGGTATTCAAACACTGGTGGCAAAGCTTCCACTATTACAGTAATACACAAGCCACCACAGTAAAACAGACAGAAGGGTGATGGGCCAGTAACTACAGCTGGCTTGTTAATCTGATGAGCAGCTGTGGGTTTTGTGTTGCTTGGACAAAGAATACTTGGGGCCAGAATGGGCATCCCCAGTGGGTGGCTGATTTAAGACCTCATGGTATGGAGTGTCTCCTATGCCTTCTGTGTATAGAGTGCATCATAAACATTTGCTGTCTTCTTCTTCAAACAGGTTACCAACTTCCTTATCTATGCTTAACACATCTTATGAGTTTCATCCATCCCATTAATTTTCTTCTTTTCTACAGCAGAATTGAATGTTCACAAACAAAACAGCAAATGCACATTACACTCCCCCTCTCTGAGCTGTGAGCTATTTGAAGCCCTTTCAGACCCCTTTTCCCACCATTGCTCCAGACCTCCAGCCCTTTTATGAATTATGGGTTTAAAGATCAGGGGCTATCCCACCATTCACTCACCTGGCAGGAGGGACAGTGGCACAGGAAACAAATGTCTCTGCTTCATGCTGTTCTGCAACAGCTGTCCACATGCATTCAGAATTCAACCCATTGCTACCCCAGGATCAGGGAATCAGCACCTGCCACAACCATAACCCAATCTCTGAATAAGTTTTCAGGACTTCATTATGTACACAGGTTGGGAACCAACTATACAGACACATGTCCTTCAGGCCCTGGTGGTGTCAAAAGTGGAGAGCTTTGGGGACCTTAGATTATTAACTTTTTTAAAAATTATATTCTCTATGAAAATATAACTTCAAGGCATATCCCCTAGATGTCTCATCCAAATAGCTTACTACCTCTCAACCTTGCCTATATAGAAGTTGAAAGCTGCATGACCCTTAGTTAAAAGCAAACCAAATGCTGTAGAGATGGATTGGAGGCCAGAATATCAAAACAGGGGTAGAGGTTATAGGGAGGTTCTCTTCAGTTTAACATAAGGAATGGCTTCTTAACAATTAGATTTGCTTGAAAAGAGGATGTGCTGTTCAAGTTTGGGCGGTGTTCGACCTGTCAGGAATAATTTCATTCCCACTACACTCCAAGATTTTGTGAATCTTTGCAAACCAATATCTGCTAGAGATAGCTACAAGACACAGACTCAAACAATGAAGCATGAGTAATAGGCACAAGATTAAATGGCCAGCATCATCACCACTTTGGCATAAGATACCAACGACCTTCTAATTATCCAGTTCCGTGAACTGGTTTTATTTCTATCCTCTGTGGCGATAGACTCTGCTGATCACTCTTATCTTAAAATTCTCTTCTCTTGGTTTCCATGAAGTTGTTTACTCCAGGCTCTCTTCTTCCTTTTCTAATCATCGTTTCTCAGATTCCTTTGTGAGCCCTTCATCTTTTGCCAAGGAGCCCTGGTGGTGCAGTGGTTAAGCACTCGGCTGCTAACTGAAATGTCTGCAGTTTGAACCCACCAGCCTATCTGTGGGAGAAAGATATGGCAGTCTGTCTCCATAAAGATTACACCTTGGAAACCCTATGGGGCAGTTCTACTCTGTCCTATAGTGTCACTATGAGTTGGAATCAACTCAGCAACAATGGGTCTGGTCTGATCTTCTTTTGCCTGGATTAATGTGCTGCTGTTTCCAAGAGTTCTGCCCCTCGCCCTGTTCTTTTTAGTTCTGAATCCTGGCCCTAGGATAGCTCATCCACTCTCACACCTGCAGTACAGTGGTGCTCTATGCTGGTATACACCAGACTCACACCTCTATCCCACAGGTACCCAGCTCTGTCTGACCCTCTTCTAGATGTCATCCATCTAGATGTTCCAGAGGAACCTCAAACTTTATGTCTCTAAGACTGACTTCATCTTCCCCCAAACCTGTTGTCCACTTGGACTTAAGCCTAGGTGCATCAGTAACTACCTTATTATTCAACAAAACCTTGAGTGTCACTGTGACTCTGTCCTTTTCCTCAAATACCAACTGCTTTGATTTCTACCTCCTTAAAAACATCTCATTGTTTTTCTCTACCCATCATCTCCAAGGATGTACCAAATTAGCACTAATCAACCCTGGACATTTAAGAGTCTTCAGAATGAAGACCCAAATTCTGAGCATGATGGACAAGACCTTTAAGACCTACTTCGGTTTACTTCTCCACTCTTATCCAAATCCAGGGCAGGGTGGAAAAGACCCTTCAAGACTTTACCTTGGTTTACCTCTCAACATTTATCTCTTGCTGTTCCACTCCCTGGTTCTGATTACATACTGATGTCTGAATGAGCCATTATATTTCTCACATCCAGAGTTTTACCTTGTTGTTTTCTCTTTCCTGATGCCCTCCTCCCTTGCTGCCCTACAATCCACTGCACTATCATCCACCATTTTATTCTGCTAACAACTCTTGATCTGCCTTCACACTTTTGGCTAGGAAGTCTGCTCCTCTAGGAAACTTCCATGAAACCCCAGCCTCACCCCAATCCTCCTCCCATCCCTGGCCTTTATCTGAATTAAATGTTTCCACAGCACTGTCTCATTGCAGTATCAATCAGGGTCCCAGGGAAAGAGATGACACAATCAAATTACGATGATTCAAGGAGGTGTGGGGGAGGTGTAGAGGGTCATAAGGGATGCGGCAGGAACCCCAAGTTAGTAACAGAGGAGTTGACACCAATCCCACCCAAGGAGACAAGCAGACAGAGTGGTTGCCAAAAATGGGAGAGAGAAACTCATGTATGGGAGGTCATCTTGCCAGGAGCAGTGACCTTCGTTTGACAGTGACCGAGCAACATTGCAGGGAGGAAAGCAACGGGAAAACTACCCAGATCTCACCCTCCTCCCTTCTACTTGCCCTCTCACCAGGGCTCCCCACTGGCCAAACCCACCAGAAGCCAGAGGACAAGGGAAGGAGTTAAAACAATTTTACAGATCAGTCTCCCAACCTGTAAAGGTGGAGAAGGGCAAAAGTGGGTCTAGCACAGTCATATTTTATTGGAGTTGCCTTTGTTCACTGGTTTCCCTCATTAAACTAAGTTACCCCAGGACAGAGAATGTTTCATTTCTCTGTGCATCCCTAACATCTGGTATATACTAAATACTCAATAAATGCATACTGATTAAATCAGCGAGTGTGGTGAATTGGGCATCCTTTGAGTACCCTGCTTTCTGCAATTGCCACACTGTTTCTGGAATCCACGGCAAAATGGGGAACAAAGTGAGATATGTAATTTCCATTATCTGATAAAAGGAAACATTATTTGGTTGGGAGGGACAAGTTCTCTTAGTGCTAAATGCTGGGAGGAATAGAATGAGTCCTGTGACTGCCAACAAGAGAGTTACTCAAATGCATAAAGAAAGAGATTGTCAACAGTGAAACCACAGGTAAAGAAATGTTCTTCATGGGGCCATTTAAAAACATTAGCTCTTGATAAAGCCAAAGGCCTGTTGCTGAAAGTAACTTAGAGGTGAAACGATGTTAGAACATCTCGGAAGAATAATTAAGCCTTACAATTCAGACCACATATCCCTAAAACACCTCTACTGCACTCTTCCTTGTTTTTTCTCTTCCTTGATCAGTCAACAGATGAAATAGATCCTCTGCAAAACGCAAATGGCCTGGGGAAACATAGATACATTAGATGGGTCCCTGGGTCCCTGAATGACCAGGTGGAGCAGATTCCTCTCCCCACCCTCCATAAACATCTGTGCTGAGAGCAAGAAATATACCTTTAATATATTAAACCACTGAGATTTGTTTTGTTTTGTCAATAAACTTTTACTGATCGATCAATTTTCTTATATCTGAGACCTCAGACCATAATAAAAACAGTACTTTGCAACTCTATAGTGTTGTACAATAGCAAAGAATGTTCATATTCTTTTTTTATTTGGGGGTTTACATAGCAGCATTTACTTTACCCTGATTAATTAATGCAGTTATACAATAATTTTATTAACATCTACACTTGTCTGCTTCAAATTCTGTCACTATGATTATCATAATCCATAATCCATGTCATAATCAGTTTTTTTTTTCCATGGAGGGCTTTTCCAGCTTGAATCTCATAATTTGAGGATTATTATATTGTTGCCTTCTGTTTGAGAGATATTCCCTGGAGCCCTTTTTGTTTGGAACATGTTATAAAATATAGTAATGCTGAACATTTTGATGTATTTTATAATATTGAAAGCACTGTTTCATGCATTCTGTTTAGATTCTCCCAACAGCTCTGAGGAATAGAAGGGAGACTGTTATTGTCCTTATTTTGCAGATAATGAAACTGAGATGAAGAAGTTCAAGTGGAAAGTGGAAATAACAACTCATTTACCAAATGTCTTAGTTTGGGTTCTCTAGAGAAGCAAAACCAGTGAAATGTACATAGATACGTGTACAGAGAAATCTGCTTCAAAGAAGTGGCTCATACAACTGTGAGGAAATGGTTCATGCAATTGTGGGGTCTGGCAAGCCCCCAAATTCATGGATCAGTCAACAGGCTGAAGACCTCTGCTGGCTCATCTACTTTGTAGAGGCTGATGAACCCAAAATCTGCAGGTCAGGCAGCAGGCTGGAGGCCTCTGTTGGCTTATGTCCCCAAAACAAGAGGTCAGGCAACAAGAAAAGTGCTGGGTCAAGAAAAAAAGTGAACTTTGCCACAACATCCATTTATATACTGGAGGCAGGCCCCCCCTCCACCTTTCAACTGATTGGCTGCTCACATCAGATCACAAAGTGGAAGGTGATTACATAGTGTCTGCCAAACCACTGAGAATCATAGCCTAGCCAAGTTGACACATTACATTAACCATCACAATCCACCCCTTGTCAACTTGGCACCTATACACATCTCTTTAAACCATATGTAATCTCTAAATAAAGATAATTATAAAGTCATACTTGCACCTGACATGATATAACTAACATGCATACAACTGAAAATGCACTAGCCCTGTTTACATCTTATATTTTACAATAAGTAACGGAATAAAGGAGGGAAGAAAACAAAAGTATGTACACACACACAAACACCTATAACAAAACAAGGAAGAAATACTTATAACAGTTACAGTCCTCCTTTCTGCAACTGGTCGCGTGGTTGTAGCTAGTACTTAGAATTACCTTCAACTATCCATTCCACCTTCCTTTTACCCTCAAAAAGCACCTCAGCTGATCGTGGTTGTTTGCCTGGTGGGGTGACCCAAACTTTCATTCCTGAAAGATCTGGGCCATTAGTAGTCATGTCAGAATTGTGTTGCTGTAGTTTTCCATTGACTTTAATCACAGGGCATAGTAATACTAAGACACATCTTAAGCAGTCTCCTGTATTCCAGACATATTCTTTTTTACCTCCATTATGTAATATCAATTCCAGTTTCCCCTTGATAATCAGGATCAATCATGCCAGCCAATACGGTAACTCCCTTCTTTGCCTGTTGAGCCAGAGCCATGAAAAGTCCAAAATGGCATTCTTAACTTCCAGTCAATGGACTTACTGTTGTGTCTCCTGTTGGGAGCATTGTTCCCTTTGGAACTAAGACCTCTAGACCCACAAAGCAGAGGCTCTCAGGGACAGGAAGCAAAAAATTGTGAAGTGGGTCACTAGGGGTAATAGTGAGTGGTGCCATTCCCATTTTCACCCCTTGATTCCTGGACCCATGGATCCTGGCTATGAGAGAAATAGCATCATATATTAGATGCTGGTTTAGAGCACATACAGCCTCCTAGAAAACATTACTCCAGCCCTGCAATGTATTGCCACCTACCTGGCACTGTAATGATGTCTTTCAAAGGCCATTCCATCATTCCATCAAGCCAGCTGCTTCAGGATGATGGGGAACATGGTAAGACCATTGAATTCCATGAGCACAGGTCCATGGTAATACTTCGTTTACTGTGAAGTGAGTTCCTTGATCCAAGGTCCGTGGATGGTAGTTTTTGCAGAAGCATTGCATATGAGGAGGGAAAATCCATATTCAGACTAAGTGTCTATCCCAGTAAGAACAAAACACTTCCCTTTCCGTGATGGAAGCATTCCAATGTAATCAACCTGCCACCAGGAGGCTGGCTGATCACCCCTTGGAATGGTGCCATAACAAAGACTCTGTTGGTCTCTGCTGCTGAAAGATTGGGCAGTCAGCAGTAGCTGTAGCCAAATTGGACTTGGTGAGTGGAAGTCCATGTTGCTGAGCCTATGCATAACCTCTATCCCTGCCATGATGGCCACTTTATTCATGAGCCCATTGAACAATGACAAGAGTGGCTGGGGAAAGAGGCTGACTAGTATCCACAGAATGTGTTATCCATTTGATTGTTAAAATCTTCCTCTGCCAAGACACAAATGTCTTCACTTCTTTGCCCATTCAGCAAAGTCTGTTCACATAGCTTTGTCCCATACCTCCTTGTCACCAATTTTCTAATCATGGACCTTCCAAGTCCTTGACAACCCAGTCAAACTATTGATCACAGTATACAATCATTTGACCATTTCTCCTTCCAAGCAAAATGAACAACCAGTTGTGCTGCTCAAAGTTATACGTGCTGGGAGGATTTCTCTTCACTGTCCTTCAGGGAAGTCTCAAAAGGGGGCTGTAGTGCTGCCATTGTCAACTTTTCATTGGTGCCTGCATATCATGCATACCAGGCAAGACTTTTCTCATCCTCAGTCAAGAGATTGTAAGGAACTCCCCAAGAGGCCATAGGTGCAGCCTGGGAAAGGGAAGTTAATGTGACAGGAGTGGGAACCATGGGCATTTGAGTCACTACTTCATGTGACCTACTTGTGCCTTCAGGTCCTGCTTGAGCGTGATCTCGTGTATACACCAAAGTTCTTAGTCTGGGTTCTCTAGAGAACCATAACCAGTGAAGCATATGTAGATATTATATATATATATATAGATGAAGAGAGAGAGAGAGAAATTTACTTCAAGGAAATGGCTCATGCAATCATCAGGAAATGTCTCACACAAATGTAGGGGCTGGCAAGTCCCAAATCCATGGATCAGGCAACAAGCTGAAGACCTCTGCTGGCTCACATAGTTGCAGGGGCTGATGAGCCCAAAATCTGCAGGTCAGTTAGCAGGCTGGAGGCCTCTGCAGGCTTATGTTCCAAGAATCAGAGGTCAGGAAACAGGAAGAGTGAAGAGTCAAGAAAGCAAGCAAGCTTTGCCACAACATCCATTTATATACTGTAGGCAGACCACACCCCCAAGGAAACTCCCTCTCTTAGTTATCTAGTGCTGCTATAACAGAAATATTGAAAGTGAGATGGGGTCAAGATGGCAGAGTAGTCAGATGCTTCCGGTGGACCCTCTTACAACAAAGACCCAAAATAACAAGTGATTCGATTATATGTGGCAGTCTGGGAGCCCTGAACATCAAAAGCAGAGTTGAGGAACCAGACTGAGAGGCAGGAGGAGGGAGAGATGGTTCAGAAGCAGCAAGGAGTTGCCAGACCCGACCTGGCGAGAGCATGAGCTGTTCAGACCTGAGGAGCTTGTTGGTGAGCACTGAGGCAGACAAGCAGTGGTGCTCAGGAGGTGCGTTTTCTGCACTGAGAGAGAACCAGTGCCAGAGAGTCTATACGACCACCCAGAACCAGTGAGAAGAAGCCCTCATTAGCAAAACATAAGTACTTGCGTATGGCTTACCACACAGATCAAAAACACCCCCCTTAGGGAAAAAACTATCTCCCCACTCCCTGTTCTGCACTGAGTCCCAGACCGGCTTCACCAACTGCTGGGTCCCCTAGACCAGAAGTAGGATCCCTCACACGCCCAGAGACATTCTCCCTGCCTTAGAGAGTGAACAAATTAACAAAAAGAGGAAAAAATAAACTTCCAGCTCCGCTAAGCCAGGAAACTAGGGTAGGCACAGCTCCTTTGCCTTGGCACAGGCATAAGGGATCCACGGACTTTGAGTGCCTTTCCCCCTGCACAGACTTGTGTGGGCCCATCTCAACAGCATAGGCCCTCATTACCTCAGTACAACAGAGTATATACCAGAAGTCTAACTTCAACTGTTTCAGCTGTGAAGTGGTAGGTTTTTGACGTTTGACACTGCTCTGCCCATTAAGCAGGGTCTTCACCTACACACGTCAGGGGCCTGAGGACTGGTGGCTCAACCCACGCTACCCAGTCACCTGCAAGAGGGGCCCATGAATAAGAGGTGCTCCCAGTCCTCAGAGCCAACAGTATTAGTTTCTCATAGTCCAGCTGCAGAACCCACCCACCTATGTGCTCTAGGGAACAGGTACATGCCTTCCTCCTGGACACTCAGGGCTGGCCGTTAGGCCCCTGTCTCACTCAGAGTGTGTCCCCCTGCTGCATCCAGATGCTTGTGCCTAAACCAATCACCCATGCCTGTCTAGGACGGTGAGAGCCTACACCACACACATGGTGGCTATCTACCTGGGCACCTGAGCTGAATCCATACAGGAGGAGTGGGCTGACTCCTGAGCTCACATACCTAGTAACAGATCTAACCACCTGGTGACAGGACATTAGAGCTTCAAAGGTGCCCATAATCAAACTAGCTCATACGAGCAGCCTATTTGGGCATATCAAAACAAAACAAGAAGCTAGGCTACAGGAAGCAAACATAAAATAAATAAATATAATAACTTATTGATGACTTGGAGACAATAGTCAATATCAAATCACATAAAGAGGCAACCCTTGATGGCTTCAGCAAGCTCCCAAAATAAAGAATCTAGAAATTTTCCACAGGAGGAAGATTTCTTGGAATTACCCGAGGCAGAATACAGAAGATTAATATACAGAACTCTTCAAGAAATTAGGAAGGAAATTAATAAAAATGCAGAACATACAAAAGAGGAAATTAAAAAGATCAGAGGAGCACATAATGACAAATTTAACAGGCTGCAAGAAGCCATAGAGAGACAGCAATCAGAAATCCAGAAGATTAATGATAAAATTTCAGAATTAGACAACTCAATAGAAAGTCATAGAAGCAGAATTGAGGCAAAGGAAGTTAGAATTAGTGAGGTTGAAGATACAGTACTCGACACCAACTTATTTGAGGAAAAATCAGACAAAAGGATTAAAAACAACAAAGAAACCCTGAGAATTACGTGGGACTCTATCAAGAGGAATATGCTACAAGTGATTGGAGTACCAGTACAGGAGGGGAAAACAGAAAATACAGAGAGAATTGTTGAAGATTTGCTGGCAGAAAACTTCCCTGATATCGTGAAAGATGACAAGATATCTATCCAAGATGCTCATCGAACCCCACATAAGGTAGATCCCAAAAGAAAGTCACCAAGACATATTATAATCAAACTTGCCAAACCACAGATAAAGAGATGATTTCAAAAGCAGCTAGGGATAAACGAAAAGTCATCTACAAAGGAGAGTCAATAAGAATAAGCTTGGACTACTCAGCAGAAACCATGCAGGCAAGAAGGCAATGGGATGACATATATAAAGCCTTGAAGGAAAAAAACTGCCAGCCAAAAATTATATATCCAGCAAAATTGTGTCTCAAATATGATGGCAAAATTAGGGCATTTCCAGATAAACAGTAGGTTAGGGAATTTGCAAAAACCAAACCAAAATTACGAGAAATACCAAAGGGAGTCCTCTGGTTAGAAAATTAGTAACATCAGATAACAACTCAAAACTAAAACACAGGACAGAGCAACCAGATATCAACCCAGATAGGGAAGTCCCAAAAGTAAATCAGAGCTGAAACACTGAAAATAGGGAAACAGACATCAATATGCAAAAGATAACAACATTAACACAAAAAAAGAGGGACTTACAAAATGTAGACACAGATTTTTCATATGGAGTGGAAATCAAGATGATATAAAGCAATAAAAGACTGGTATAAACTTAGAAAAACAGGGGTAAAGATTAAGGTAACCACAAAGGAAATGAACAATCCTACAAGTCAAAATAAAACACTAGAAAAATATAAAGACTCAGCAAACAGAAAATAAACAACAATGAAAAAGATGAAAAGAAAATACATAAAAATGACTCAGCACAGAAAATTAAGTGGAACAAAGAAACTGTGAACAGCATACAAAAAAAGACATCAAAATGACAGCACTAAACTCATACCTATCAATAATTATGCCGGTTGTAAACAGACTAAATACGCCAATAAAGAGACAGAGAGTGGCAGATTGGATTAAAAAACACGATCTGTCTATATGCTGCCTACAAGAGACACAACTTAGACTTAAAGACACAAACAAACTAAGACTCAAAGGATGGAAAAAAATACATCAAGCAAACAACACTCAAAAAAGAGCAGAAGTGGCAATATTAATCTTGGATAAAATAGACTTCAAAGTAAAATCCACCACAAAGGATAAGGAAGGACACTGTATGATGATTAAAGGGTCAATACACCAGGAGGACATAACTATAATAAATATTTACCCACCCAACGACAGGGCTCCAAAATACATAAAACAAACTGTAAGAACACTGAAAAGAGAGATAGACAGCTCCACAATAGTAATAGGAGACTTCAACACACCACTTTTGGTGAAGGACAGAACATCCAGAAGGAAGCTCAACAAAGACATGGAAAAGCTAAATGCTACAATCAACCAACTCGATCTCATAGACATATACTGAACACTCAACCCAACAGCAGCCAAGTATACTTTCTTTTGCAACACACATGGAACATTCTCCAGAATAGACCACATATTAGGCCATAAATCAAGCCTTAACACAATCCAAAGCATCGAAATATTACAAAGCATCTTTTCTGACAATAAAGCCATTAAAGTAGAAACCAACAACAGAAAAAGCAAGGAAAAAAATTCAAACACATGGTAACTGAACAACACCTTGCTCAAAAACTCCTGGGTTATAGCAGAAATTAAGGATGGAATAAAGAAATTCATAGAATCAAACGAGAACGAAAACACATTCTACCAGAATCTTTGGGACACAGTAAAAGCAGTGCTCAGAGGTCAGTTTTTAACAATAAATGCACACATCTGAAAAGAAGAGAGGGCCATAATCAAAACATTAACCCTACAACTGGAACAAGTAGAAAGAGAGCAGCAAAAGAAGCTCTCAGGCGCCAGAAGAAGGGAAATAAAAAGAATTAGAGCAGAATTAAATGAAATAGAGAATAGAAAAACAATTGAAAAAGTTAACAAGATCAAAAGCTTGTTCTTTGAAAAGATCAACAAAATTGATAAATGATTGGCCAAACTAACAAAAGAAAAACAGGAGAGGAAGCAGATAACCTGTATAAGAAGTGAGATGGGTGATATCACAACAGACCCAACTGAAAT